>NC_132911.1:41370314-41701564 GCF_047675955.1 Chlorocebus sabaeus | reverse complement strand
AAGTGAACTCCTGGGCTTCCCTGTCTATGCTTCCCGTGAAAAATGAAGCATAGCCACAGGTAATTAAAAAGATGGTAAATGAACTCCTAAAAAATTATACAATACTATAGGCCTGCCACTTAGACACAAGACGGCTCATGGGAATACTGGACCCCCATTTACATGCTCAATCAAACCATACGGTTGCAAGCTGTTTTAAAAATCATCACTAATAAAACCAGTCAAGCCTTGACTGTTCTGGCCTGGCAAGAAACTTGGATAAGAAGTGCTATCTATCAAAATAGATTGGCTCTTGACTACTTGCTAACAGCTGAAATAGAGGTCTATAAGAAATTTAACCTTACTAATTACTGTCTACACATATTACTGTCAAAGGCAAGTAGTTAAAGACATAGTTAAAAATATGACAAAACTGACACATGTGCCCGTACAAGTGTAGCACGAATTCGACCCTGAAGCCATGTTTAAAAATTAGTTCCCAGCACTAGGACGATTTAAAACTCTTATAATAAAAGTTATAATAGTAATAAGAACCCGCTTACTGCTCCCTTGTTTGCTACCTGTACTTCTTCAAATGATAAAAAAAGCTTCATTGCTATCTTAGTTCACCAAAATGCTTCAGCACAAGTGTACTATATGAATCACTATCAATCTATTGCACAAAAAGACATAAGTAGCAAAAATAAGAGTGACAACTCCCACTAATAAAAAGTGAGAGTCTCAAAGGGGGGAAATGAGGAAAGAGAGAGACCCTCTCATATTGTTTTACATTGTTTTATACCCAGTACCTGTTTTAAGAAAAAACAAGGAAGTGAACCAAGATAGGCAGCCTGGCACCAGGCCCAAAACCAGGCCTGGGCCTGCCTGGCCTAAACCCAGTAGTTACAAATCAACTCATAACCTAGAAACCAATGTTATTCATAGATTCTGGACACTGTATAGAAGAACATTGTGAAACTCCCTGCCCTGTTCTGTTTCTCTCTGACCACCAGTGCAGGCAGCCCCTGTCACGTACCCCCTACTTGCTCAAATCAATCACGACCCTTTTATGTAAAATCTTTAGTGTTGTGAGCCCTAAAAAGGGACAGAAATTGTGCACTCAGGGAGCTCGGATTTTGAGACGGTAGCTTGCCAATGCTCCCAGCTGAATAAAGCCCTTCCTTCTACAACTTGGTGTCTGAGAGGTTTTGTCTGCAGCCTGTCCTGCTACAATGCCTGTAATCCCAGCACTTTGGGAGGCTGAGGCACTTTGGGGTGGATGGCCTGAGGTCAGGAGTTCAAGACAACCTGGCCAACATGGTGAAACCCCATCTCTACTGGAAATACAAAAATTAGCTGGGCATGGTGGCGGGCACCTGTAATCCCAGCTACCTGGAAGGCTGAGGCAGGACAATTGCTTGAATGCAGGAGGCAGAAGTTGCAGTGAGCCGAGATGGTGCCATTGTACTCCAGCCTAGGTGACAGGAGTGAAACTCCGTCTCCAGACAAAATGTAAGGCTTTCACATGTCAGAGAAGCAGAAGTGCATACAGGACATACAATGGAAAGTTTAATTCCTTTCTCTGCCCCAACTCTTCTGTTCCCTTCCCCATAGCAGAAAGTTCCCATGTGTATCTCAGCAGAGACAGACACAGCTGTCTGTGAGTATGTCCACGCCACCTAGCTCTCCTCTTGTGTTTGAGTACACAGATGAAAGACTACTTTCTTCATCTGATTTGTATCACCTATTCTATGGGATCATCTTGTTCTTTTTTTTTTCACCTTTTTGAGACAGTCTCACTCTGTCACCCAGGCTACAGTGCAGTGGCGTGATCACAGCTCAGTGCAACCTCAACCTCCCAGGCTCAAGCAACCCCCGACCTCAGCCTCCTGAGTAGCTGGGACTACAGAGATGTGCCACCATGCCCAGCAAATTTTTTCATTTTTATTTTTTTAAAGAAAAGGTCTCTCTATAATGCCCAGACTAGTCTTGAACTCCCAGGCTCAAGCTATCCTCCCGCCTCGCCTTGGCCTCCCAAAGTACTGTGATTACAGATGTGAGCCACAGTGCCTGCCCACCTTGTTCTTTTAAAGGCTTCATAGTACTCCATTGCAGGGATGTGTCTTTATGCCTGTAGGCTAATGCAAACCACTATTAACTTTTTCCTGTAACCTCCTAGGTTTTTTCCTGTTAAGCAACTGGTGGGAGCATAGGTGCGGAATTCCCCCACCCCCGACACATTTCTGTGCACTGGGCTATGCAACAGACGTGTTCAGTCAGCACATGGATGAAGGATGGGACCTCTGCCTCTGCATGCCTGTGCCATCTCTTAAATTCTCTGGGCCTGCACCACCTCCCTGCCCTCTGCGTGCACTTTCATTCTGCTCCTTCTCACTGAGGAATGAGGGGGCCTGGCTGTGAAGTCTTCGGAACCCCATTCTGTGATATGTCTTTCACTTTCCCTCTGTCACAGCTGGACTCAAAGGAAGCTGCGAGGGACACCTAGGGGACTGGAAGCTCAGGCATATGTGATGGGCACAGAGGTTTCTGTGGGCTGATCTGGGAGGAAGATTCCTCCCTCCCCTGACTTCTCCCCTTTCCTAGAGTCACCACTCGGCTGCTCGGGGCTCACACCAGCCCCTGAGGGCAAAGCTGGGAGCCCACAGCGGCAATCAGTAACTCTGTGAGGGAAAAATGAAAAGGTCAAGAGAAGTCCAAAGTATTTGTAAGCATTTTACCAAAGAAATGCCAAGACAGCTGTATCTACCTTGATGTAGTACAAATGCCCTAAATAATATTATAGGAATTACAATTTGTAAGTCAAATCACATTTTATGAGCACGAAAGGAAAACCACCACTAAGGAAATGCACATTGAATCCTTAAAAATAAAGAAAAAAGAACTTTTAGTAAAACCATCACCCTTCCCTTTGGCCCTCTGCCTTTGCTTGATATTTTCGGCATTTACACTTGTTATCTGTTGAGTCTTCTTAAAGCAAGGCCCGCAGTTGCAGAAAATTCACTGGAGGAAAAAAAAAACTGCATTTATGTCTCTCAGGGTGTGTTTTTAAATACCAAACAGAAGGGCAGGAGGGAAGAAAACGATGTGCCTTCTGGAGCCACAAAAAGGTTAAGAAATGAAAAGGCTGTTTCACAGTTGGCAGGAGGAAGAAAGTGACAGGGAGGAAGCAGCCTGCAAATGAACGAGCAAAAGCGTGGTTTGAATGACCGTGACAAGTGTCTCCGAGAATGAGTCCATGTTCAGAGCTCACAAAGAAATCTTCCAGAAAATAAAGAAAAAACTAGGAACATCAGGATGCTCCAGAGGCCTTGCAAAAACAGCTGTGGCTTTAATTAATTGATCGAGTCAATATACATTAACTATAGATGTTAATGATGTTATATTAAGATAGTGGCTGCCTTACCAGGCTTTGTTAAAGGCACAGCGGATAAGGCAGAAAGTGAAACAGACAAGACTCCCTGCCTTCCTGGGGCTCACACTGCAGCAGGGGACACAGGCCAGGAATTCAACGCATAATTAAACACACAGTGTGGCAGACAGACAGTGATGAGTGCCCGAGGAGCAAAACCCAAGCAGGAAGGGGAGCTGAGGCAGGCCAGATGGAAGGTAATGGGGCAGGGGTACGGGAGGCTGTTATGTGCTGAGCTGTCCCCCCAAAAATCCATGTTGAGATCCTCACCCCCACCCATCAGAATGTGACTGCATTTGCACACAGACCTTTAAGTGATTCGGTTAAATGGCATTATTGGGGTAGGTCCTAATGCAATAGGACTGGTGTCCTATGAGACAAGATTAGGACCTGCACGCACAGGGGGAAGGCCACGGGGAGGCACAGGGAGGAGACAGCCTCTGCAAGCCAAAGAGGGGGAAGCCTCGGGGGAAGCCAGTTCCGCTGACACCTTGATCCCGGACTTCTCAGACCCAGAATTGTGAGAAAATGGTGTCCGAGGTTGCAGGCACCCGGGCTGTGGTAGTTTGTTATGGGAGCCCGAGCAGACCAATAGAAAGAGCTCGCTGTGAAAGGTAACTTTTGGGGCTGGGCGCGGTGGTTTATGCCTGCAATCCCAGCAGTTTGGGAGGCCAAGGTGGGTGGATCACCTGAGGTCAGGAGTTTGAGACCAGCCTGGCTAACATGGCAAAACCGCATCCCTACTAAAAGCATAAAAATTAGCTGGGTGTGATGGCTGGCACCTGTAGTCCCAGCTACTGTGAAGGCTGAGGCAGGAGGTTCACTTGAACCTGGGAAGTGGTGATTGCCATGAGCCAAGATCACACCACTGCAGTCCAGTCTGGGTGATAGAGCGAGATTCCATCTCAAAAAAAAAAAAGAAAAAAAAAAAGAAAGTTAACTTTTGTGTGATGCTCAGAGGGAAGTGAGGGAATGTGCCAGGCAGAGGGTGTGGGGAAGCAGATAGCAGGTGCAAAGGCCCTGAGGCAGGAGGTGCCCAGACAGCCAGCAGGGCAGCAGGTGGATTACAGAGCTGGGAGGTGGCAGGAGCAGGTTTGGCTTTTACGTTTTAGATGGGCAAGTGTTGGAGGGTTTTGAACAGAGGAGTGAGACATGGTCTGATCTAATTTGAGCAGAATTGCTCTGGCTGCTAATTGGAACAGGCATCATGTAGACAAGGGGGAAACAGGAACGAGTTAGTGGGTTGTTTACACTTTAGGAGAGAGAGGATGGTGGTGTGAACAAGGGCAGGGCAGAGAGCACCCCTTCCAGATGCAATTGGAAGGTGGAGTCAGTGGGACTGGCTGACAGATCACATGTGGGATATGAGAGAAGAGTTAGGAGAACTGTGTTTTGCTCTGAACAACTGGAGGCATGAAGCTGGCATGGCCTGGGATACATGAGATAGTGGGAGGAGCCAGGGGTAAGACTCAGCTCTGGGCATGTTAGGTCAGAGAAGTGGGTTGGAAATCCAGGTGCAGGTGTGAAAACGGTAGGTGGCCATTAAACTTCAGGGAGGGTATGGCATGAAGATGTGCAGGCGGGAGTGGCCAGCTGATGGATGTGTCTAAACCACCAGATGGTGAGAGCATTTCGAGTAGGCACAGGAAGGAATGGGGTGCAGGGACAGTGCCCTTGGATGCCCAGTACTCAAAGGCAGGGAGTGAGAAGGAGCAGCCAGAATGGTCAGAGGAGAAACACACAAGGTGGGTCTCAGGCACCAAGGGCACGCTGTGCTGGAGATGGGGGAGTGGCCAGTGACCAGCTCTGTTGAACGCTGCTGATGGGCTGAGTCAGATGGGACTGAGCATGGCCTCTGGAGCCATGGGTGGAGGCCTGATGAGGGTGAGAGAGTAGGAGGCAAGGAATCAGAGGCAGCTAAGGCTAAAAATTGGGTGAAGAAGTGAAAACAGCAAAGGTTTTTTTTTGTTTTGCTTTCAATTTTTTGGAGATATGGGGTCTTGCTATGTTGCCCAGGCTGGTCTGGAACTCCTGGCCTCAAGCGATCCTCCGAATTGGTCTCCAAAGTGCTGGGATTATAGAGGTTTTAGGAGATGGAAGGGAATTGTTGGACTAGGTGCTCCAAGGCCAGAGTGGGCTGTGGCTCCTTTCCCTGTCTCACCTCCGCAGACTCTCTGTGCAGTGCACATGCACTGGTGCCTACCCTAGAGCCACTGTGCTAGGTGCTCTGGACCCTGGAGACCAAGGAGTGGAGGTGTCAGCCCCTCCCAACCCCACTCCACACCCCACTCCCTTCAGTTGGCTGCATGACCTGGTTCTGGGGACTGAATCTGAGCCTAAGTGCCTCGGCTCCTAGGCTGACTCATTTCCCTTCTCCTGCCCAGAGCAGCTGTAGTCTGCAATGGGCCCTGGGCTGGGATGGGGGATCTGTAACTCCCGTCCATCCTGTGCACAGACAGTCCAGCAGGACCAAGTCCCAAGGAGCACACTCAGGTGACATCAGGGCTGGGCGCTCAACTGTGCTCCGCAGCGTGCCTCCTGCGACCCGCTGGCTGTGGCGGTTGAGTGAGATAATGATCTCAGAGCCCAGTTGGTGCCTGGCACCTGGCAGGGGCTCCAGGAGTGATTGGTGGATGACAGGCAAGACTGAAGGGCACTGAGGGAGGGGGGCAGGCACACGACTGACTTGTGATGGGTGTCCTCACAGACGGGGGGCATCTTCCCAATGGGTTCCGGGTTCCAGCAGGGTCATCTGGAGATGGCTCTGCAGCCAGTGAGCCTTGGAGGACAGGGAGACCTGCAGGGGAGGGAGTGGGCCTGAGTCGATGCATGTGGCGCTTCAGCTTCATACGAGACTGGGTTGGGGTCAGCAAGCCCTCTTCCCCGGCTGGAATGAGGGCGGCAGGGGATGAGACTAGAAGCCAGGGAGGGGCTGAGCCAGGAGCCTCGACTCTATTGGCGGGGAGAGGAAGCTTGCTGCTGAAGGCTTAATTCAGGGGAGAAGAGAGCGTGAGGGGTTGAATTGTGGCCCCCCCAAAAGATGCTGCAGTCCCAATCCCCAGGACCTGCGACCATCACCTTGGAACCAGTCATTTAACTTGGTGTGTAACATGTCATTTGGAAAAAGTGTCTGTTGATCAAATTGAGATGAGGTCATTAATGTGGGCCCTCATCCAATGTGCCTGGTGTCCTTTTAAGGGGACATTTGGACACAGGGACAGATGCATCAAGGGAATCTGATGGGGAGATGCAGGGAGAAGACACAGGCTTCCATCTCCAAGCCAAGGAGCACCTGAGCCACGAGGAGCAAGCAGGGAGGCCTGGGACAGATGCTTCCTTGCAGCCTTGAGGAGTGACCTTGACCTTGACTTCCAGCCTCCACACTTGGGAGACACCTCTGTTGTCCTCCCCGCCACTCCCTGACAAGCTGCCACAGCAAGGGGTGGGGTGTATGGGGAGATTTAGGAGGTGAGGCGGCTACCCTACAGTGACACACAGAGGCAGGGGATTTGGCTGATGGGGTTAACAAGCAAAAGAGACTCTCTGCCCAATGTGCAAGAAGCTGGTGCTGCGACACTGGGCTTTTGAGAAAAGAAAGTTTTGATTGCTAGTGGGCTAACAAGGAGATAGGCATCCAGCTCACATCTGTCTCCAAGTGCTGGCTTTCAGGCAGGAATTTTATTAGAAAATGTTAAGGGAGTGGATTCTGGGATTAGTAGGTGATTGGTGGAGGGAAAAAGGAGGTCTGGAAAGTTCTTACACCTGTGCAGTTGTCTCTTCATGCCTCCTCATGGGTCCCATGTGCAAATTCTGAGGAAGTTAGTGTGGCATATGCAGTGGAAATTCAGGCTGTGACATTAGCAGGTGGGCTCTGTGCAGACTTAGTTGGCCATATTGGTTCCAACCAATTGCAACCAGTTTTAAAATCTCGCAAGCAGAGGGAGTTTCAGTGTTTCCGGAAGTTGTCTTTTCTTATCTGCTATCCTGAAAACTCAAACATTTCTATTAGTCATTAAGTTTTTTTTTTTTTTTCTTTTAAGCTCTGGGGCACGATTTCAGTGGGTGACAGCCAAAGCCCAGGGACACTAGTGGAGGGCCCAGGGAGGGGCAGTGGCCATGGAACAAGAGGAGAGTGATGTCTGGGGTGAGCCGATGGACGCCAGTGTCCATGTGTAGCACAGCCACGTGGCTTGGAAGATGGGACTTAGGCACCAACGATGGCTCCATGCAAGACTGGGCCTGCAGACTCACCCTGGTAGGGAGGGACGTCCCTCAGGAGCTACTGGAAGGAAACTGGCATGGAAAGGGAATGAGGAGCTCATGGATGGAGTAGGATTAGGAAAATACCACTGTGAAATAATAAGAAATATGTACATTGTTATCTGGCCCTGGTTTCTGACATACAGCTCCTAATATTGCTGTAGAAAGGGGTGCTGGAAGAATCTTTTGTTCTAATATTTGCCCTTTGACCCTGGTTCCTGACACAGAGTTCCTAATCCCTTGGGAGTTCCTGGGTGATCGGAGCATCTGTTGTTCTAATGAGGTGACTGTTGGTGGGCTCTGGACGGCATCAGGATGGGCTGGTTGCCAGGGTGCTAAAGGTCAAAACAGTACTTGCCTTTTTTGGAGAGGCACTGACATTGGAGGTAAGAGAGAGCACACGGGGGTGGGTGGAGCTGGAAATGTGGGCTTGGGCTGGGTGGGTTCACAGAAGTGTGTATGTAAATTGTATACATGGGCCGGGTGTGGTGGCTCACGCATGTAATCCCAGCACTTTGGGAGCCGAGGCAGGTGGATCACCTGAGGTCAGGAGCTCGAGACCAATCCGGCCAATATGGTGAAACCTCGTCTCTACTAAAAATACAAAAATTAGTCCAGTGTGGTGGTGGGCACCTATAACCCCAGCTACTGGGGAGACTGAGGCAGGAGAATAGCTTGAACCCAGGAGGCGGAGATTGCAGTGAGCAGAGATCGAGCCACTGCTCTCCAGCCTGGACAACAGAGCAAGACTCCATCTAAAAAAAAAAAACAATTAATTAAATTAAAATAAATAAATAGTATGCATGCAGGGGAGAGACCATGAGCCGTGGCTGCAGTCTATCCATAGCAGTTGAATCAGTCTGAATTTTCATAAGATCCTTAGGTGCTGTGAGTACATGTGTAAATTTGAGAACTTTGAAGAAAGTTCTCTGAACTTTGAAGAAAGCCTCTGAAATCGAGTGAGTAAGAAGACTGGGGGCTGTGAAGGAGAGGAAGCGGGGCTCCCTGGGATGCCCAGGTTTCTGCCTGGGTTAACTGGGGACTGAGGAGCCAGGAGGTGACTTCTGATGGTGCACTGGGCGGACTCCTTGCCTCAGTCTTCCGAAAGAGGTCAAGGCTAGAGTTATAGATCTGGGCATGCGGGTGCTAGTGAAAGCCAGGGCTAAGATCATAGAGGGAGAAGGTATAAACTGAAAAAGAGCCCAGGCAGAAGTTTTATTAGTGAGCCCTATAGAAAGCATTCAGGAGCTGGGAGGAGAGCAACAAGAGAGTGGAGTCTCAGGAATGGGGGAGATACACCGCCAGGTCAAAGGCTCCAGGGAATCAGATCCAAATGTGTCCATAGGTTCCATGGTGGCAAGAGAATCTGGAGTGTAGTTGGGCTGCACCTGGGAGTAACAGGCTGGAGGAGCTGATGACAGGCACAACATGGGGACGCGGTGAGATCAGGGCTCTCTGATAGCCCAGTTTTCTGAGGAGGTGAGAAGGAGTGGGGTCCAAAGGTATCAAGAAGGGTTGGATGCAGACATGTTTCGGTGGTGCAGAAGGGAGGGCACTGAGCCCACACAGCCCATGACTTCCATTTCCCCTCCAGAGTTGAAGGCACTGTCACCACAGAGGGGCAAGGTGGTGGCCACTTTGGGTGGGAGAGTGCAGAAGAGGGAGCAGTAGGGGCCTCACCCACACGCAGGCCTGAGGACCCAGCCAGCCTTCCCTTTCCTCCCCTCCCTTCCTTCTCTCTCTCTCTCTTTTTTTTTTTTTTTTTTTTTTGAGACACAGTCTCTGTCTGTTGCCCAGGCTGGAGTGCAGTGGCACCATCTTGGCTCATTGCAACCTCTGCCTCCTGGGTTCAAGTGATTCTCCTGCCTCAGCCTCTCAAGTAACTGGGATTACAGGTATGCACCATCACACCCAGCTAATTTTTGTATGTTTTAGTAGAGATGAGGTTTCATGATGTTAGTCAGGCTGGTCTCAAACTCCTGACCTCAGGTGATCCACCCGCCTTGGCCTCCCAAAGTGCTAGGATTACAGGCAGGAGCCACCATGCCTGGCCTTACTCCAGCACTTTCTACGAATCTGGATGTAAACCCTCTTCCTGCTTTTCTGTTTTTCTCTGAACACCTTGGCTTATAGGCTCTTTTATCTCTTCAAATTCCACCCTGGAACATGCAATTATGAAAAGGACAGATTGCTGTTGTTGGTAAACCTTGGACAGGAAATTAGGAATCCGTGAGCTCAATATTCACCTTTGCTATGAACTCCTGACATTATTTTGGTCAGCATAGGGGAGGGTGAAAGCTCTCCTCAAATATTTGAAGGGCTATCACACAGAAGCAGGGCTTGAATAATTTCAGTGTAGCATTAGATGGCAGAGCAGGGCTGGTGTGCACACACCTGGGGAGATGGCTTGAACCCTGTGGGAAATGGACAGAAGCCCTCTTGGGGAGTGGTCTGGTCTGGGAATGTGAGAGTGAGCAGAAGAAGCCTCCCATTTGGGAAGTGCAAGGCAGTTCTTTCTCATTGTGCAATTCTAATTTTCCATTTGTCTTCCTGTTTTATCCTCTATATTCATGGCTCCTGGATAACCTCTCCTGGATCAAACTTGACCTGAACACCTATAGGATGTGGCATTGGACTGGATGGCTGAGGCCCCACAGCCCTCTGCCCTCAGAGGAGTCAGGACTGGTAGACACTAGTTGGCTCCTTCTTTCCTGAAAGGGATTAATGGTACATGGACAGAATCTTCCAGGCCCACCCTCAATTTAGGATGTTTGTTCTAAGTAGCAATGAAAGTACAGTCTCTAAAGATTGACAGTTTTGTTTCAAATCTGAGGTCCATGACTTAGTAGCCATTGATCTTGAACAAGTTTTTCATTCTCTCCGTGCCTCAGTTTCCTTATCTGTAAAATGGTGATGATAATGGCATCTGCCTCATGGAGTTGTTCTTAGGGTTAAATACGCTTAGAAGAATGCCCGGTGCTCTCATTATGTTTTAGCTATTTATATTATTTAGTTCAAGAGGCAGCTTTTATCTTGGGAAGCTTTATTAATTATTAATGATGTTTCTTTTAAAAACACAACTCAGTCTAGTTGCATAAATGCATACACTCAGGATGGAACTGGGAACCAGATGGAAATCTTAGGGAAGAAAGCAGCAAAGATATAAAAATGGACTCCATTCCCCTTTACTTAGCAGCTAAATAAAAAGGCCCCACTGAAATACAGAATTTCCTTGAGTAATAAGCATCCCTATATTAAAAAAAAAAAGAAGAACTGGGGCTGTCTTCTGTACTAGAGTTCAGACCCCCTCTCCACACCACTTCCCTGCATGTTGAGTGACCAACTGTCCTCACCCACGGGTTAGTGACCCCCACTGTGGGTGTGTGCCAGACTCTGTGGCTCCCAAGAAATGATCAGAAGAGCCTGCGAATGAATGGTGGGAACCCAGCAGGGACACCTCAGTGAGGGGTGTGGCCGCAGTGGAGGAGGTGGCTCTTCGGTGACCACAGTGGGGCAGTCTTTTGTCTCTTGATGCTGTGTGGGGGTCACTGTGGGTTCTGTTTCTATCACTTTGGAGGAATAGGTTGGCCTTTTGGTTGCCTGCCTGGGGATATTATTTTATGCAGCTAACTCAGGTTACTAATACTTCTACACTCAGGAAAACCAGCTGAGTCACTGTCAAAATCGGTCACCTGATGGTTCCTTTTAGGTCAGGCCTTGCATTAGGCAGATTGGGCCTGAATTCTGACTCTGCTCCATCAGAATGTGACCTGGGGGAAGTCACTTAAACACATGCAGCCTGTCTTGGTCTGTTCCTGTTGCTATAAAGGAATACCCAAGGCTGGGTCATTTATAAAGAAGAAATGTTTATTTGGTTCACAGTTCTACAGAAAGTGTGATGCCAACATCTGCGTCTGGGGAAGGCCTCAGGTTGCTTCCAGTCATGGTGGGAAGGGAAGGAGAGCCGGCGTGCAAAGAGATCATACAGCGAGAGAGGAAGCAAGAGAGAGGGGAGGGGCCTGGCTCTTCCTAACAACCATTTCTAGTGGGAACTAAGAGTGAAAACTCACTCACCCACAAGGGAGGGCATTAATTGTCCCTTCATAAGGCAGCCACCTCCTCGGCCCAAACACCTCTCATTAGGCCTGACTTCCAGCTTTCGGGATCAAATTTCAACAGAGGTTTGGAGAGGACAAACATCCAAACTGTGGTACAGCCTTGGCTTCCTCATATGGAAAACAGGGCCATCAGTGCTTTTGTTATGAGAAATCAATGTTTGATATATGGTCAGCAATGCTTGGGGCACAGCAAAGAATCTTGTCAGTGAGTGGTTATTATGATGCTGCTGCTGCTGATGGTGATGATGATGATGATAATGATAATGATGTTGGTGATGGTGATCCTGGTGATGATGATGGGGATGATGATGCTGGGGATGGTGATGGTGATGATGATGATGCTGGTGATGGTACTGGTGATGGTGATGCTGATGATGGTGATGCTGGTGATGGTACTGGTGATGGTGATGCTGATGATGGTGATGCTGGTGATGATGATGGTGATGATGATGATGATGGGGATGATGATGGTGATGATGATGATAATGATGCTGGTGAGGGTGATGCTGGTGATGATGGGGATGATGATGATGGTGATGGTGATGATGTGGATGGTAATGATGAGGATGATGATGCTGGTGATGCTGATAATGGTGATGCTGGTAATGATGATGCTGATGATGGTGATGATGCTGGTGATGGTGATGCTGATGATGGTGATGCTGGTAATGATGATGATGATGGTGATGATGCTGGTGATGGTGATGCTGATGATGGTGATGCTGGTAATGATGATGGTGATGATGCTGATGATGGTGATGCTGATGATGGTGATGCTGGTAATGATGATGGTGATGATGCTGGGGATGATGATAGGGATGATGATGGGGATGATGATGGTGATGATGATGATGGTGATGATGATGCTAGTGGTGATGATGATGGGGATAGTGATGATGGTGATGATGATGAGGGGATGATGATGATGGTGATGATGGTGATGATGATGATGGTGATGGTGATGCTGGTGATGATGCTGGTGATGGTGATGATGGTGATGATGATGCTGATGATGTTGATGCTGGTGATGATGCTGGTGATGGTGATGATGGTGATGATGGTGATGATGAGGATGATGATGATGATGATGATGATGATGGTGATGTTCATGCTGGTGATGGTGATGATGGTGATGATGCTGGTGATGATGCTGGTGATGGTGATGACAGTGATGATGATGCTGGTGATGGTGATGCTGGTGATGATGCTGGTGATGGTGAAGATGGTGATGATGATGCTGATGATGTTGATGCTGGTGATGGTGATGATGGTGATGGTGATGATGGTGATGATGAGGATGATGATGATGATGATGGTGATGCTGATGATGGTGATGCTGGTAATGATGATGGTGATGATGCTGGGGATGATGATACGGATGATGATGGGGATGATGATGGTGATGATGATGATGGTGATGATGATGCTAGTGGTGATGATGATGGGGATAGTGATGATGGTGATGATGATGAGGGGATGATGATGATGGTGATGATGGTGATGATGATGATGGTGATGATGCTGGTGATGATGCTGGTAATGGTGATGACAGTGATGATGATGCTGGTGATGGTGATGCTGGTGATGATGCTGGTGATGGTGATGATGGTGATGATGATGCTGATGATGTTGATGCTGGTGATGGTGATGATGGTGATGATGGTGATGATGAAGATGATGATGATGATGATGATGCTGGTGATGTTCATGCTGGTGATGGTGATGATGGTGATGGTGATGATGGTGATGATGATGCTGGTGATGGTGATGATGGTGATGATGCTGGTGATGGTGATGATGATGCTGGTGATGGTGATGATGGTGATGATGCTGGTGATGGTAATGATGGTGATGAGGATGATGTGAATGATGATGATGAGGATGATGATGCTGGTCATGATGCTGGTGATGGTGATGATGGTGATGATGATGGTGATGATGACAGTGATGATGATGATGTGAATGATGATGATGGTGATGATGATGCTGGTGATGATGCTGGTGATGGTGATGATGGTGATGATGATGCTGGTGATGTTGATGCTGGTGATGGTGATGCTGGTGATGGTGATGATGGTGATGGTGATGATGGAGATAATGATGATGGTGATGATGATGATGATGATGGTGATGGTAATGATGGTGATGATGATACTGGTGATGGTGATGATGGTGATGATGATGGTGATGGTGATGATGATGATGTGAATGATGATGATGAGGATGATGATGCTGGTCATGATGCTGGTGATGGTGATGATGGTGATGATGGTGTGAATGATGATGATGGTGATGATGATGCTGGTGATGATGATACTGGTGATGGTGATGATGGTGATGATGATGAGGATAATGATGATGGTGATGATGCTGGTGATGTTGATGCTGGTGATGGTGATGATAGTGATGGTGATGGTGATGATGGTGATGGTGATGACGGGGATAATGATGATGGGGATGATGATGCTGGTGATAATGGTGATGATGATGGTGATGATGAGGATGAATATGATGGCGATGATGCTAGTGATGATGATGATGATGGTCTGTTGCAATGGGGAGTGTGGAGAAGCGTTGCATCATCTTTTCTCTGAACAGGAGTGAGGAAGCTCCTCTGGCTGCTGAGATGCTGGTGTTGCCCTGGTGCCTCATTTCAGTAGGAACTCAGCTAGAGCTCCCACCATTTACTTATCACTCTCATGGTGTCCGGATCAGCCTGTTAGAGGCTTCGGACCATAGCTTCAATATTACATTCCCACTTTCTCTTTCTCAGCCTGAAATCTTCCCAATATATAATAGGATACAGGGGAGCTACCTCATAAGTAGACCAGGGACATCACCAGGACTCTCATTGTACCCCAACTGAGATTTTTGAATATTCAGGGCCACAGTCACCACTCTAAGTGTTGATATGAGGGGGACTCAGGCAAGACTTTCCTATCTACCAAGTGCTGTCTGCTGTTCCTTAAGGATAATATATTCCCTTTGAGTCAGGGAGATTATTGTTTCTTTCTAATCTTCAAAAGGCTTCTATAAAGATTTAGATCTACAGGAGGAATCAGGGTTCTGGGGCTGAAGGAGCCTTAGACACAACTAGTCCATGAAGAAACTGACACTCTGTACAGCGCTTGATGTTTTACTGAAACATTTAACGTTCTCTTTCTCTTCTGGTCCTCCTGACAATCCTTCGAAGGAGGTAATATCAGCATTCTTGTTTATAGATAAGGAAATGGAGTGATTTAGTGCAGTGCAATGGTTAAGACTCCACAGCCAGCTGCTCAGGATTCAAGTTCTGGTTCCGCTATATTTTATTTTATTTTATTTTAATTTTATTTTATTTTATTTTATTTTATTTTTAGAGACAATGTCTTGCCCTGTCACCCAGAATGGAGTGCAGTGGTGCAATCATAGCTCACTGCAGCCTCAAACCCCTGGGCTTAAGTGATCTTCCCACCTCAGCTTCCTGAGTAGCTGGGACAATACTCATGAGCCACCATGCCTGGCTAATTGTTTTATTTTTTGTAGAGACAGGGTCTCACTATGTTGCCTAAGGTGGTCTTGAACTCCTGGGCTCAAGTGATCCCCCAGCCTCAGCCTCCCAAAGCACTGGGATTACAGGCAGCTCCATTATTTACTAGCTGTGTGACCTTGAATAAGTTACTCAGCCTCTCTGTGCCTCATCTTTCCTATCTGTAAAATGGTGATAATGCTTGGTGCAATGCAAATGCTGCTATTTTTTTTTTTATGATTATTCCTTAAACCAGGACACAGTAGACCTGTGAATTTCTTCAACACATCTTTATCGAGCCCCTACTATTTGTCAGGCACTATACAAGTGCTGCAGATACCAGTGAGCAAAACCAGACACTACCCCTTCCCTTATGGAGATTCAAGTCTAGTGAGAGAGCTATGCATGAATCCAATCAATCACACTAATGTAAAATTACATATGTCATGAAGGAGGCACACATGATGTTACTGCAAGAGGATAGAGTCAGTCTGGGGACCCCAGGGAAGTGAAGACCGCAGTGAAATCTGATGAGTGAGTTGGAGTTAGCTAGACTGGGGATGGGGGTGGAGAGGACACAGGGCAGTCTGGGCAGGGGCCATCAAGGACACAGCAGCCTGGTAGAGGGACGACATGGACCTGCTCAAAGCCTGCTGAGGCTGGAGCACAGGGACCAGCACAGACCTGGGCGAGATGAGTCAGTGGGTAGGAAGGGTCTGATCATTCAGGTCTTCATAGGCGGTGTAACAGATTCTGATCTTCAGGAGCAAAAAGGAAGGATGCTAAGTGGAGAAGTGACAATAGCCAGATCTGTGATGTGCAGTCCATCCTGCAGCGGAGGGTGGACAGGTGGGTGGCCAGAGGGAATGGAGACATGACTGTGAGGAGGCCCAGGGGAACAGTGGCCCTGGGGCCCGTGCTCAAGGAAGAGGGCTGTGCTGGAGATAAAATACGTGAGTTGTCGGTAGGTTGATTACAGCCCAGGCCAGGGGGTGAGTTGGCCTGGGGAGACAGTCTAGAGCTGTGCTGTGTAATAGAGTAACCACTAGTCAAATGTAACTATTAAGCCATTAAAATGTGCTGGGTCTGAATTTAGGTATGCTGTAAGTGTGAAATACACACTGAATGTTGAGCTTAGTAAAAATGTGAAATGCCTTATTCATAATAAATCCACTGCATGCTGATGAAATATTTTGAATATATTGAATTAAAATGTATTATTAAAATTCATTTTACCAGTTTCTTTTCTTTTTCTTTTTTTTTTTTTTTTAAAGATATGGCTACTTGCAAATTTAAATTCCATATGAAATTGGGATTTGTGGCTTGCACTGTGTCCAGAGTGAGGAGACTTCAGTCCAGGACCCAGCCCTGGGAAATCGTCTTCAAAACAAGGCGTCTGCCAGAAGAGTGCAGGTGGAGAAGGGGCTGGAAGGGCAGAGACGTGGGGGAGGGGGGTGGTGGGAGGCGGGGGAGGTCCTGTGAGGCCGCGCTTGCGGGCTGCAGGGGTCAGAGGCAAGGCCCAGTTGCTCCCAAGTTTGCACAGCGTGGGGCCCAGCTCGCAGGCCCAGGACGTCGTTCTCTGCAGCTTGGTAGACGCCTCCTTTCTGGGCTCTAGCCTGGCTGGGTAAATGTCTACAGTAAGCCCTCAGCTTAGGGAAGGCAGAAGGAGGCAGACTATTTCATAATAACTCTTCTCCAAGTCTCAAATATTGTTTTTCACAACTCCTTCCTTAGCCGTTTGTGGAAAAAGAGCTCATCCCACGAGATGGAGAGATAGTGGGTGGGCGGCAGCTCCCGAGCCGGGGACCCCGGCTGGCTCCTGTGCCGCGTGACGGGGTGGTTGGCTGAGCCCGAGGCCCCCTCCGCCTGCCGCAGGCTGGGTTAGCGCTGCGGACCCGAGTGCAGCTCTTCTCCGCGGGGCACGGGCGCAGGCGGCGTCCCCAGGGAGGGGTGCGCGGGAGCGCCGGGGATGGAGGGCGGGCGGGCCTGGAGCGGGGACCTAGTTCCACTTCTGTCCCAAAAAGACTCAAAGGAAAACAATTTACTTGATCCTGGACACGTTTTCATCTATAATTGGGAAATATGCAAATGAAAAGGCCCACATGGCCTGAAAGGGGCAAATCAAGCTCCCAGCGCGAGACTCGGGGAACTGGCATTCCCCAGGGAGCCCCGGAGGCGCGCGACCCCCGCCGAGGGCGCCCGGGGCGGAACCGCGCGGCTGGCTTGGGGGTGGCGCGTCCGGGCCCTCAGGGGCCGCCGCCCGGGGCGCCCCAGGCCCGCCCCCCGCCCTCTGCCGCCCGCCCTCCCGGCAGAGCCTCCGCTCCCGCGATGTCGCCGCGCTCGCCGCCGCCAGGCGCGCTGGTCCGCCGGGTCGACCCGGCGCGGGGCGCGCCGCCCGCCGCAGCCTGCCCTCTTTCCCGGGCTTGGCCCTGCGGCCCGCGGCGGGGTCCGGGGTAGATCGGCCGCTTTGTTCCCGCCGCCCGACGGCGAGGGGCTCTGCAAAGGCGGAAGCCCGGCGCTAGCCATGACCCCGTTCGGACGCCCAGCGCGCCCAGCCTCGTCGCTCCGGCCGGGCCCCCGGGCCTTCCCGCGCTGAGTGCCCGAGTCCGCCCCCTCCGCGGCCGCTCACCGCCCGCCGCCGCCGCAGTACAAGCCGCCTCCCCGCCCCCGCCCCCCCGCGCCGCCGCCGCCGCCGCCGCCGCCGCAGGAGAGGGAGGGAGGCGGAGGGAGGGAGGCGGCGGGCCCAGCCCAGAGCCCGTCCCGGGCGCCGGCGAACGAGCTGCGGCCGCGGCGGCAGCGCCATCCCGGGCCGCGGGCAGCCGCCCCTCGTCCTCCGCGCCCGGAGCTGCCTTCGCCTTCCCGCGGCCCCGCCGCAGCCGGCCTGCGGCGCGCCACGGACGCTGTCCCCTCGGCGGAGCAGAGACCCCTTCTCCTTCTTAGGGGGTGTCGTCTCTGGGATCGCTGAGCGCTAGGGGTTCAGGAGGCGGGGACGGGAGCGCCGTGACACGCCATGGCTCAAGCGGCCAAACAGCTGAAGAAAATCAAAGACATCGAGGCGCAGGCCCTCCAGGAGCAGAAGGAGAAGGAGGAATCCAACAGGAAGCGGAGAAACCGCTCCCGTGACCGAAAGAAGAAGGTAGGAGGGGGCGGCGGTGAAAGCGCCGCGGCGCCTGGAAGTGGCTGCTGGGGACAGGGGTCGGGCGGCCCGGGACGCGTTGGGGCGCGGGGCCCGGTGCGGCGGAGTTGGGGGCACCCGAACGGGGAGGGCTTGGTGGGCGCAGAGGAGGGACGGAGGCTTCTGCGCGGCCGGGAAGGGGACAGGGCAGGAGGCTGGAAGGGCAGAGCGGGGTGGCCGGGAGGCTGAGGGCGCGCAGAGCCGCCCGCCCGCTGCTCGCGGAGACCTTTCAGAACCCTGGACAGCGCCCGGCAGGCCCGCGGCGCTCTAGGACCAACTTTCCCGACCTTGCCTACCGGCCGCGGGTGGTGGGCTGCCCTGCTCGGGCGCGCCGCCCCCGCTGGCTTTCCAGGAGAGCTGGTTTGGGTAAACGCGGCTCCAGTCTCCGGGGGGGCAGATCTGCCCGGCGCCTCCCTAGGTGATCCACTCTGGCGCGGAGACCTTCTTTCCCAGGTGTCTCTGAACTGGAGTGGGGCTCCTGACCTTCCTTGACCCTTCTCAGGGAGCACCTTTCCTGACCCTCCGGATCTGGTAGCGGAAAAGAAGGCGCCTTCTCCTCTCCTCGGGGCATTTGGCAACATCTTATGCTCAGGTCACTCAAGATGAGCCACCCATGACAGGGAGGGGAAGTTCCTTTGGAAGCCAGGCACTGGTGCTCCAGCCTGGCCCGAAGGCCTGGTCAGAGACCAGCTCTGTCCATGGGCAGGCATCCCGGGTATTTCTGTGTCGGAGTGCCGAGACAAGATAGGCCTGTAAAGACCCAAACCTCCAGGGGCAACTGTTGCTGTTTTTAGCCCTTTTTGGGTCTGGGGTCCTCTTACCCCTGATCAAAGCACCTTGAGAAACACCTTAGGTCAGAAACACCTTTGATGGTGAAGGGAGGGTGACAGAAGTCAGGGTGCCTTAGAGCCACGGAGGAGGCCAAGAGTACGTGGGTGTAATTCTGGGAATCGGAGATGCTGAACTCTGGCTTCAGGAGAGCCATTTTCACCCGAAGAAGTCGATGTGGGGCCCAGCCTGCACTGCTGCCTGGCAAGGAGTTGGACCCCTCAGGCTTCCAGGGAGAGGCTCTGGCCTTGGTTGAGAAAGAAACACGGTTTCTTTCCCTGAAACTGTCTCATTCTGAGAAAGAAGTTTGGAGCCTGTGGCTGACAGCAGAGTGTTGGGGAGCAGGCTGTCTGTGGGCCACACACCCCTTGACAGCTGGTCAGCAGACCAACATCCATCCTCTTCCTAGAGATGTTCTCTGATTTCAAAGGAAGTAACCAGCACTCTCTAGGCTTTCCTGTACCCTTCCAAAACCGACGTCCCCACCTCCCTTGAGGGATTGCCATCTTGTGTGTAAATAGTAGTTTCACAAAGACACCACCCCTTTAGAGGACCAAAAAGGGGCCTTTCCCAAACGGATGATGAATCAGAGTTTGGGTTGGTGCCACCGAGAGAGAATCTCCTCAGGTCCCTCTGTGGGGGTCTAAAATACCAGAGCCCATCTTGTGAGTCAGGCAGGGGAAGTCTGGCTCTACGCTGCGATGCTCACCCACTTTCTTGGCGTGAATGTAAACTTCTTCTCGGTAAGGAGTGCTCTGTGTTTCCATTCCTGCCTCCTGCTTTTGGAGCCAAGGCGCTCCTCTTCGAGCTGCTCACTCAATGTTCTCATCCACCTCTCTCTCCCAGGCTTCCTTCTTGACGCTCCTGACACCATAAATCATTTTTTGAAAATAGTCAAAAAACCCTCTCCCACCCCCTCTCCTGTGATTCCTTTCCATTCTGTGAAAATTTCCTTTAATATAACTCTGAATTCTGAATATGTGTAATACACACATATAAAAGTGGTGATTTCAATATTCTTTTTGCTTCTTTGGTCTTAATCTTTACATTCATAGTAAACCTCATTTCTTTTTTTTCTTTTGGTGATAGATGATAATATTTAATATATTCCTCCCCCCAAATGGTGTTATCTTGTTTTACTAGCCGGTTGCAGCATACTGCGTCAGTAAGCGTTCAAAAATCTTCCATTCAGATTTTCATTATTTTATGCAGTATCCTGGGTGCTATGATTAATATAATGATAAGAAAATTTTCATTTAAAGTGATAGCAGTGACGCAAACTATTAGGACAGATTCTTTGGGTGCGGGGAGATGGTATGGGGTGGGATATAGGGATGCTTTGTTCAGTTTTTGTAAGGGCTATGAGTTTTCTCAGCCATTGGGATGGTCTTGAGGGCCATCTCAGAGAATAGAGTTACAATTTATAGCAAAATTGAAAATCACAAGCAGATGGAAAGCTCTAGAGGGAAAGGTGAGGGAGGCAGTGCAGAAAGGAGCATTTGAACAAAGCTTACACGGGGCCTGGTGAGGCAGAGGGCCTAGGGCTAACTCAAAGGTTCATATAAGGTGAAGTCTAACTAAGCCATTTTTCATGAAGGAGATAATTTTTCAAGGTGAAGTGTATTAAAATCAGGCAGCTGAGGACTTTACAGCTGCTCACACAGACTACAGAGTGTGTGGACCCAGCCTCCGTTTCTTATACCAACACGCAGAAAGAATCTCATACATGCAAACAAACATTTTATTCCAGGATATTGGTCTCTTGTGTGGATAGATAGCTGAGCCAAGGGCATTCTGAATTAACTCAAAGGAAACGTGTTTGTCCCATGGGTAACCTACTTACCAGGGACTGACTGAGCAGACCGCATCCCTCCCGTTTGTAGAAATAACCGCGGTTGTAACTTTGGCGACGGTTGCAGTTTTTACAGTTGATGATATTGTGTGGGAAGGCACTTGCTAAGGGGTGCTGTGTGCGGCGGGTGGAGGAGGCTGGTGTTGTGACGCACTGACTGACACAGATAGAAGCTACCTCGACACAGGGAACTGAGCTAAACTCTAGAGCTCTAACAATTCCTGCTTCTCATGGGGCTTCATTCAGTGCTGTGCATGTGCAGAGCCAACCTTGTCAGCCACTTGCTGTTGTAGCTGCAGCTTAAAAAAAATCAAGCATTTATGATATTTACTGATAAGTCCCTCTGCTTTTGAAGGTTGGAATGGAAATAAATTGCAAAGCATGTGTAAAGCAGGCATTTGCATGAAGAATGATAGCTTTTGAGGGCTGAGGGAGCCTGTGGCATAAGAATGTGTGTGCTTTTTATGTTTACCCAGAGCTTGAGGGTAGGAGGAGAAGAGGACAGGGAGGTGGGAGGAAAAGTGAGGCAGAGGATGGAAGAAGGCAGAATTCAAGGAAGGAAGAGTGGATAGGGAGAGGAGCGCTGACGCCTTGGCCCTGAGTGACAGGTTCACACTAAGCCGGCTACCTTCAACACTGTGAGACCCCAGGGTAGTGTTTACTCAGCTGTCTCCTTGTCCCTAGTTATGTTCACCTACTTCATCCTCTGATGGTGAAAGAAAAGGACCATGTCCTATTCATAGCTATGTACCTGACACCTAGCTCAGTACCTGACACAAGCAGCAGGCAGTGGATGTTGGTGGAGTGAATGGTTGAATGAGTGAATTAATATAATATTAATCTCTGCTTGCCCAGATGTTGTCTTGGTTGCAGGCATGTGTTCCAGTGAATAATACACCCTTTGACTGACTGTCTTTTGGGGGCATCTGGAAAAAGCCTGATCTTTTTTCCTTTTCTAATCATTTTCAAAGCAATAGAGATTTGTAGGCACGCAGTGGAACCATCTAATCTTTTGGTGCACTGAATTCCACCACGGAGCATGTAGTTAGTTCCTTGCAGGGTCTCTGCTACACTAAATGTCAAGTGGGTTTAGACATTTGTAACAACAACAGTGTTTGCACAGTGTCCCAAGGAGCCAGGCACTCACAAGGAGGGATGGAGGAAGAGTGCAGGAAGAGAGAAAAAAAAGCCCAGATGTGGAGAGTGGCCTCTGCCACTTAGCTGTGCAGGCAGCTCCATCAGTCTTTCCAGTCTATGCAGCAGTAATCGAAGAGCCTGCAGCCTTCCTCTCTCAGCAGGAGGAGACCCTGCTCCTGGACAGGAGAGGGTTTTTTGTGGATCCAAGGATTGGAATCACAGCGGAGATTTGGGGTGGGGGCATCTGCGTGAGACTGGAGGATTGACTGGGAGGCTTGGTGGGTCTGGAGGTGGGGAAAGCGGGATGGAGGGAGGAAAGTGAGGCATTAGAATCATATCGGCCCATGACTCTCATTTGCAAAAGCAAAAGGCCTCAAATTTCAACTTCTGCTGTTATCTCCAAAAGGTTTCATAAATCCAATCCAAGCGATCGCCGACAGAATTGAAAGAGAACGGTGCTCATCACACATCTTTAATCTGGGTCCTGCTGCTAAACCATTTCACTAATATATGTTGTGGCATTAATGGATATTTATATGTAAAGCCTCAATTTGGCTTTTGATTAGCATATTTATGTTGTATTGCATGTGAATTATTAGAGCGTTGGTTTCTTTGTTGCAAGCCTTTAAAACATACCACAACTTTGGTATCCCTGCTTTGGCATTTCTTCTTATTTTAGTACTTTGGGAGCCTCAATAAATGGAGGTGGGCCTGCCCCTCTGGAGCTCTGGGAGATGCCGGCAGGGGCTGAAGATGTGGGAATTTTCCCAGCCTGCTTCCTGTCCATTTTTTCAGTCCAGCTCCTCCCTCCTTGCTGCAGAGGTAGCAGCAGTGGGGGCTGCTCCCAGGAGCTCTCCTCACTTCCCAGCCATAGGCTAGACCAGGAGAGCAGGGTTTTGAGGGCCAAGAAGATGTTACACTCTGATTTTCGGCTGCTGCTCCACCTCTATGAGGGGTGGCTGTGAGGAGCAAGTGATATGCAAACCATCTAGTGCAGGACTGTCTCAGAGCAGGTGCAGCGGCAGCCGAAATTCAGAACCTGGAGCAAGTCACCTCCCTGGGCAGGGGACACGAGCCAGCTTCCAGTGTCTCCCCATTTCTTTTGCTCACCCCAGCAAAGGCTGCTGGCTCACCAGTTCTGCTCCTCTCTTCTCAATGTGGCAACACTTAAAAAAAAAAAAAACCATCTGAGGCTTCTTCCCCGTTTTCACAATAAAAATGAGCGCGTAGTGGCGAGTGTGTCCTATGTACAGGCACTCTTCATCTGTGTTAGCTCGCCCCTGCGTCTGCTTTGGCAACACCTTTGAATAGGCAGTCCTGTCATTGATTCCTTGCTCCTTCAATGTCAAAGCCCATCACTGTCACCTGCAAGAAACCTTTCATATCTGCCCCCTCCTCACCCCCACCCCACCGCTCTCTCTGCGCCTTTCACACATACACACGTGCACATGCAGAAGTTCTTGTTTTATCTCTTCTACTAAATTGTGAGCACTTTGAAGCCAATGCTTCAGTCTTTGTACATAACCATTCACTACATATCTATGGCTTGTAGAATTGGTTGAAAAGCTACATTTAACTAGTACAGGTTTTTTTTCTTAGTTGTTCTTTTTGATTTTAGAAAGTTGACCCTAAAAAATTGGTACCAAGTAAAACTATGGTTTCCCCCCACCTTGAATTATTCTGACTGAAATAAAATCTATTGTCACTGTTTTTTCTTTTCTTTTCTTTTCTTTTTTTTTTTTGAGATGGAGTCTTGTTCTATCGCCCAGGCTGGAGTATCGTGGTACAATCTTGGCTCACTGCAACCTCCACCTCCTGGGTTCAAGTGATTCTCCTGCCTCAGCCTCCAGAGTAGCTGGGACTACAGGTGCGCGTCACCATGCCTGGTTAATTTTTGTATTTTTAGTAGAGGTGGCATTTCACTATGTTGGCCAGGCTGGTCTTGAACTCCTGACCTCAGGTGATCCGCCTGCCTTGGCCTCCCAAAGTGCTGGGATTATAGGCATGAGCCATCACGCCCCCACCCAGCTAGTATTTGTTTTTTTGAGAAAGGCAAATCAACTTTGCCTGGTTCTCTATCTCCATTTCTGGTTCTTGAGAAGCTCAAAAGTCCGCCTCTGAACACTGGCTTGAAGTCGGCTGCCCGGGTTCCAGTTTGAGCTCTTGCATGTATCAGCTACGTGTGCATAATAAGCCTCTGAATTTCCTCCAACCTCAGTTTGCTCATCTGTAAAATAGGGATGAGGATCAAATGAGATAATAAATGAGAGCGTGCTTTGTAATTTTTAAAATTCTCATATATTTAATTGATTATAGCTAATAATATAATGATTGTTCATAAAGTTATTATTTCTAATAAATCCTTTACCAAGGTTCATGCCTGGCCTTCCAGTGGCATTGTGAAGTCTTGAGGTTTGCTGGGGAAGGCCAGCTTGTTATTCTTTCAGTACGGAGAAATGAGAAAAGGATACTTTATATCATATCTTCATTTCATTTTCAGGAAAAAAATGAATTTTCTATTTGGACAGGATTTTTATTGCAGACCTGCTCAGTAATCTGCATGGATTCAGTCGACAACTTCCAGGTGGGCCTAGATACTTGCAAGCTTTATTGAAGTCCTGTGTGGCACCTGTGCTGTATATCAGAGGGGAACATAAAAGGGCTTCCTAACTTTGCTGAGACTCCCATGGCTGTTAGATGAACAGGTAGTAAATCTGGGTGTGAACTGTCACAGATAATGGAATGTGTGGTGTTGTGGGGAGACCAGATTCCTCTGGCGGAGACTCTCTGGATCTTGGGCACACAAAGCACAGCACATTTTCCAAGAAAGGAAAACTTGCATTGGAGACACTCAAAGTGAAAGCAAAGATGTAATGGCCAGCCAATTAAAAAAAGAAGAGAGCACCATTTTTTCCTTCTCATTTACTTCCAATGTGACTGGACTCTTCTTCTCAAAGATTTCCCTGTATTTTTACAAGGAAATTGTACATGTCCCATTGCTTTTGCATCCATTGGCGAGCATTGACAATGATACTTGCAAAAAAACTTCTTTCTTTATCAAGGGAGGTTCCTGCACTTATAAGGGTCTCTAGTGTTCCTCGTGCATGACATGTGTTGTCATGCTCTGTCGCCCAATAGGTTGGTAACCCCAGAACTGGGGCTCCAACCCAGACACACCTGACTCCAAAGCTTATTCACAGCCCACAGCACTAGACTACTCCCCCAGGTACTGGTTGTGCCCTTAGGATATTCAAAGCTATGCTAGGCACTGAGAGAAGAGTCAAAGCTGAAGCTGTCTTTCCTTCTCTGTCTGGACACGGTGACTCATGCCTGTAATCCCACCACTTTGGGAGCTGAGATGGGAAGATCACTTGAGGCTAGGAGTTCAAGACCAACCTGGGCAACATAGTGAGACCCAGTCTCCACAAAAAACTTAAGACCTGAAGATAGTTTTCCTTCTTTGAAGTGAAGGACTTAAAAATTAGTGGAAAAGCTGCCAGAGGTGGAAGTAACCTCAGGCAGAGGATGGAGAGCATAGGGCAAAGCCTGTGGCCTCTGGTTCCAGTGGAAATGTGGGTGTCCGAGGCCCCTCTGAATGTCTTGGAGCTGAGGACTCTGTCCACCAGGCCCTGAGATTAACACAGAGTGCAGATGAAAGAGCAGGTGAAAACGGAGTCCTCGGGTTTCTGCTTTGTTTCTAGCTAGTCTGTCTCTTAACAGGTTAACTTTCCTCTTAACTTCTGTTTGGAGATTCTCTGTTCACCACATCGTCAAGTCCACATCTTCTCTATATAATCACTTCATAATGTGTAGACACTAGTCAATACACAGGGGTGGCATTGCTGCCATGATCATCTGTTTTTCCTGTTATCTGGGACTTTAGCTTTTCATGTGGATGCTTCCCAGGCCTGTCCCAGAAGCACCTGCCAGGAGCCGGACACGGAGATGATACGATGAGCAGGGTGTGAACGGATGAGCCCGGCTGGCTCTTGCTCCACAGCTCTCTCCCGGTTCTTGCATCCCCATGGTTCTGTCGCCTGCCCCTAAGAAGTCAGGTGGTCTGAGTAGTTTCCAATGTGCGATATCACATTTGCATACAAATGTACATATGTAAGTGTGTGTATGTGTGTGTACATATGGTCAGATGCCAACAGGGGACCCTTCTTGATTTGGCGTTTGGGCAGTTTGTTAGTTGGTGCCTTCCATTGAGCTTGGGAAAGAGGAGGGGGACGGGTCAGGAGGAAGATGGTGAGTTCTTGGCATGTGGCATAGGTGGCTTCCTGAGGCTCTCACCTGATAGAGGGAGAGAGCTCATAGAAAACATCTTCAACAGCAGGGGCAGCTGCCAGGCTTGCAATGGGAGGAGCTGGCAGTCAGTTCAAGTCTATGCCCTCCAGCTAGGCCCTGGAACACAGAGCTTCTAAGCATTGGCTTTAAGTACGACACACACATGACCAAGCTGACAGGGTGTTAGGACAGCTAAGGATGCTGATGGTCCCACCCAGAAGCCAGCCCCACTGGCTGGAGGTGGGCTCAGGGAGCAGGACCCAGCCACTCTTAAAGACAGGACTTTGGTGCCATCACCCATGTGGTGACATGTTTTACATTCACCAAAAACATGCTTAAAATGTTTTTAAGAATATTCTTTTAATTGAAAATAGGAATATGCTTCAGTTGTTGTGTTATGTTCACTTGAAATTGACACAATCTACACTTGTATACATAATATACGTGGAGTAGACCAGGAAGACTCAGGGCCAGAGTAGCCAAGTAACATGTCATCAGACAGAGAAATACACACTGTGTGAGCAGTGGTCATCTTTGTCATGTGTGTTTCTGGGTGATTAAATTTTCTTTTTTATCCTTTTCTGTATTTTTAATAATTGTTCAAAATAAACTGGGCGCAGTGGCTCATGCCTGTAATCCCAGCACTTTGGGAGGCTGAGGCAAGAGAACTGCTTGAGGCCGGGAGCTCAAGACCAGTCTGGGCAACATAGCGAGACCCTGTCTCTACAAAAACTAAGAAAATTAGCCAGGTGTGGTGGCATGCCTGTAGTCCCACCTACTCAAGAGGCTGAAGCAGGAGATTCACTTGAGCCCAGGGGAGTTTGAGGCTGCAGTGAGCTATGATGGTGCCACTGCACTCTAGCTTGGGTGACAGAGTGAGACTCTCTCTCTAAAAAAAAAAAAAAAGAAAGAAAAAGAAAAAGAAAAGAAAAGAAGAAAAGAAAAAAAATGTTAAAAATAAACAAGTTATCAAGACACAGAAAGAAGAAGCAGAGGACGCCCCACCTGTCTAAGAGGGTAGCAGGGCTTTCTCTGCCTGTGTGTCTTCTGGAGATGAAATCTGGAATTTATAGCTGACGCCACACCCTCACTAAGGGATTCCAAGGTGCTGTGGACTAGAGCCAAGTAGGTAACGGAATGTACTGGCTCAAAGTGGAGCTGAAGCGTGGCCCCCAAGAGCCTGGGCAGTTGGGTCTTGGCATGTGAAGCCTTCCATTGTAAACCAACTTGAAAATGCGTGTGTGTTGGGCTTAATACTCCCTTCTGCAGCCAGGGGGATCTTCCAAAAATGCAAATCAGATCCTGACACTCCCTTCTTTCAATCCTTCAGTGGCTTCCTAATTGCCCTTAGAATGAAGTCCAGGCTGATTAACCAGGCTTCCTCCCTTCCAACCCCTGAATCTACTCCCTAGCTGCCTCTCCTGTCTTATCGCTCTTTCCTGCATCCTGCACTGGGCTGTACACTGATACTTGGAAATGTATGCCTTCACTTGCTTTTAGACCTTCCTGTGTGCCGCATCCTTGGCCTCCAACATTAATGTCAAGTCCTCCGTCAGAACACAGTTGGAACATTGCCTCCAGTGTCCTAGATGAGGTTGGGCTCCCCTCTCCCATATGATTCCAGTATACCCTTGGGCAAGGGGGCCAGAGCATCAGCAGAGCTTTAGTGTGCATCAGGAGGTCATCTTGGTGAAATCGAAGCAGTAATGAAGAGCTGTGACCTGTGGAGTGAGATGGAGCCAGGTGTTTACTAGCTGACTTTGAGCAAGTTGGTCAGTTGAGCTCCCTGAGTCTCAGTTTTGTCATTTGTAAGGTGGAGAGAATACTACCCACCCCACAGCTATGCAGGGCTGTTGGGAGGATTGAATGACTTCATATATGGGAAGTACCTGGCATATAAGCACTTCATAAATGGCATGGCAATGCCTCAGCTTCCACCCATACTCACCTTGCGGCTGCCCATAAAATCCAAGACACGAGCATTAGCAGGCTGTGGACCTGGGGGTGGCTGGCAGAGAGAAACACATGTCTGCACCTGAGCCCTGAGTGGGTGAATAGACGAAGACTTAAAAAATGTGGCCCTTGGAGTTTTCCTCTTTAATCCTGAACAAGACTTAAAAGATGAACGTCTGGTCCCACTTGGCTAAATTCTCACCTTGTATTTATTAATTTAAATACAGTGTTAGCCTTTCTGGAGATGGCCATCAGGTCAAATGCCAAGGTTGGTAGTACTCAACTAGTATTACTGCCAGTTTCTTAAACGAATTAGTAAAGACTTTAGAGAAATGTGAACCTGATCTGAAACTCAGAGTGAAGAATCAGAAACAGCCCAGTCAGGCAAACTTCAAAGTCTGAAACGTCCGTAGAGTTGCACTGAATTTATGGAGACAGTAGATTCTCCTGCAGCATAGAGATTTGGCCAATTCATTGTAACGCCATTTGCAAGAACTGCTTTGGTTTCTACCATTGACCATACTCTGGGGAGGAGACTGCTTCCCTGCTGCTCTCAGGTTACATAGTGCCAGTGGGCAGGGAAGGCCCTTCCACAGCTTGTCTACCCTATGAAGCCTTGGGAAGGGACAGGTGTGTGACGGATCCAGTCAGCAAGTCTCCTCTGATTCAGGATAGCACACAATACAAGGGAACCAGTGCCTGTCCACTGACATGGAGCAATGTCTGGAAATCATGGTGTTTTATCAAGTTCTTGAGCTGTTGCACTTAACTACAATATCTGCTTTAGGCAGAGGAAGTCATAGTCAAACCATTTGTCTCTTTAAAAAAAAATTGTCTTCTTGCCAGTCACATGTGTCACTTCATTCTTGAGAAGATCTGCATTGAAGGACACCTGGACCACAGCTGATGTGGTTGAATGTTAGCACTTTAAACCCAGATGTCAATACTGCCCTACACAGGACTTAAAGACACAGATGGAAAAAACGTACTTTATGGTTCTGTACCAGGCACCATCACCAGATTTTTCAGGAAGAACTTTTAAGGCTAACTCCAGTGAACTCACCGTCCTCACTGCTGCTGGAGTCTCCATTGCATCCCTGCCTCCTCTAGTCTTGCCCTTCGAATCTGGTCTTTATCTTGCAGTGAGAGCCCCCCCTCTTTTTTTTCCAAACACAAATGTGATAGTTGTCACTTCCCTTCCTAAAACCCTTCAGTTGCTTTCCACTGCCTTGAGGATGAAGTCAGACCCTTCCCCACTGCTGACCACTGCGCCTCACCCCTCCTCAAGCCTCCCCGTGTTCCTAGGATTTGCTGAGCTCCCTTGCTCCACACCTTGCTCAGGCCGCTCCCTCTCCAGAACTCAGTCTGATTCCCACTCATCCCTTGTTTGTTTGTTTGTTTATTTTGAGACAAGGTCTCACCCTGTCTCCCAGGCTGGAGGGCGGTGGCATGATCACAGTTTATTGCAGCCTTAAACTCCTAGGCTTGAACAATTCTCCCAACACAGCCTCTGAGTAGTTAGGACTACAGGCATGCACCACCAAACCCAGGTATTTTTTTTTTTGTTTCTTGTAGAGACAGAGTCTCACTTTGTTGCCTGGGCTGGTCTCCAACTCCTGGGCTCAAGTGATCCTCCTGCCTCAGCCTCCCAAAGCTGTGGGATTACAGACGTGAGCTGCTGTGCTCGGCCTCTACTCATCCTTTAAGCTTCACCTCCTCCAGGAAGCTTTCCTGAGGCTGGGTCTGAGATACAATGGAAGAAGTGCCTGCCCTGAGGGATACTGGATGCAGTGGTGACCAGATCCCTTCCCACTCTGCCACTGTGTGTTAGCCGAGGCAGTTTCCCAGACCCTTTAATGTAATGGCACCTTTATTATTTATTCATTTATTTATTTGAGACGGATTCTCACTCTGTTGCCCAGGCTGGAGTGCAGTGTCGTGTTCTTGGCTCACTGAAACCTCCACCTCCTGAGTTCAAGTGATTCTCCTGCCTCACCCTCCCAAGTAGCTGGGATTACAGGCACGTACCACTGTGCCCGGCTCATGTTTTATTCTTGTAGAGACAGGGCCTGCCTCGGCCTCCCAAAGTGCTGGGATTACAGGTGTGAGCCACTGCGCCCAACCGTAGTAGCACCTTTAATGAAGTCCTAGAGCAACTCTGTGAGGAAATGGAACCAATGCATTCCCTGGCATTTCCCAGTTAACTGAGCCTGAGAACAATCTGAGTTGTAGGAGCCTCTGCCACTCCGGTGCCACTCCCTCTGATTTATGAGCATTAACTATGCTGCTGTGGATGAAGAGAACCTGCCCTCGACAACAGATCTGCGCTTAGTTCCAGTCCTCTTGACTGTCCTGTGTAGCTTTGGACACAGAGGCTCTCCTGCTTCTGAGCCTCTGTTTCCCTGCCTCTAAAACGAGGGCTTTAGTTTAGAGGACTCTTAAGACCCTTCTGGGGAGCTGGGTGCTGTAGCTCATGCCTGTAATCCCAGCTCTTTGGGTGGCCGAGGTGGGAAGATCCCTTCAGCCCAGGAGTTCAAGACCAGCCTGGGCCACACAGGAAGACCCCATCTCTACAAAAAATTTAAAAATTAGCCAGGTGTGGTGGTGCGTGCCTGTATTCCCAGCTACTCAGGAGGTTAAGGTGGGAGGATTGCTTGAACCCAGGTTGAGGCTGCAGTGAACTATGACTGTGCCATGAACTCTAGCCTGGGCAACAGAGTGAGACTCTGTCTCAAAAGGAAAAAAAAAAGATGAGATCTTTCTCGGTACCTGTTATGCTCTGATTATGTGGGTTTACAAGGCCACAGGGCAGAATGGTTTCAGATGCCAGCTGGCTTACATGGGCCTAAGGTCGCTTGAAGGGAAATCTGGATGGGTGGTGGCACCAGACTGCAAAGCATATGAGTGTGAACAGACATGCAAAAGGCCATCCAGCTCATCAGTACCCCATTCCACCTGGCCTCTCATTGCCCCCATGCTGACCGTGTTGTGGCTGATATGGGGAGGAATCTGTGCTGCTGAAGTGCCACACGCGCTGTGGGAGTGTGGGCTGTGCTCTTCGTTAACAAAGCTGGCCATTTGGATATGTGTTTTTGAAGACTCTGTCTCTCGCTGAGCCTGTGTAATCAGGCACCCCTGTGACTCTATAAACCTCTGGCTGAGGCCAGAGAGGAGGTGCCCCTTTCTGTTGGCCAAAAGAGTGACCTCGGGGAGGGTGGAGAGCACCTGCCTCAGGTGAACAGGGAATGCAGGAGGCAGAATGGTGTCTGTTTTCAGTGCAAGGTGACTGGGTCTGTCACACACCGCCAAGTTGCTTTCAAGGTCAAGGGGACAGCCATCCTCCTCTGTGGAGCCTGGAGGAGCATGGAGGCCCTAACTCCAGAGGGAGAGGGGGCTAAGCAGCCCTGGCTGCCTGTTTTCCTGGAAAGCAACTCAGGCAATCCCACAGCCCAGAGCACTGGCGATGAAACCAGGGTCAGACAGGCCTGGCTTTTTGGAGGCTTGGCTTGTAGTAGTGAATTTGATATTTTTGGTAAATCCCGGCTTCTTCCGTTTCTGAGGACTCAGGGTTCTCAGGAGAGATCTGTCTCCCTGGCTGAAGGTTCACCCTGGCTGAAGTTCCTTTTCAATTTCAGTCCCACCCAGTGCCCATCTCCAACGCCCTGGGATGCATTCCTCACTTGTTGTCATGGAAGCTCCAGGAGCTGAACACCTTTTGCATTTTTCTCCAGCAGCTGCTCAGCTGGGGCTGGGGAGAGGAGAGAGGGAAGTCCCCCAGGAAGGTGATGGCCAGCTTTGGGCTGCTGTTGAGCTGGAACCCTCTACTGTGGCTGCATGTACGGGGAGATGAACCCTGGAAACTCAGCCTTCCAGGAGCCCCAGGGCGTGGGGCCTGCACCGAGTGGACGGTGACCCATGGTGTTACATGGAGCTCAGTGGCTCACCAGGTGCTTCCCAGGGCATTATGTCATTGATCTTCCCAGCAACGCTGTGGAGAAGCAGGTATCATGTTTCCCATTTCACATGAGAGAAAACTAAGGCTCAGGAAGATGAAGTGCATTTCACACTACTGCTCAGTGGCAGAGGTAGGGGAAGCCTTGAACAGTCCCTCTCCAAAGTCCCGATTTATAACAAGCAGGCGGTGACAGATGTAGGGTTTGTGATTTGAAATTCATGTCATTTTCTCGTCTATCAACTGCCCACCCAGCTACTAGCAGGAAAAGAGCCAGGCCCCGTCACCTGTGACTGACCTTCTCTCCATGAAAGGAGACAGGGAAGGCAGGGACCATCTGTGATGGCTGTGCTCCCCACTCAAGCCCACTCGGCCCTCACAAGGCAGGCAGGTGCGTGGGGATGGTGTTTTACAGGTGAGGACCTCTGAAGGCTCAGGAAGGTGAAGTCCCTTGCTCACATCACATGTCTAATGAGAGCCACAGCTGGAGTTTGTCCCAGCTGCCTGATTTTAACATCCTTGCCTTACTGCTTCCAGGGCTATTGTGAGGATTAAATGAAATGAATGAAGTAAGTACCTAAGAGGAGAAAGGTGGGAGGCAGAAGGCTAAACAGAAAGGTTTTGAAAGCATGTAACACAGAGCCTAGATCTTGATGGGAATGTTATATACCTGTTCCCTTGACTGTAAGATAAAATAGTATCCCCACCTTGTATTAGCATCCAAACCCCCCCCCCCGAGTACAGAAGGCATGTATTCCCAAGACAGAACCAATTCCATAGATACAGATACAGACACACATAGACATAGACATAGATCTGTACATACCACACACCAGGGTATGGGCAGTGCCTTAGAATGGGAACATTAGGAACTAAAGCTGCTGGGCTTGACTCTGCCTCTCAGGAAGTGGCTGGGTGACCTTGCGGAAATAACTGTGTGTCTCTGGGCCTCTGTTTTTTCACATGTAGAACGAAGAGCTTCTAGTCTGGACTAGACTAGAAGACACAGCCTCTTGGAAGGGACCTTGCAAATCTCACACCCCATCCCCTTCATGAGGAAACTGCCATCTGGAGAAAGGAAATGGCTTGTCCAGATCACAGAGCTATTTTTAGTGGCCAAGTAAGCACTAGAACTAGATCTCCAGGCCCAACTCTGTACTCTGGCAAGAAATCCCAGCCCTTATGAGCAATGGCTCTTGGAGCACAATGTGCTGAGAGGAACTCTGAGAAGACAAGGGGGATGCTGTTCTTTTGTTCCACGTGGAAATGGCCCTTGGCCCTACCAGGTAAGGCAGCAAAGTGCAGAGCCTGCAGTAATGGGAGGTGCCCATCTGCACTGCTGGTGCAGATTGCTAAATTATTCAGGACCCACCAGGCGCCTCTGCTGGGGGAGAAACCTGCCAGGGAGCTCCAGTTTGGATGCAGAAGCCTGAGCCCTCTCTGGGACCTGGTGCAAGGAAATGTGTCCTGGATAGATTATTCCAAACTGCTCCTCCTCCCAGTGTCCTAATTAGTGCTCTTTGCATGCCTCGCATAGCTCAGGTGTTTGCGGGGTTTGGTGGATGCCCACACCAGCCCCCCTGCAAAGAACTGGCCCTGGGGACACATGCAGTATTGCAGGACATATCAGTGGGACAGGCCCTTAGTTCAAAGACAACCTACTCATCCTGCAAATAAGGAAACTGAGGCCTGGGGTGAGGGCAGCCGCTTTCCCGGGGTTCACAGCTAAGCATTAAAGTCCAGAAGAAAAAAATCACTCCTGGGATGCCTTCCCCAACTTTATTAAACAGGAATAATTGTTCCCTCTTCCGTGTTCCATTAACACTGATAATCTCACTCACGGCTTTGTTTCAGAGATTGGCAAACTTTTACTGTGCAGGACCTGGCATTAAATATTTCAGTCTCTGCTGCAAATACTCAGCTCCGCTGGCGAAGCATGGAAGCAACCATAGGCAATACACAAACAAACGAGCATGGCCATGTTCCAATAAAACTTTATTTATGCACTCTGAAATTTGAATTTCATTTAATTTTCACGCATTATGAAATGTTTTTCTTTTCTCTCCTAACCACTTAAAAATGTAAAAATCATTCTCAGCTCCCGTGCTATGCAAAAAATGGGCAGCAGGCTAGACCTGGCCCTTGAGTACAGTTTGCCACCCCCTGGGTTAAATCCTTGTTGTTCTTGCTGGACGGCACAGAGGCAGCACCTTGGTCCCCTTTGCATTCCCAAAACTCGTTGGTTGAATGAATGAATCTGGTAATTTGCACTAAATGCAGACACACGGAATAATCATTATTAACACCTTAAACAATCTTTTGAGAGAGGGAGGCAGAAGAGGCATTATTGCCCCTCTTTTATGGATGGGACAACTGAGGCCATAGGACTGGTCTGTGGGAGGAGCCCCAGGGCTTCTGATTCCTACTCCAGCGGGAGTGTTGCTGTGACCAAGGTCTGAGCGGGCTGCGCTGGTTGTTGGTCCTTCTCAGTCCGGGGAAGCTCCAATGAACTGGGCCAGCAGGACGGCTGGATGAAAGAGAATCTGTCCAGCGGCACATCTTTCAGTTGTGGAAACAGGAACAATCTGGCGCCTGCCTGGGTAAAAGGCCTGTGGCAGAATGGTTTGGTCTCCTTCCTACATCTCTCTGGCATTGCACTCCTTGAATGAGAGGCAGCAGTGCCTGTTCTGTTGAGAGGGAATCGTTACACATAGCTAAAATTAGATGTTTTGTTTGAATTATGTTAATTAGACTTAATTGCTGGGGAATGTCAATGTTCTTGAGAAATCCAGGCGCTCTGGCAGGTCTTGGTGAATAATAGTAATCCCTTACATTGGTGTAGTGCCTCCCGACCCAGACGCCACGTTCATGATCTCATTTGATCTCTCACAACAAACTCAGAAGGGCAGCAACCCCCGAGGAGGTGATCCCTGATTTTCTGGACTGGGAAGCTGGGGTCCTCACTGATTAACTTACATTCCCCAGGTCACGGCTCTCGGGAGGCAGAGCTAGGACAGGAACACATGTCTGATTTCTCTATGGCTTCTATTCCACTGGGCTATATTTTAAACACATTGTCACGCTTTTTTTCAATTTTTCAATTTTTATTTTTTATTTTTGAGACTGAGTCTCGCTTTGTCGCCCAGGCTGAAATGCAGTGGCACAATCTCAGCTCACTGCAACTTCTGTCTCCCAGACTCAAGCAATTCTCCTGCTTCACCCTCCCACGTAGCTGGGATTACAGGCATCTACCACCATGTCTGGCTAATTTTTGTGTTTTCAGTAGAGATGGGGTTTCACCATGTTGGCCAGGCTGGTCTCGAACTCCTGACCTCAAGTGATCCGTCTGCTTCGGCCTCCCAAAGTGCTGAGATTATCGGCATGAGCCACCACACCTGGCCCCTCTTTTATTTTTTTGACATGTAGGCAAGGCTGGCTTTATCAGTCGACAACCTGTCCAGTTACATAAGGTCCTGTCCTTAAAAGGGTCCTGTGCTTGTTTCAATGCTCTGTTCTGTGTTAAAATTACTCATTGTTTTTTTAATGAGGGGTCCCACATTTTCATTTTGTCCTGGGCTATGCAAATTAAATAGCCAGTCCTGGCTATAAGATCATCTTCCTGGGCTAGCGCTTGTATTTTTCTATCCAATTAACCTTGAGTGCAATTTGATCTTGACCATGGCTACTGGGACGTCCAGAGGAGCTTTCTGTAAACAGCTCCCTTGGAAACTGTCTAAAGGTGTAATTTCCATGTGGCTTCTGGCGAGAAGGCCAAGTCAGCTGGCTACTGCTGTTCCTTCCACCTTTGCCTCTGGACTTAGTCCCTGTGCGGGCAGGGACTATATATGAGAGGTGAGCTTGAAGATGTAGGGGTGTGTCTGTCCCCTGCCCAGGGCGGGGCAGCAGGCTGGATGCAGAGTAAACCTTCGGGTACCGTCTTTCTGGTGAGAGTAGAGAGGAAGAGCCACCCCAACTCTCCAGAACTGGCCCGGACTCAATTCTCTATTAGTTTTTGTTATTGTTGCCAATGACATTTGGGATGGTTTGGTAAGTCACATAACAGGTTTGAGAAAAGTGGGTGTCTGGTACTGCTATGGACTCTGCCACCTTCCAGAATGTTCATGCACGTGCTTTCAGTTGACTGTTTTCCGGGAATCCCAATAGCCTAGTCACTGACCTTCTGCTGGGTGCCAGGCTGTGTGTCCAGCCTTCCTGTCCAGGTCCCAGCCTCCTGTCCCTGTCCTCTCTCTTACACGGCCCCAGCCCTACTCGCCTTAGCTTTGTTCCTCAGGCACGTCTACCTGGCTCCTGTCTTCAGGCCTTTGTGCTTCAGGCTGTCCCTGTCTTCTCCACAGCCATGAACGAAGCTACTCCACTCCTTTTTGTTGTCCTTAGCTCAGATGTTGCTTCCTCAGAGAGAACTGCCCAGACAACTGCTCTCCAGTGGCCACTTTGCGCCCCCGCCCCCAGCTCCCATCCACCTGCTTTATCACATCATTGTATTTCATTTTCTTCACTATCTGGAATGGTCCTATTTATTTCTGTTTTATTGTCCGTCTCTCTCTTCCTCCACTAAAAAATAAATTCTGTGAAAGCAGCGACTTTTTCTGTCTCCTGAACTAGATTTCCAGAATCTGGAGGAGTGCTTGGCACACAGTTGGTGCTCCGTAAGTGTATATCCAACAAAACAATGGATTGACACCACAGTCTTGCAGCTGGGGCACTATGAGCGTCACTTCCTTGATGGGGTAGTGGAGACCCTGGAGGAATTCAGCAACTCGCCCAGGGTCTCAGCTGGAAAGGAGGGCTGTTGTCTGCATCCCCAACACACATCTCCCACCATCGGCGGCCTCCGGCCACCTTGAGCCTGCTCCTCACCCCAGCCTGGAGAACGAGACTGGTGGTTAGGAGGCCACAGTCTGGACCGGGATGTGTGCTTCTCCAGCGGGTCCCGCCCTTCTCACCTGCCCTGTGGAATGGTGATTTCTTTCCCAGGTCCCTTCTATGACAGTGTGGAAATTCCATAACAAATCTTTTTAATTATTTTTTTTTTCATAACTACTGGGTCTCACTATGCGGCCCGTCTGGCTTTGAACTCCTAGCCTCAAGCAATCCTCCTGCCTCGGCCTCCCAAAGCACTGGGATTACAGGTGTGACCCACTGTGCTCAGCCCATAAGTCTTTTTCTTTTGAAGATGGTCACAGATGTTATCCTGAGTAGCAAATTTGAAAATATGAGTTTTTCCATGAAATCCCTTTTGGTTTTACATTGATTAAATGGCCTTTATTAAAACGAACAAATTCTACCAAATCCATCCAATCCCCTCACACATGGTAAGAATAGATGAGATAACGTCTGCAAACTGCTCCGAAAAGTTAAAAGTAGTGCAGCCAGATGAGGGGTTACCATTCCCCAACAAACCTTTCATCTTCATCTCGGTGTCTTAATAAACATGACACGGGCGATGAGGATCAGGTCAGGGGATTTTAGGCATTCCCTTCCTTGTGCATTCTCCAGCCTTCAGGCTGGAAACCAGAGCCCTTTAGTGGTGTGAAGGACAGCGTGTAGGTTTCTGACTTGGACAGGCCAGGCTGGGGTCGGCTGAGTATCAAGTACTGGTTGTGTGAACCTGGGACTACTCACTTAGCTCAGCTTTCTTACCTGTAAGATGGGTCATCAGTTCCTCCTTGACACCTCCATGTGCCTGTGAGGTTTCAAGGTTACCTTCAATGCGCCCCAGCCCCCAGGGGGCACGATCAATGTCAGTCAGCTCCTCTCCAGGTGGGGCCTGTCCCGGGGCGAGGCGCCGCTGCTGAGCGGCCAGAGAACCTGGGTGGGGACAGGGCCCGCTGGCCGAGGGGCTGCACGTCCGGGAGAGAGGCGACTGGGCGGTCGGTGCCAGGGCGCCAGGGTGCCGCGGCTGCAGCGCAGGCAGCGCCCCACGTGCTGCTGAGGCCAGACAGGGCCGTCTCCGCGCCTGCCTGGGAAGCGCCGCCTCGGGAGCCCAGTGAGGGAGGGCGGCCGGCGCTCCGAGCTCTAGGGCAAGGAAGTCGGTTTCTATATTTGGGCAGGAGGCGTGAGGCGAGGGGATTGGTGGACGCTCCTGCCCTGCCCATTGCGGGCCGCGAACCTGCGAGGTCGCGGGACGTGCGCGCGCGGGGCCAGGTGCGGGTGTGTGCGCGCGGGCAGGTGTGCGAGTGTGCGCCCGGGCGCGCGCCGGCCCTTCTGGAGAGCCTCGGATGCAGCTGGAGGAATGAAGGCAAAGTGGGTGTGCTCGGTCTCCTTTCTCGTGCCGGCTGCCTCACAGTCCCTGCGCCGTGTAACACTAGATCATCTGCAAAACACTGCCAAAAGGGAAAAAGCAAGATGCGGCTGTCCCGGGAGAAATGGCGCCCACAGTGCAGTGGTGTTAAGTGGGAGTTTGTCCTCCCTCTGCAAAGCGTGTTCTCCTAGGAGCAGCAAGGAGGCTTCCCAGCTGCTTGGGAAGAGGGACCGGCTAACCCAGATTCATTCCATCGTCACTGACTGCATCCGTGGCGCAGCAGGAGAAACGAATGGCCATGGGAAGCAGCCACTTAATACTGCACAGATGTGCCTGTCTGCCGAGCCTTGGCATTGGAGCTGGGCTGCCCACTGGGAAGAGCCAGGAGTTTGGAGTTGGATGGATCTAGGGTTAAGCCCAGGTTCCATCAGGTGTCACCTGGCAGAGTTCCTTGTAGCTCCTCTTGGCAGGCCCGTGGTGACTTTCTCAAGAACTTGTGGAGGCCCAGTATTGGGTACGCCCATCTCCATCCATGCTGACCCATTCTTTGCACTGATCCGCTGCCTCCTCCTGCCTCCAGTTCTTTAAAATGCCTGCTGCCGCCAGCCTCTAAACTGGGACCTGGTGCCGCTGGCTCCCGGTGGCAAGGAACTGCAGAGTTGTAGGGTCTCCTGTGGGGGAGAAGAGGTGCAGGAGCCCCCCCATCTGGGTGACCAGGACTTGGAGGAACAGGACAGGAGAGCTTGGCGTTCAGGAGGAGAAAGGGCCGGAAGAGGGGAACCCGGTCATCCCGTACCCTTTCCAGCCCAGCTCTGCTCCCTCCCCTCTCCCATCCCAGCCCCATAAATGGACCAAGGCAGGTGGTCCTGCTGAGCCCGTTCTCTCTAGACCACCACAAACTGCCACCCAGTCTCTCCCGAGGGTGCTGCAGCGGGGACAGCGCATTTTGTTCCATAGTCAGACTGTGGGGTTACATTGCAAGTGCCAGGAGGAGTTGCCCAGTGGAGGGTCAGTCGTGATGGTGGAAATGACCTTGGGTATTTTTCCAACTTTGGAATGGGAAGATCAAAAGCAGGAACTCACTCAGAGTCAAAGAATGACCATGAAGGAGAAGCAGTGGGAGACAAGGAGGCCAGAACCCAGAAAGCACAATTCTCGGTTGTCATGCGGGCAGGTGACCCGGATGTGCAGCCAAGACTTTAAGAAAAGAGTGCTTTGCTAAATGGTTCTCACTCCCTACTCACTGCCTTTTTCCTGGGCCCAGTGCAACTTTTCAAAATTCAATTATGATGGATGTGAGAAAAAATATAAGATTTGAAATAGAGGCCTTTGAGATAAGTGGCTGTGGGCCTTGCTCTGAAGGCGGCCACAGGAGGCTCTATTTTTGTTGTAGCTGCAGTCCAACAAGGATGTCCCCGAGACAGTTCAGGGTGCAGGTCCCATACCTGGTCCACCCCTAAGTGCCGCTGCCCTACTCCCTACTTACCTGCAGGACATCCAAACATCTGAGCTGTTGCCTTTCAAGTCCCCATCCTTCCCTGTTGTGTGTCCACAGGTCTCTTAGTACTTAGGAGCCCATGTGTGTGTGCATGTGTGCTTGTGTGTGTACATGTGTGTGCCTGCGTGTGTGCGCTGTGTGTGCATGTGTGTTTGTGTGTGTAGGCGGAGTGTGTTGGTTTGAGCTTGGTTGGGTCTGTTTGGCTCCTGGAGTAACTTGTCCAGCCAAGGCCACAGGTTTGCCAGCCTCCCCTTGGTTCAGCATATAAGGCAGTCATGCTGGTTACCAGGTTTTCCCAACAAAGGCACAAGGTGATCAGGGAAGCGAAGCTGAGTCTGCAGCATCTAAGGTCTCTGAGGTCCAGTGCTGTGAAGCCGGCAAGGCCCAGGCTCCACTCCACAGCTGTGCAATATGGCAGAAGCCCCTGCCTACCCCTGAAAACACCAGTGAGCCTCAACCTGACACGTGCCAGCTTACAGAGGGCTCGGCTCTGGTCTATGCTGTTTAATTTTATTCTTATGGAGGCATCGTGATTCCAGTGAGAATTTGGACTAGCCTAGCTTGGATGCAACTCCTGGCTCCACCACTTGTAACCACAGGCCAGTTAACCCTTTTCAGTCTCAGTTTCTTGTCTGCAAAATGGGGATAAGATTAATAATAGCGTGCCTTGGAGGGTTATTGTGAGGATTAAATGAGATCGTGAATGGGATGTGCCTGTTTCACCAGCCATGCTGAGTGGAACTCATTCACCAATGCTGACATCACCATCTTCAGTTTGCAAGTAAGAAAGCGAGGCCTGGGAAGCAGATATCCCTAAGAGAAAGCGGCACTGTCAGGACGCGATGGACCAAATATGACTTCAAAATCTTTCTTATGTGGAGGTCCACAAAACACAGAGATAATGACATTGCATGAAGGTTTGAGGCAATCGGGAAGAAAATGTAGTCACTTGTTTCTTTATAGACTAAATCCATCAAATCTTTTAAATAGAAGAGTGACTTTTCTTTTTTGCAAAGAAAATAAATGATAATGGGGGGGAGGGGAGACCTCAAGTGGAATGAGCAGGAGACGAGAATGGCTCACTCCGCATGGCTGGCTTCAGCCTTCCCCTCTGCAGCGTGCCCACAAGAGACTTCTTTTCTGTTGAAGAGGATTGAGGATTTAATATTGTGTTTTTATAAATTACGTTACCCATTGTTCTACCTCAAACTCTCTGCCTTTGTCAGCAGAGACACGGACCCTACAGACTCCCCAGCGGGAAGCCAGATGTGGGTTGGCTCGTGAGGGCGGCTGTGCTCTGAGGCTTTGGGTGCTGTGGGAAGGGTCCCAGCAGACCTCCTGCAGGTTATTCCAGGGAGAGATGGGGCAGGCCTCTGTCTTTCTGAGATGTTACTGAGTCATTCTGAAGATATCTCCTCTTGGCTTGTTTTAAACCTTAAGGTCCCTTTGTAATCCAGGCTGAGAATTGTAAGGTGAGCACCTCCCATTCCCCACTTGGGGCACACCCTAGGGAAGCTGGCCATGCATCCGCAGCTGGATGCGCTCCCCACGGCTCCAAGGCCTCTGACATGGGGCTTCTGCCCTCACTGCCACCTTCACCGGGCATGACTTTCCAGAAATGTGGCTTATTTAGTAGGGAGAAGCTGGGGGTCTGGAATTGGGGCTAGATTCGAACCCTGGCTTCCACCTGCACGGCTTCTGTGGCTCCTGGCACTCTTTGGACTCTGACGTGAAGAAAGAGCAGCACTGGGGGATTTAATGGGATAGCTGCACAGAGGCCTCGCCTTAGGGCCTGGCAGGAAGTGGAGTGCATGCTGGGGTGGGTGGCTGGACAGGGGTTGCTGTGTGCGCTCACTGGGACTCAGGCCCCTTGGCCATAGGGACGCTGCTCTTCGGCTGTAGTTAAGCTCCACTTGGGAGCTGAGGCCTCCAGGGAGTCGGCTTCTCTCCTCTGCACAAGATGTTCAACTTGAAGTCATCTTGCGGCACCCTTTTGGAGGAAACGTTTTGTATGACTAAGACCATGAACCAGCTTGGGCAACGCTGGCTCATCTGTTTCTGAAATATTAAACACTCTCCAAAGTGGGTTAGACTGAGCAAAGTGAGGACAGCAGCTGATAAATAATAAACCCATCCAGGGCTGCTGCGGCCCTGTTGTCTGGAGCGTGGGTGCCTGGCCCGGACCCTCCCTTCCCCCATCCCAGGGGGCTCCATTCCAGCCAGGATCCTTGGGAGGGACTTCGAGGTCTGCTTGTGCTGGGTGGGTTCAGAGCAAGCACAGCTCGTGCCCTCTGCTCAGCAGCAGCTACCATTGCTGTGGAATTTCAAGTATTTCACACGCAAGTTTTCTATCAGAACTGAGATGCGTGGCGTCTTAGCTTGCTAGGGCTGGCGTAACCAAGTCCCACAGACAGGGTGCCTTGACCAGCAGACATTTATTGTCTCCCTCTTGTGGAGGCTGAAAGTCCAAGAACAAGGTGTCGGCAGGATGGGCTCCTTTGGCGGACTGTAGGAGAGCACATGCCCAGGTGGTCTGCCGGCAGTCTTTTGCATTTCTTGGCTGGTAGGAACATCGCCCACCCCGATCTTCTACGTATGGTGCTCTCCCTGCATCTGCCTCTATGTCTGCATTTCCCCTTTTCATAAAGGCACCATAGGCTGGACGCAGTGGCTCACATCTGCAATCCTGGTGCTTTGGGAGGCTGAGATGGGAGGATGACTTGAGCCCAGGAATTTGACGCTGCACTGAGCTGTGATCATGCTGCTGCCCTCCAGCCTGGGTGAGACAGCGACCCTGTCTCTAAAACATAAATAGCATCTACTATAGCTCCAGCGGCTGCCTCGATTCTGCAGAGGTTTGGAGGTCCATTGGTAGCCCCACCCTTCAGCAGCTTCCAGTCACTGGGAGAGAGAAGATGCAACCTCATAAATGCATCAGAAACAATGCAGGGGCGATGGGAAGGCACCCTGGACCTGTGCGGTGTTTCCCCCGGAAGCTCCTGGAGTGCGGGTCATAGTAGCAGAGGCCTCTTAGAGTCAAAGGTGTGACCCGTGAGGGGCAGATAGACGTGCTCTGTAGGACCTGGAGGCTGCAGAGAGGGCCAGCCCTGAGGAAGGGCTTTCCTGAGAGAACAGGAAGGGAGGTGAGCATTCATGCCCATTCGAGAGCCAGGAGTGCTGGGAGAAGCTCATCCTTGATTCCAGAAGGAGTGTTCACCAAGCAGAGGTTCCAACCCATGACTGCCAGCAGCACCACGTGCCCACATGCTCTGGTGCGAAGCAGAGCCCAGGTGCCATGGCCAGAGCGCTGCCAACAAGAACAAAAGCTTGGTCAGCTAAAGCCAGGGACTCAGCTAATGTGTGTGCCGGACCCACCCTTTCTGCCTCCTCTTCCAGCTCAGCTTTGAGTGGGCTCACATTTATTTCGTTGGCCTCCCTTGGCCCATCATCAAGCAAATGCTCCCTCACGCCGGCCACACGTTCTCAGACCTCTGGCAGCTTTGCCCAGTAGCCTCACGTTTCTCATGCAGCTCCTTCCGTGATCCATGGGGCTAGAGCTCAGAGAGTCCCCTTGATATTGTGGGGTGAAGCATCCCCAGTCACAGGGGCTGAGGCTCAGGGAGTGCTTTAGAATGGAGGGACACTCATGTCCCTGGAACCTTGCTTGAGGTGTGAGTCATGAGTGGAGCTCAGAGCATGTCATCTGAATGAATGAACGCGAGTGAATGATGGAGAAGGTGACTCAGCCTTGTTTTCAGAAGGGACAGAGGTGGACTTGCATAAAAAGACTGTGCCTATTGAAATCTCTCTCTCTCTGTCTCTTTTATAGCAAAAACTTAGGCTGGTCATGCTTATCCTTCTCACCTTCACATGCATATTCTCAGGCATTTGGTAAAGACTGGCATTCTCTGCTGGATCTCTCAGCCTCCTCATTTCATTCGGGGCATAGAGGTAGGGCCCTCTGTTGGTAGAGCTGCTGGTGGTGTTACTTGCAGAGGGGTCCTTGAACCGCCTGAATCCCTAAAATGGTTTTAGGCCTCTAGGGCACTGATTAAAATGGCAGGGCCTACCCTCTCAGCCTGCTGAATTGGATTCTCCAGGGGTAGGACTCAAGAATCTGTATCTTAGATCCTTTCTTTTTGGGATCTTCTTAGTAAGTCATCTGTACACTAAAGTTTGAGAATTATTGCACTCAGAGGCCAACGTTATTGCCAAATAATTGAGCTTTTGGATGTGTAACAATATTGAAAATATAAGCAAGCCCCAGTTACCATTTTGACTGAACATCAGCTTTTCCTATAACCTGGGTCAGCAAATTGCAGTCTGGTGTCGACTGACGGTGGCCTATGGAGCAGGCGGATGTCTGGAAGCACCCCCAGGCCTCAGCGGGCACAGGCCTCTGTGAGTTCTCAGGGTGCTTTTCCTACAAGGCAGCATCTCTCAACACAGTCCTGATCCTGGTCTTCCCTGGTCAGTGTTCAATGCCCAGGTTTTCCTTTCTATTTTTTAAATATTAGATGGTCTTGCTCTGTCACCCAGGCTGGAATGCAGTGGTACGATCATGGCTCACTGCAGCCTCTGCCTCCCAGGCTCTAGCTATCTTCCTGCCTCAGTCTCCCAAGTACCTGGGACAACAGTTAAGAGCCACCACGCCGGGCTAATTTTCAGGTCCCATCTTTTAAAATGCAGCCTCTGGGTTGTGCCTCAGAATTACTGAATTAAGATCTCAGAGGATGGGGTCCTCAAATCTGCATTTTAAAGCAAGATCCTTGATGATTCTTCTGTCCAGTGAAGTTCGAGGAGCCCAGCACTCTCTTCCCTGACTGAGACCCTGAGGAGGGCGAGGGGCTCCTGCCAGTCTTGAGTCAGAACATCAGGGATGGAAGGGAAGGGACCATCCAGTCCAACCATGCAGTTTTAGGGATTAGGAACAATTCGTTTTTTGACACCTCCCACTCTGGATTTTGATCTTTTCCTCCTTTCTCAGCCCAGAGAGTCACCTAAAGAAGATGATCATTGCTTATTGAGTTTCTCATAAGAATCAGGCCTGTGCTTTGCTTTCCTCATCCCATTTAATCTTGCCAACGAATAGTAAATGGTTTTACGTAAATATTTCGCTTTATGATCAGGACATGCTTTAGCTGGATGCTGGAACCCTGGGTGTTCCCATTCCTTCTCCCCTCTCTGAGCCTCATCTTTCTCATTCCGTTTGCTTTTGTTAAATAGGCCTTGGGTGTAGTGTCTCCTATCTGAAAGTTCGAGTGGCTGTTATAAAATTTGTTCCAGAAACTTTGCTCTCTGCACACCCCTCTGAAAATTCCTAAGCTCTTTTAAAAAGATTTTGAAGGGAACAGTTTTGATGCAGTGATTCCTTGTCCCAGGCTTTAGTGAGCTTTGTAAATAATGTATCAGACCAGGGTCGATAGCTTATGGCACATGATTTAAGATTCCTACCAGAAGATCTGCTGGAAGAGGTTCCCGGGCACATTTCTTAATTATTCACAAGGTATATAAAGTCATAAATCATTTACAAAATGATAATAAATGCTGCAAACACTTCTGATGAGATTTCGTACATTGTCTGGAAGCTGCGTTGAGGCCTTGGACCTTTAGAAAGTCTCTGAGAGGACGAACCCTGCCTGAATAATTGCTCATCATCTTGGTGCAGTGGTTCTGAACTGGGAATGTTTTTATCCTTCCCCACCACCCCAGGGGACATTTGGCAAACTCTAGAAACATGTAAGATGTCATAATTGGGAGGAAGGGTGCAACCAGCACCTAGTAGGTAGAGGCCAGAGATACCAAACACCCTTCAATTTGCAGGATGGCGCCCTACAGCAAGGAATTATGTGGCCCCAAAAGGCCCCAATAGTGCTGAGGTTGAGAAACCCTGCCTTAATACTGTTATCATGCTTTTATCATTAAAACCTGCTTTAGGCTGGGTACAGTGGCTCATGCCTATAATCACAGCACTTTGGGAGGCCAAGGCTGGTGGATCACTTTAAGTCAAGAGTTCAAGACCAGCTTGGCCAAAATGGTGAAACTTAGCCTTTACTAAAAATACAAAAATTAGCTAGGTGTGGTGATGGGCACCTGTAATCCCAGCTACCTGGGAGGCTGAGGCATGAGAATTACTTGAACCTGGGAGGCAGAGGTTGCAGTGAGCTGAGATTGCACTACTGTACTCCAGCCTGGACGACAGAGAGAGAATCTGTCTCAAAACAAACAAACAAACAAACACCTGCTTTAGAAATATTATTTAACCGTCCAAAAATATTTACAGAGCTTCGATTGTGTGCCTTGTCCTGTGCTAGGTATTGGGGATACAGAGATGAGGAACACTGTCATTTCAGTGGGGGAGACAGCTAACAGCTTAGAGGGGTGATGGGGAAGAAACCCAAGCCGTGTCTTGATGGACATGTGTGATCTGCTCAAGCAAAAAAGAGGATGTCACCTAGCCTGATGGTGTGTGTGTGACATGGGTGCTGCCGGGTGGAAGGTTGTGGTGGGCAGAGGGAATGGCATGGGAAAAGGTCTGCAGGAAACAGGGCTTGACACTTGGGCTCTGGGAGTCATTTGCTGTGGCTGGAGTGGAGATCACTTGGGGCTGTTATCAGGTCCAGGACCCTCCTGTGAAGAAACTTCATTTCTTAGGCATTTTAAGAGATTTTATGCATTTTAGGAGATTTGTATTATTTTTGGCATTAACTAGGCACTGTGAGAAGCATGAGCATCTTTGACTCATGAGTGTCTTATTTGAGAGCTGATGTTCCCTCCTTTTGCAGAACTTTGCAGCCCCCTGTTTCACCCCCTCTACTCTGGAACAAGCCCATCACAAGATGAGAGGAAGCAGGGCATCATCAGAGATTGGAGTGCTGGCCTGACACTCATTCTTCTTGGGGTCTTGTCCTGAGACAGCTCTTTCTAGGGCCTCCTAATGGAGTCCTAGCAACTTACGCCTTCGCTGCTTCTCCTGGTGTTGGGGCCTCTACCTCCCCACACTAAGAACCAATTGATCAGATGGATGTAAAATTTATACTAGGTTAGATGGGACACTGTAGGGACGTTCCTCAAAAAATTAAACATAGAATCACCATATGATCCAGCAATTCCATTTTTGGGTATATACCCAAAGGAATTGAAAGCAGGAACCCAAACAGATGTTTGTACATCCATGTTCACTGCAGACTTATTAACAACAGCCAAAAAGTGGAAGTAATCCGCCTTTTGATGGGTGAGTGGATAAAGAAAATGCAGTGTATACGTACCACCATGGAGTGTTATTCAGCCTTAAATAGCAGGAAAGGCAATGCTGCACCTGCCACATGGGTGAACCTTGAGGACAATGTGCTGAGTGAAATAAGCCAGTCAAAAGGACAAACTCTCTATGATTCCTAGAGTAGACAAATGCACAGAGACAGAAAGTAGAACAGTGATTTCCAGTGGGAGAAAGCAATGAGGAGTTAGTGTTTAATGTGTGCAGAGTTTCACTTTGCAGGATGAAAAGAATTCTGTAGTTGGATGGTGGTGATGGTATCACAACAATGTGAATGTACTTAATGTCCCTGAACTGTAGACTTAAGAATGGTTAAGGCATCCAGGCACAGTGACTCACACCTGTCATCTCAGCACTTTGGGAGGCCAAGGCAGGAGGATTACTTGAGGCCAGGAGTTCAAGACCAGCCTGGGCAACATAGTGGGACCCTGTCTCTACAAAAAATAAAAAATAAAATCAGCTAGGTTTGGTGGTGCACACCTGTGGTCTCAGCTACTCGGGAAGTCGAGATGGGAGAATCACTTGAGCCCAGGTGATCAAGGCTGCAATGAGCTGTGATCACGCCATTGCATTTCAGCCTGAGTAACAGAGTGAGACCCTGTCCCCCTAACCACCACCACCTCCAAAAAAAGAAAGAAAATTACCTTTGGGAAAGGGTGAAGGCATGATATCCTAAGACAAAAGAGGAAGCAGGTTCTCTGGTGGCCCCAAGAGAAGGGAGGGCAGGCTCCATACGTCCCCACTGAACGGTATGTGCATAGTTCCTCCAGGGTCTGGCGGAGGCCAGTGTCATGGTGGAGAAGCGAGAGCTGGGCATGGAGCTCTGGGTTAGCAGGGGCACTTCAGACCTACTGAGTGTGGAATGTATCAGAGTGGCACTGTCACATTCCTACCTTGGAGAGATTTTCTGAGATTACTACGGATAGTGGCTTTGAAGGCTGGTGCAGGGATAGGGGGGAGAGAGAGAGAATGGTGATGAGGGGATGGAGGCGATTAGGAGGCGAGTCCTGGGGGGAAATCAGGAAAGCAGTGGAAGGGGGATGGGAAAAAGGGGATTGAACCTTCCAGAGGTCCTACCTGGGACTGATGTGGGGAGGAGGGAGAGGGAAGAATCTAGGCTGACTCCCAGGTCCTGGTGAGGCTGGCTGAGTGCATGGTGGCGCGTGCATTGTGCGGAAAGGAGAAGGGAGAATTGGAGGAGGGGAGGGAGTTAGCAGCTCCAATTCACAGGTGTGCAGCTTCAGGTGCTGCAGGGCCATCTGCTCTGAGCCAGTGGGACCTGTGAATTTGGAGGTCTGGACTGGAGATGCAGATCTGGGAGGCCTCGGAGCACTGAGGAAGCCATTCCTTCCTCACCCAGGGAGTATCTACTGGGCCCCAGCTATGAGTTCAGTCCTGTGTTAGGCACGGTGGGCACCCGTGTGTTCATTGAGCTGTGTGTTCAGCTGAGAGCTGCTGAGTCTCCTGTGGGAGCTGGGCACCTTGCTAGGAACAGAAATGGGAGGAAGGCGCCGCTCAGCAAATGCAGTTCCGGAAAATGCGCTGCTTCAAAGAGACCATGAGTTTTAACACTTGTTTCAAGTCCCTCCTCAGCCATGAATCCAAATTCACGAGATGGGTGAGTCAGTGGGAGCTCATGGACCCCAAGCTCTTGGAGCCCTTGGGTGGCCAGGGAGGCCTCAGCTCAGAGGGTGTGTGCAGCGTCACACACTGGACGCTTGCAGACCCCACCACCTTGTGACTGGTCGGAATAGGGGTGATCCCCTTCTGGAGCCTCAAGGCTTCTGAAAGGGGTTGCCATGTTTCTGGCTGGTCCCCTCTTGCCATGTGTGATCGGGTTGGTCCGTGCTCTGAGCCTGAGACAGGCCTACCCTGCGAGGAGAAGCTGAGTTGTTTCGGCTGGGAAATGCTTATGAGGGATGCTTTCTAAACATCCAGGTGTTTGGCTTCATGTGGACGTGGCTTTGGTCAGGGAGCCGAGGGAAGGGCGATCAGTTTCTTCTGTCCTGGATGCTCCGCACACCCGCTCAGCCGTGGTTCCATGAGTGATGATGGTTAGGTTGATGAGGGATCTGAGTTATCCTTTCCCTGCCTGCCTCACCCGCTAAGCGCTTATCTCTCTGCAGGGCTTAATTTCTCTCCAATTCTTCCATTTATTTTATTTACGATGCAGTAACTGGCAGAAGTAGCCGTGGTTTGCTGTTGCTTACAAGGAAGCCGAGTGTGGTTACCAGTCAGTAAATTCTGCGCGATCAGTTGAGGGGATCTCATGTGCAAGGAGGAGCCAGGGATGAGGGAGAGTAGGGAGGACTCAGCATGCAGCCAGCAGCTCTGGTGGTGGGCAGGAGGTGCACTCACAGGCTAGCTCGCCTCCGCTCAGGGGATCGTCCACATCCCACGGGCCAATCAAAAGAGTCTCCTAGGCATTTAAATAAAGAAACATTCTTATAAAGTTTTCACATATAACCCAATAGGAGAAATAATTTTCCGTTTGGCAAGATGTGGCCTCTTGGAGAAAATGGTACCCTCTTTTATTTTTATTTTTATTTTTTTGAGACAGAGTCTTGCTCTGTCGCCCAGGGTGGAGTGCAGTGGCGCGATCTTGGCTCACTACAAGCTCTGCCTCCCAGGTTCATGCCATTTTCCTGCCTCAGCCCCCTGAGTAGCTGGGACTACAGGCGCCTGCCGCCACGCCTGGCTAATTTTTTGTATTTTTAGTAGAGACGGGGTTTCACCGTGTTAGCCAGGGTGATCTCGATCTCCTGACCTCGTGATCCGCCCACCTTGGCCTCCCAAAGTGCTGGGATTACAGGCGTGAGCCACCGTGCCCGGCCATTGGTACACTTGAATTAACAAAAGCACAGAACATGCAGCAGACTCATTCATTGCACCAGTTTCATAGAATAAGAACCCACAAACTGGCCCTTAGCGTGTGGTAAGCACCTGGATGTGTGGCAACAGCCTGAAAGAAACCACACTCGCTATTCTGGGAGGTAGAGGAGCCTCTGTTCCAGGCCCCAGCACAGAACCTCTTTCAACTTGTATGACATTAGCGAGACAGCTTCTGGTTTCAGTTTCTCCCTCTGCAAATGGGATTCATGATACCTCACCAGCAAGGGTGATATGCAGAAGGTTTATCAACCAGCCAACTTAGGCTTTAACCAACCCAAAGCTAAGATCTGGTGAGCTTTACCCAAAGCAACAATGTTAGAGTTCACCGTATAGTACTAATAAGGGAGGAAGTAAGTTACCAAGCACATGGCTTCATTTTAGCCAGAAAATATTTACGTGCCAAACATGCCTAGCAAGACAACAGCCAAGGTATACACAGGTTTGAAATTACCTTTAGTCGGTGAGATTATGATGATTTCCCCTTTATTTTTCTCTGCTGAATGTGCTTTCTAATTTCTCTATAATGAAAATGAATTTCCTTATAATACACTTTTTAATCCAGTGCAAAAAAATTCTCGATGTTAAACTTTTTATTTTTTACTTTTAGAGACAGGGTGTCTTTCTGTCACCTAGGTGGGGGAGTACATGGCTCACTGCAGCCTGGAACTCCTGGGCTCAAGCAATCCTCCTGCCTCAGCCTCCTGAATAGCTGGGACTATCGGTGCATGCCACCATCCCCAGCCAATTTTTAAAGAAATTTTTGTAGAGACAGGGGTCTTGCCATGTTGCCCAGGCTGGTCCTGAACTCCTGATCTCAAGTGATTCTCCTGCCTCAGCCTCTCAAAGTGCCGAGATTACAGGTGTGAGCCACCGCACCTGGCCTGCAGTAGTTTTTCTTTTTTCCCCTTTTGAACTTGTTTAGTTTTTCCTGTTTTGTTTTTTTTTTTCCTCTGAGCGTCCTCTCTCATCCCCTTCCTCTGTTCGTCGTCCTAATTTTAAGGAATTTTCACTTAAACATTTCCCCAGCCTTTTGGCTTGCAAAAATTGGATATAAAATATTTCCATTCTTTTAAAAATGTTGAATGTGTCCTTTCTGCCATCAAACAGGTGCTCCTCTGTCTTCTCCAGTCTGACCTGGGAAGATGAATCAGCAGGTCCACCTGGGGCGCAGGCTGGCAGAGCATGGCTTCTTCTGTTTGCTCTCTCTGTTCAGGGCTGGGAGGTGCTACCTGCCTTCCAATGCACCTGCATTTCAGCTCAGCCTCAACCCAGCCTTGAGGCATAGTGTTTCTAGACAACATTTTGTAGATAAGGAAACTAAAGCTTAGAAAGGTTAAATAACTCGTCCTCTGCCTCCCAGCTAGCAATGCCAGAGCTGAGAGCTGCACCCTGGACTAGGAAGTTCATGTATATCTGTATCTAGCTCTGTTATGCCCCAAGCAGAAATAATGTCCCTGGGAATCCGGCCCTTGGGAGGCCAGAGGGAGAGGGAAGAGGTTAAAGACATTTTGCCAATTTCCCCGAAATTTTGTTCCAGTTCCAAGTCACCTAGATTCACCCCGTCTGAGCAGGGCCTGGTGCTATTTGTAAAATTGGCATATCTGCTTCTGATCCAGAGAGGGACCTCTGGGGATGAGAAGAAAAATGTGGGTTTAAGGCAGGAGCGTGCAAGAGGAGGCTCGCGGAGGTGGGCGCTGCTGTACATGAAAGTGGCTGAGTGTGTTTTCTAAGAAGGCGTGCTCAGAAAGTTCAATGTGAGTCTCCTGTAAGATTCAACAAGGAACGCAGGGGTGCGGGGAGAGGGAGAAGCCGAGAAACTGCCTTTGCCTTGGGTCCTTCCAGATACCCGTCCTTTGGTATTTCCTCCTTGGGTTGGAGGGCTTGGGTTCGCTCCTGCGCTTGTTTCTGCCGCAGTACCTGGCATGGGCCTGGCCATCTCTGATGGACTTGGTAGGGTCTGCTCAGCCCCAGAGCACAGAGACCTGGAGATGAGTGAACACAGGCACTGAGTGAGCACTCGCCACTGAATCAGCAGCAGAGTGGGGTCTCCCAAGCCACGGCTGCTGCTTCAGTAGCAGAGTTCTGAAGTGGTATACCCAAAGTGTGTTCTACGGGGTTCTACCAAAAACCAAACTACAGTTCCACGCTTAAACAAGCCATGCATTTTTTTCCCGCAGGCCCTTTCGAAGCCTTTATTAGTGCAACTGTTCAGTGGGGGTTCTGTTCTGCACTGTTCCCAAACACCTTTGACTGAGGAACCCTTTCATCATGGAGCATATGGTAGAACTTGTTTCCACAGAACACACTTTGGGAAATGCTACTCTCCAGGAGTGTGCCCAAGACTGTGAAACACTGCATGCTGGACACATGCTCATTAGCGAGCCCTGAATTGGATGGAGGGCTTTATTCAGTGCATGGTGTTGCTCTCCTTGTCCGGAGTTCATTCCACCAAAACCTGGTATCCGCAGGCCTGTCTTTTCCAAGCACACATCACCCAGACAGCCCTCATCCTCAGCCACACACAAAGGGCTCGGCTCCTGTTGGTTCTTCTGTGAGGCTATAGGTTCAGGGCACTTCGCTAGCATTTTGATCACTCAGGCCAGTTTTTCTAGGGTTAAGGCATTTCCGAGGTTGTTAAAATGGCAGAGGAGTTTTCCGGAAGCAGCAGTTCTGTTCATAAACTGCTGGAGAACATTTGGCCGGCTCTCTGCAGGCTTCTGTTGGTAGCAGTGCAGCCTCGATGGTGCTCCAGGCACAGCCGGGGAGGCACTCGGGCCCTGAGGCCCCTTACGATTTTTCATTTGGCCCCCACAGCAATCCTCAGAGGGTCACTTCCTGGGAAATATTCTTATTGACTTGTAAAGTCCTTCACTTATTGCTGTTCTCCCTATTTGGGAGAGATGCCGATGTTAACAACACCGCTTCTTGTTGGAAGGCAAATTCAGCTCTAGGCACTTGCCTGTATTCATCCTCCCAGCACCTCACGAGTTAGGTTCTTTCATTCCCCCATTTTTCAGATGAGGGACCTGAGGTTCAGAGAGGTTAAGTAGCCTGCTCAGGTCACACAGCTGAAGCTGGCCTTCCCACCACAGCCTACAGCCTCTCAGCACCTGGATGTCTCACGAATGCATTCACAGGGTCTCTTAGCTTGGCCTGGTTGTGTGTTTACCAAGAATGTTAGACCTGGCCTTGACTGTTCAACTGCTCCACATTGTGGACAAGGCTGATGGAGCTTCTCTTTATAGTTTGGGGTTCTCTTGCCTGTGAATCCCAGCAGTGGAATCTGCCTAAGCCAAAGTGAAACCTCACTGCTTGCTTGGAGGCCGCATCTGGGCCAAGCAGGACTGTCCAGCATAGGGGATAAATCTTGAGTTATTCTTAGCCTGCAGATTTTAATGATCTGGCTCCTCCGGGCTTTGGAGACTTAGTAGAATTTTTAAATGTCCATCTAGCACACAGGCTCCCCCTCCAGCCCCCACCCCGGCAGTTTCCTCTTTTATGCCATAAATGTTTGAGCAGATTCAGTCTGTAGTCTGCCTTGTCTTGTTTGCTGACGGTAGGTGTTAAGAGGGCCATGTCCTTGCTCCAGATGCTTCTCTCTGACCGTGGCCACATCCCCACTTCCCTTTCGTTAGTGAGATCAAGCCTTTGGTGGCAGAGGTCAACAGAGAGGGTTGGCAATTTTCTAGAGAATCTGGACTGTAGACACATCAATTCTTCCAGCTGGTTGGGGCCAGAGTCATCCGTCAAGCTGCCTGTTGTGGCTGCGGCCAGCCCGGAGCCCCTGCTTGGACTTATAAAGCTCCAGTCCCTCAGAGGTGGGAAGACAGGCAGTTCATAACCCCACGCTTAACAGGCTTCATGCATAGGTTCATTCCTGGCAACATAGCCGAGGAGGAAATCAATCAATCAATAAGTGTTTATTGAGCAGAGTCTGTGACTGTCAAAAAAGTAGCCACTAAGGCTGGGCGCAGTGGCTCACGCCTGTAATCTCAGCACTTTTGGGATGCCGAGGTGGGCGGATCACCAGAGGTCAGGAGTTGGAGACCAGCCTGGCCAACATGGCAAAACCCTATCTCTACTAAAAATACAAAAATTAGTCAGGTGTGGTGGTGTGCACCTGTGATCCCAGCTACTCAGGAGGCTGAAGCAGGAGAATCACTTGAACCTGGGAGGTGGAGGTTGCAGTGAGCCAAGATCACGTCACTGCACTCCAGCCTGGGCGACAGAACAAGACTGTCTCAAAAAAAAAAAAAACAAAAACAAAAACAAAAAAAAACCCTACTAAAACAATATGGATTTAAGAGACTCAACTTTTGTTGGAGGGCCAAGCCCAGGGAAAATTCCCGTAGGTGCCCCCTCGTCCTCCCACCTGCTGCCCAGGGGGCTTTCTTTCTTTCCGTGCTGTTCCTCTTCTGTCCTAGGTTTCCTGCTGCACCGGTGGGGCCTCAGAGACCCCATGGGGGGCCTGTGCTCTTTCGGCAGGCATCCCCAGGACCTGATTCCCTTGACCCCTTTCAGCGTCCTGTTCCTGAGGCCCTGCTCTCCTGAGGCACCAAGCTGAACCTGGTGGGGTCAGCAACTAATAGCCCGGGGTGGCTGGGGGCCGCCCCTCTACGCCTGGGTCTAGCCTCCCTCCTTGCAGCTTTCCTGAGCTGAGTCTCTCCATTCTCAGAGCCTGTCATCCACCCTTCTCCAGGGAGCCACTCCTCAGCCCTGTTCCACACACAGGTAATGAGAACAGCCTGGATTTATTAAGCTCCCTGCCAGTCACCCTGATACCAGGTGTTTTACATAAGCATGTCATTTAATCCACACAACAAACTGTGAAGCGGGTTTTATTGTTGCTGGTTTTGGTTTGGTTTGTTTTTTTCTAGACAAGGAGACTAAGATAAGCTTGTCCTGGATTTTACAGGGGATCCCACAGAAGGAGCGGAATCCAGGCCTAATCCACCTGACGCCTGAGCCGGGCTCTTGGCCCCCAAGCCCTCTGCGGGTCCCATCTGTGCTCACATCTGAGCAGTTCTCTTGGCACTGACTGTTTGCACCCGTGGTCATCACTGTCTTCTGTGTTTCTGTTCATTTCTCCAGTGGATGCCCAGCTTGGGGCACAGTCCACGGGGCCTCCCCCAGTGTTTCTCATGTAGGGAGAATTGCTCAGCAGTGCTTGGGCAGATGATTTGGGCATCACCCTCTTGCCCTAGGTGAATTTTCTTTTCTTCTTTTTTTTTTCTTTTTTTTTTTTTTGAGATGGAGTCACTGAGTCACCCAGGCTGGATTGCGGTGGTACAATCTTGGCTCACTCCAACCACCACCTTCTAAGTGCAAGCAATTATCCTGCCTAAACCTGTTTTATCTTTTTAGAGACAGGGTCTTGCTATGTCACCCAGGCTGGAGTGCAGTGGCACAGTCGTAGCTCACTGCAGCCTCCAACTCTCGGGCTCAAGTGAGCCTCCAGCTGCAGCCTCCTGAGTAGCTGGGATTACAGGTACATGCCACCAAGCCTGAATAATTTTTAAAAATTATTTTGTAGAGATGGGGGGTCTTTCTATGTTGTCCAGAATGGTCTCAAACTCCTGGGCTGAAGTGATCCTCCTGCTATGGCCTCCCAAAGTGCTGGGATTACAGGCATGAGCTACCGTGCCTGGCCCCCTTGGTGGATAATTATTTATTTATTTATTTTTGAGATGGAGTCTCACTCTGTCACCCAGGCTGGAGTGCAGTGGCACGATCTTGTCTCACTGCAACCTCCACCTCGCGGGTCCAAGCGATTCTCCTGCCACAGCCTCTCTAGTAGCTGGGATTACAGGCATGCGTCACCACACCTGGCCAATTTTTTTTTTTTGAGATGGAGTTTCGTTCTTGTTGCCCAGGCTGGAGAGCAATGGCGTGATCTCAGCTTACCAGAACCTCCGCCTCCCGGGTTCAAGTGATTCTCCTGCCTCAGCCTCCCGAGTAGATGGGATTACAGGCATGTGCCACCATGCCCGGCTAATTTTGTATTTTTAGTAGAGATGGGGTTTCTCCATGTTGGTCAGGCTGATCTAGAACTCCCAACCTCAGGTGATCTGCCTGACTCGGCCTCCCAAAGTGCTGGGATTACTGGCGTGAGCCACCGCATCTGGCTTAATTTTTGTAATTGTAATTTTAGTAGAGATGGGGTTTCACCATGTTGCCCAGGCTGGCCTTGAACTCCTGACCTCAAGTGATACACCTGCCTAGGCCTCCCAAAGTGCTGGGATTATAGGTGTGAATCCACTAGGTGGATTTTTGACAGAGCCCATTAAAATGCCTTCACACCAATGAATGAGTCAAAGAGGGGTTCAAAGTACTTTAGAGTAAGAGAATTTCTTCAGTTCTCATTAATGGAAAGGGGGGTGGGGGAAGATGCCAGGAGCAGTAGCTGACGCCTGTAATCCCAGTACTTTAGGAGGTTGAGGTCGGCAGATCGCTTTGAGGTCAGGAGTTTGAGACCAGCCTGACCAACATGGTGAAGCCCTGTCTCTACTGAAAATACAAAAATTAGCCGGGCATGGTGGTGCGCATCTGTAATACCAGCTACTTGGGAAGCTGAAGCAGGAGAATTGCCTGAACCTGGGATGTGGAGGTTGCAGTGAACCAAGATGGTGCCACTGTACTCCAGCCTGGGCGACAAGGTGAAACCCTGTCTCAAAAAAAAAAAAAAAAAAAAAAAAAAAAAAAAGAAGAAGGAGGGCTATTAAGCACCAAGGTGTAAGACTGTTGTGGTTGATAAGGTTGAGTGTTCCTTATCCAGAATGCCTGGGGCCAGAAATGTTTTGGATTTCAGATTTTTTTTTTTTTTTGGATTTTGGAACATTTGCATTATATATTTACCAACCAAACATCGCTAACCCCAAATTCCAAAATCTGAAATGCTCCAGTGAGCATTATTTTTTGAGCATCATGTTGGCACTCAAAATGTTCCTAATGTTGGAGCATTTTGTGATTTCAGATTTTTGGATTAGTGTTACTCAACCTGTAGTCACTTTTCATGCGTTATCTGAAAACCCTGTGAGTTAGTTTCATTCCCAGTTTTCAGATAAGAAACTGAGACTCAGAGAGATCAAGTGGCTTTGTTAAAGAAACAGCTGTTAAATAAAGAACTGGGATTCGAAGCCAGATTTTCCAGATCATAATATCCTAGGCAGTTTCTGGCCTGCATAAGGCCTCTCCTCTCTAACTTCTAAATCATATTTGGGCAGAGAATTTAAGACAACTCCTGTTGGTGTTAACATTAGTTGAGGTGCAGTCCTGCTTAGAAGACCAGAGCAAAGGCCTAGAGTTTGCATTTCTATCAGGGATTATTAACCTAGAATTTCTGGACCTTAGGGACTCTACAAATAGCTCTTAAGAAGTTCTCTTGAAATTGAAAGCAAAATGTGCACGTGTGCATTTTCCCTGGAAGAGAGGAGTCATTGCTTTCGTCAGTTTCTTAAACGTGTCCATGATTCAAGCAAGGTTGGGGACTTCCACTTTAGAGGCACAAAAACCAGATTTCTCCCAAAGAGCATTTCGTCCATGGACTTCTGGTGGAGCAGACTGTCCTGGCTTGTTGATATCAGAATTTCCCATGCTGAGGGCATTGGGGCGAACGATCTCGCCATGCCCCTTTGAAGCTCTAGATTCAGAATGCCATGGCTTTAAGTCCACAGGGACTGCAGTCTCCAGGCCCGGCCTACAGTAAGTGATGAATTGGATATGACAGAACTGGATGGTAGGGAGCCAGGAGCTGTAGGATTTTCCACTTGGCAAGGGCAGGTTCTGAGTGAAGTCCTGCCCCCTTGGGTTAATGCATTCGGTGTTTTTGCTGATGCTGGGGAAAGGAGAAGGATGTCTCCAGCCTGCAGAGCACACTCGCAGCAGAGTCCCCGCCTTCAGATCATCCAAATCTTGTCAAGTCCACGTTTATAGAAACAGAGAGCCGGTTATCTGGGGTAGGCAGTGACCTTCCTCCTGACTTTTTTCTCAGAATGGTTTGGTTTCCAATGTGGTTGAAAAACAGACACAACAGATAGCCTGCAGTGGCTCTGTGCGTTCCTTTATACAGAAAGCGGCTTCTTTGATTGACTTGCTCTGTGAAAAATCCTCTCTAAACATGACCCAGTGATCCAAAATGTGGATGGAGGGAGGAGGATGGCCTCTGTGCAGTGCTTTGTTATGTATCTTTCTCCTCTCAAGCACCTTTTAAAAGGGAGTTCTCATATGGGCTTTGTAGTCCACTTTCTTCACTGACAAATAAAAAATGGAAAGTGGATGAGTCTGGAGATCACCGGGATTCTAGCTGTTCATCTCCTGGTGACTTTGGTCACGTAACATTTTTGTGTCCTATCTCTCAATGCATCTCATTTATTTATTCAATTGTTCCTGTACCTATCTATCTATCTACCTGTCAATCATCTGGTCAACTAACATTTCTTGAGTGTCAGCTACTTAACTGACACTGGGAAGACAGAGATGAATAAGACATAGTCTCTGAGCTCTGGATACTAGAGCAATGCTTCTCGATGTTTATATGCACACGAATCACCTGGGAATCTTGGGAAACGCAGATTCTGAGTCATAGGTCTAAAATAGGGCCCAGTGTTCTGCTTTTCTTTTTTTTTTTCTTTTGAGATAGGGCTGCATTCTATCTCCCAGGATGGAATGCAGTGATGCAATTATAGCTCACTGCAGCCTCCAACTCCTGGGCTCAAGTGATCCTCCCACCTCAGCCTCCTGAGTAGCTGGGACTACAGCTGTGCGCCACCAAACCTGGCTAATTTTTTTAAAAAAAATTTCTTGTAGAGATTTGGGTCCTACTATGTTGCCCAGGCCGGTCTCAAACTTCTGGCCTGAAGTAATCCTCCTATGTTGGCCTCCTGAAGCACTGGGATTGCAAATGTGAACCACCATGACCAGCGTGTTCAGCATTTTAAAAATACTACCAGGTGGGGCCGATGCTGCTGGCTAAAACAAGAGCCAGTAACTGGAAGGCCCTCACTGCCTCCCTTGTCTCTCTTTTCACCACCTCTCACTGAAGCATTATGGTGAAGGCCCAGTACAGAAAGCATGTGAAGGTGCTTTAGAAAGCAGAAGGCATGTTTCAGATATGATGCTTGTGCTTGCCGTGCATCCTTTCTGGGTCTCCAGACAATTAGGTGAAATAGAGGGTTCAGTTGGAATTATTTGGCTCTGTGATTGGCTTGATGGGACTGGGGACCAGGCTGAGCTGGATGGATACCGGCAGAGTCCGGTTTTAATCTAGATTGGGAGTCACAGCAAGCAGTTACATAAGTTCAGTGCTCTCTCTCCTCTCCTTCCCATTTCCTTGTTTCATGGGAGCTGAAATGAGCTGAAACGTTTTATATGAAAGATGCTCTCTCTCTCTCCTGGGAGTGCCCAGAGCCCTGGCACAGCCCAGCTGGAGCAGCGACCCACTGCAGGAAGATGTGGTTTAGCCATTTAACTAATTGGCAAGATTGGAAGCCATAATAAATAGCCAAGTATCTAATCAAATATTAATTAGTGAATAAATACTGTTGGTCTGATAAGGAGAAGGCATTTCAGTCCTTCATAGGAAAATGGTCATGTATATTAAGCCCAAATTGAGCAGAGAGGTTCTTCATTAGCCAATAAAATATTAACCCAGGGGGTCAAGTGTGGTGGCTCCTGCCTGTAATTCAAGTGCTTTGGGAGACTAAGGTGGGAGGATTGCCGGAGCCTAGGAGTTTGAGGCTGCAGTGAGCTATGATCATACCACTGAACTCTAGCCTGGGTGACAGAACGAGACCCTGTTTCTAAAAATAAAATAAAATTAAATTAAAAAATAAAATAAAATAAGTAAAATCCCAAGGGAAGGTGAGTTTGTGTCTCACCAATGCCCAGCCTCTGTTATAAGGTGGTGGGGGTAGGGATGAAGAGGTTGAATTTAGAGAGGAAAAGAACCAGTTTATTCTAGTGTGGTCTTTTTGCCATCTTTAAAATGTAAAAATTAAAATAAATTTGATTTTTAAAAGGAGCAGTGCATCAAGACAGCCTAGAGCAAAATCAATAATAAAAATTCAAGTTGAAAAATTACCCATAGGAAGAAAAACATTAAGTGTTCTGACCTCAGAAGAAAGAAACGCCTAAAATATATTTCGTTGATCTTGTCAGAGCGTTTTTAAGTTTGCTATTTTTCCCTCCCTCTTTTGCCTTTGCGATGCAGAAATTCTGAAAGTTTATTTCAACACTGCACTGAAGAGACGTTCTAAGCAAAGTTGGCAGACATTTTTGTAGAGTTAATCATTTTTCAGCAAACCTTGACTCTCTTTGGCATGTCAGTATCAGGAAGAAAGCCAGGAAAGAGAACTGTTTTGTTCTCTTGTAAATTGACAATAGTCGTGTTCCTGAAAAGTTGAACGTCAAATGAATTTTTGTCAATTAAGTCTTATTTCTGAATGCACTGGGGGAATCTCATAGGTGTCAAAGTGAAGATGCCTTTTGGGTAAGCGAATACTTTCCCTTTCTCACTGTTTTACATGGAAAGATTGTTTCTAAGACTGGATTTTTGTATTTTGAGTCTGCTTAAAGCAGCCACCACATATGGACAAAGAAGGAAAGGATAAATTGTCCCCATCACAGCCTGTGAGGTTCAGGCTAAACTCTGGGGGACATGTCCTTGAGCCAGGTCAAACATGGCAAAGCCTCAGACAAGCCTTACTCACGGAAGACTTCCAGGCCTTGGGCAAACCCAGGCACTTGATGGCCAGGACACTGAGCCGGTTGGGGAGAGGGTTGCCTTGAGGCCAAACAGACCTGGGTGAGCTCCTGACTCCATCACCTATCAGCGGCATCAACCTCGATAAATCATCAGACCGTGGTGAGTTGCTGCTCCTCGGCTCTGTGACCAGGCGAAGGATGTTTCCCTTAGAAGCTGCTTAAGGGATGAAATGAGATTGTGCCTAGTAAACAGCAGGTGCTCAGTAAGTGGTAGCCATATTTAGTGAGGGGGCTGGAGGTCTTTGGGTGCAGAGCCCCTCTGCCAAACCGTGGCCTCTTGGGGTCTCTCCCTGCCTCTTCCTCTGTATGTCCCCCATTTGTGCACACTCTGTGCTGTGCTTCCTCTCAGTGAGCAGCATAGGAGGTGCCTTGGTCATCAGCAGAGCCTCTTGCAAGTACATGAGAGGCAAGCGGTGGCACCAGGATGTCACAGGGACCTCCTAGTTTTCACACCCTGCTTCGGCCTGCATGTTCCCTTGAAGCTCTCAGGCAGGGGCCACGTCTTAGGGCGAGCCAGGCCCTCTGTGACCCAGCATCTGCTCCATGGCTAAGGGCCCCTGAGTACTCACCCTTTCTTTCTCCCCACCGAATGCCTTCCCAAGGCATCGCTGTGCCCTCTTCCTTGCCTTCCAAGACCCAGAACCCCTAACTTTGCTCTCCTTCCCTCTACCTGAATATTCTCTCCTAGGTAGGCATCCTGGGCTCAGCCATCTACTGCTAGCCATGTGTGATCTCAATATGCTACTTTTCTTCCTAAAGCCTCAGTTTCCTCAGTTATAAAATGGGCGTGGTGATGTCTGAACATGTAGGATAATATAGAGAAAGCCTCTGAAGAGGGTTATGGATATGAACTTGCTTGTGCTCAGGACTGGGGGACAATGGTAGAGGAATGTCATAGCTGAGCCAGTTAACACACTTGTGCTTAGCTGGGTCTTAAAAAAAAAAATTAGTAGAGACAGGATCTGCCTCTGTCACCCAGGCTGGAGTGTAGTGCCACAATCATGGCTCACTGCAGCCTCGACCTCCTGGGCTCAAGTGATCCTCCCACCTGAGCCTCCTGAGGAGCTGGGACTGCAGGCCCATGCCATTGCTCTGACTAATGTTTTTTTAAATTTTTTTTTGTAGAGATGGAGTCTTGCTGTGTTGCCCAGGCTGGTCTCAAACTCCTGGCCTCCAGCAATCCTCCCATCTTAGCCTCCCAAAGCACTGGGATTACAGGTGTGAGCCATGCACCCAGCTGCCTGGGGCTTTTCATACTTAGATGTGAAGGAGCAGCCTCCAGAGGTGGAGTGGTACTGCCGGGAGTGAGGCCCAGCAGGCAGGAAGGGCAGGAGGCAGTCAGTACCACCGCTTGCCTGCCCTGTGCCTAGCACGGAGCTAAGCGTTTGGCCTCATGTGAGCCCTGGTCTAGACCTAGTAGATTCAGATCTTGTTGGGAGCAGGGTGGGGCTCTGGCTTTTCCGTGGGCCTGCAACGCCCACTGCCTCATTGCTGGAGTGTTCTCTGCTGTCCTCGTGGGCCCTGGTGAAGCTTCAAGGGAGGAAGAGAAAGAAGAGATGGACGAAGAGAGAAACTGCTGAGTAAGCTGATGTCCATGCTGTGCCATTAATATTGATCACAATTTGATCGATTTCATTCTGTGAACTCTGCAGCTCCAGTATTGATCTCTAAGCACTAAAATTGAATAGGGAGGCACCTTACTGTCAAAGGTCAGCTCAGAGCTGGAGCAAGTTTTCATTGAAAAGACACAGTTAAGATTTCTGGGGAGGCGCCTTCTTTTCCAGAGGCCACAGAAATCTCAACCAGTCTTCTCTTTACCAGACGCCCACCTGGTGTTGACTCACCCCGCCTCCCTTAGAAAGAGGCCAGGTAGCCTATGTGGTGACATGCATGTGAGTTTGCCATGAGACTAACCTGGGCTTCGCTCCCGGCTCAGCCGCTTCAGGCATATTGCTTAAGCTTTTCATTCATTTGTTTTTCATTCAATAATTAGTTATTGTGGACCAGGCATGGTAGCTCATGCCTGTAATCCCAGCACTTTGGGAGGCTAAGGCAGGTGGATGGCTTGAGCTCAGGAGTTTGAGACCAGCCGGGGCAACATAGGGAGACCCCATCTCTGCAAAAATATAAAAAATTATCTGAGTGTGGTGGCTCATACCTGTAGTCTCGGCTGCTCAGGAGGCTAAGGCAGGAGGATCACTTGGTCCCAGGAGGTCGTGGTTGCAGTGAGCTATAATTGCACCACTGCATTCCAGCTTGGGTGACAAAGCAAGACTCTGTCTCTAAAAGATAAATAAATTCATAAAGGCAGATTAAAAATGACTATTTATTGAACACCTACTGTATACCAGGTACTCAATATGCCAGTGAGTTAGTTAGACCTGCTACTGTTTTGGTCATTTTTTTTTTCCTTTCTGGAAGAAACAACTTTTGATTTTAAATGTTTATTATGAAAAATGTCAACTATACTCAGGTGAAGAGTTGTCACCGTTAGCCCCACTTAACCATCATTTAGTTTCAACAGTTATTGGGCATTCAGGTGGAACTTTTAGCCCATGGGTTAAACGATGGCTGCACTGGAACAAGAGTGAAAGGAAATTGCTGGGACCACCCCCGCCCCCAAGCCTCAGTTTCTTCATCTGCAAAATGGAAAAACTCTAGTTACCTTATAAAGGGTGAAGCGAGTGACTTCACGAAGCGTGCTGAGCCTGGTGCCGGCAGGAGGGTGAGGACCTCATGTGTGGGAGCAGTCGCAGGGCTGTGGGGAGGCTGCAGTGAGGGACTGTCTGAGAGCCGCTGCCGGGGCTCTGACGGCGTGATCAGAGGAAGGCGATAAAGGTTTGTGGCGATCCCTGTGGTGATGCTGTCTGCTTGTAGCACAGTGCCTGGCCAATTGCAGGTGCTCCATAGATAATGGGGAAGATGAAGATGGTGATGGAATAAGTTTTCTCAAACTTCAGCATGCTTGGTGAAAACGAGTTAAGAGGAAGAGAGAAAATTGTGAGTGACGTGCTGATGAAAGGAGCTGAGAGATCACGTAGAAAAGACATTGTCCTGTTAGGTGCAATAACAGAACACTAACTATGAAAGAATGAAAACACTGAAGTGATGGAAAGCCCTGAGCGTGTGGTGGGCACTTTCCCTGCGCGGTGGTGGGATCCAAGGGGATTGTTGTCATGCTCAGGATCCTGCGTTTGCCTTCAAGGGGTTACCGTCTATTTGGGGGAAATAGGACAGGAACTCCTTATAAATGACTCCTTTTTTTTTTTTTTTGTGACGTTGTCTCGCTCTGTCTCCCAGGCTGGAGTGCAGTGGTGTGATCTTGGCTCACTGCAGTCTCCGCCTCCCAGGTTCAAGCTATTCTCCTACTTCAGCCTCCCTAGTAGCTGGGATTACAGGCACTTGCCACCATGCCTGGCTAATTTTTGTATTTTTAGTAGAGACGGAGTTTCACCACAGCCCAAGGCCAAAGAAGAGCTGCCATGGAGTGAGGCTGGTGAACTGGCCTATTACTTGTACAGACAGTAAGTGCTCTTGAGTTCAGAAGAGCACAGGTCCCTTCCAGTGGAGACATCAGGGCAGCCTCACCCAGAAGGTTTCTGTTAGGCCTTCGAAGATGGACAGGGGATATGAAGTGAGCCCCTCCAAATGTGGTTCAGAGATCCCTAAAATAATGCTGAAGCTTGGTTCCAAGTTCACACACTTTAGTCATTTTTGAATTCCCTTGGGTTTGACTCCAGTCCCTGGTGCCCTTTCTGGTCCTGGAGGGTGGAAACTTCAATCAATAATGCTCCAGGTGGACGGAGGCAGGTCAAGCTCCAGGTGGATGGGGGCAGGTGGCACCCGGGGCAATGGTCACAGGCCTGGAGACTGGATCTGGCCCAGGGCCCCTGAAGCAATGTTCCCTGCAGTGGGGAATGGGCTTTGCAGTGCAACCTGGGGCCATCTACTCCCTGCTGGGACTTGATGTATCCAGTTGTAAAATGCGGATACCAATGCCAGGCTGTCTGCACAGTTATATAAGGATTGCATGAGATCACCGTAAGCGCAGTAAATTCAGCTGTCCAGACCTGGGGCTATTTTCAAGTTGGTGTAGTCTTGTCTGTCTTTCAAAAAGCGTGAGATTTTTTTCTTCACCTTCAAGGGATCCATGTATCCCCAACTTCCAGTGTTCTGGGCAATTTGATGAGAGACAGGGTCTCAGGGCACAGACGAGAGTGCCCCCAAACCAGGCCAGGGGCCCAGGGCTGGCCTCTGGGGAAGGGCATCCACAGTGTCAGCCTTGGGCCTGGTCTCCCTGGGCCCAGCTCTGCAGTGACCAGTGGTGCTACACACAGGCGTGACTAACTGTTAATGCTTCATGCTTCCCACTTGCCTGTGAGGTCTTCACATTTTAGCCAAGAACCTTCTAGAGTCCAAAGGGATTACTTACTCTATGGTGGAAAGTTGGGAAGCTGTGTGATCCAGCAGAAAAAAATCACTGGATGTTTTATGCAGAGGAATGTGCTAGAAATTTATTGCATAATAATGTATATTGCACAGTTTTATTTATTTATTTATTTAATTATTATTATTATTATTATTTTTGAGATTGAGTCTCACTGTATCCCCCAGGCTGGAGTGCAGTGGCGCGATCTCGGCTCACTGCAATGTCCACCTCCCAGGTTCAAGCGATTCTTGTGCCTCAGCCTCCTAAGTAGCTGAGATTACAGGCGCATGCCATCACACCCAGCTAAGTTTTGTATTTTGAGTAGAGACAGGGTTTCACCATGTTGGCCAGGCTGGTCTCGAACTCCTGACCTCAGGTGATCTGCCCCTCAAGTGATCTGCCCAGCTTGGCCTCCAAAAGTGCTGGGATTATAGGTGTGAGCCACTGTGCCTGGCCCACAGTTCTATTTTTTAAAGAAAATGATAAATCTATCAGATAATCATGAGTACATGCATATAAATGCACATACAAAAAGATTCAGGACACACATCACACTGCCAGCTCTGGTGAATTTGGGTGCGTATGTGGGGAATCTGGGATAAAAGGCAAGGTGGCCAAGAACGCAGCTCTGTAATGTCTTAATTTTGCACAAGAAGACTATAATTTCTATGTTAGAGCAGGAACTTGGAATCAGGTTGCTGGATCTCTGAATCTCTGCATGTGTAAAATGAAGATGAGTAATCCTTCACAAGCTGTCTTGGGGATTGAATGAAATGATGCTTATATAGCTCCTAGCGCAATACTTGGCTTATGGAATTCCATCAATAAAAGTCAGTGTCATTTTCACCTCCGTAGCAGGTCGTGGATGCTCACCTGTCTTTTCTCTTCTGCTCCCCCATGAAGACCGTATTCCCCGGCCTCCCTTGCAGTCAGCAATCATGTGACTGGTTCTGGCCAGTGAAATGTGTGCACACGAGATGTGTGTTATTTCAGGCCTGGCCGTAAATCCACCTGCACCGTCTTCCTTGCTTTCACCTCCCCAGGTAAACCTTAGAGCTGAAGGTGTCATACCTAAGTGTCCACCTGGACAACAGCCACCTGGAAAGCCAGCTGGTTCACATTAGACTGATAGGGGCAAGCAGTGAACTCCTGGTGTTAAGCCACTGAGATTTTGGGATCATTTGTTGTCAGTGCTAGGTATATTAAATTACCCTACTTTATTTGCTGTCAGGGTTCTGAGTTTGTGATTCTGTTCTGCTGCCTAAATCTCAGTTTCTTCACAGGAAGGTGAGAAAGTCACATTTTTTTGCTTTTGTTTCTGGCCTCAAGGGCTGTGTGTGAAAATCCCATGAGAGGCAATGGTCATGCCCCTCTGTGAACGTTGCTGGGAGTGGCAGGCCGAGGTATTCGGGTTGTGACCTGGAGCTGGGCTTTCTCCAGGCCCCCGGGCCATGTGGAACAGACCAGGTAGGGTGGGCTGTGTGCTTGAGGCTCTTAATGAGGAAGGCCTGGCTGCAGACCATCTGCAGAGCAGGGTGGGAGGGTGTGGGAAAAAGGAGCCCAGATGAGGGCTACCGGGTGTCCTCCAGCTGTGAGAACAACCTGTGGCCAGAGGTGGTTGCTGCAGCTTCTTTAGTTACCATAGAATCCATGGATAAGGCACGGATCAATTTCCAGGATCAATTAACTGCAGGCTGATAAGAGACTCAATGTGTTTGGGGGATTGGCTATTGCCCAAGCCAAAGCAAAAACTTGCACTGTAAGCAGTAATTAAGAAGCAATTTGCCCTTGGCCCCTGTTCCTGGGACAAATGCCAGCCACTGCGAGCCTTCAGAGTTGCCTGACTTCAGGAGTCAGCTCAGATGGGGCAGGTGACACACGTCTGCATGTGCTGCAGCCCACACGGGCCTTGGCAGAGCTCTGCCATCGTAGCTCCAGGCCCGGCTCATCTGGTGCTCTGTTCTGTGGGTGAATATGGCTGGAAAGGGCCTTTAAGGGCACACAGGTGAATCTGCCCATTCGGCCAGTTGCCAGCATAATGGGCAGCGTGGGCCTGTGGAGAGAGCTCTGGGCTCTGCGGCAGGACCCTGGACTCTGCTCAGCACTTCATCTTAGTCTGTAACAAGCTTTGTAAGTCCAGCCACACCACAGTCATACTCCAGGCCTGCTTTGTCCCCCATAAAATGGCCAGAGGTGTCTTGTTTGTCCAGTCATAGACCCTGGAGACACAGTGCAGTGCAGGTAGCCAGCATCCCTGAGTTTGTGGAGCCTCCTGGCTGGTCCATTATTGTGCCCTGTTAGCTTAAGAATTATCAGCTTCCATGCATGCTAAACACTGAAATCTGAAGCCTTCTATTTTGCAGAGAAAATGGTAGAAATGAATATGGAGAGAAGGTACGGGGAAAAAGATGGAAGAAAGCAGGACTTTTGGTGATCCTGATATATCAACATTCTGCAAATCCCTGAAGTACATTCAGCATGTACTTTCTGCATGGGAAGCTGAAAACGGTTTTGGTATGTTTACGGAAGTAGCAGGAGGGGAAGGAGAAAAACAGATGGAAAAGGGGAACAGAAAAACACATTCCCATTTGCTTTTACTCATGCTCGGATCATTTAGTGAGGAGGCATAATTTATGCACATCTATGCAAATGAGCCAGGTTCCTAGAGTTAATCATTTCTCCCTTCTTCACTAACGGAGTGGGTGCAACTGCAGTAGGAAGGGAGTGAGTCATTGTTTCATGATCCAGACCCCCCCAAGTCCCAGACTCTTCTCCCCAAAGGCACACACCACACCATGGTCAGTGCCATTGGACTTCTTGAGGGGAGACCCCACTGTGCCCAGTGAGGCCACTGCAAACAGCAGAAATGAAAAGAGAACACAAACAGAAATCACCAGTCAATTGGTTCAAGAATTCACATCTTTTGTTTTTGAAATGGAGTATCGTTCTGTCACCCAGACTGGAGTGCAGTGGCATGATCTTGGCAACTACAACTTCTGCCTCCCAGGCGAGTTTAAGCAATTCCCCTGCTGCAGTCTCCCAAGTAGCTGAGTCTACAGGCACATGCCGCTACACCTGGATAATTTTTTGTATTTTTATAGAGACGGGGTTTCACCGTGTTGCCCAGGCTGGACTCGAACTCCTGAGCTCAGGCAATCCCCCTGCCTCGGCCTCCCAAAGTGCTAGGATTACAAGCATGAGCCACTGCACCTGGCCTGGAATTCACATCTTTGTGTGACATGATTGGCCACCAGTTACTTTCAGGGGTAGAGTCTCTTTCACAATAAACAGGAAATTGGTCTATCTGCTGAGTAGAGGCAGCTCTTCCGCACTGCAATCCTGGGGCTGGTACAGATTCCATCCCTGACCAGTGGGTGTGCAGCGGGTCCAGAAAGTGCATCCTGGGGACAGGGGCAGGGGCCTGCTCATCTGTCTTCCTCTCCCAGCTCCTCTTCCCTCTGGCTCTCCCTCACTCACCACCTTCTAACCTGCTTGGACCAAGACATCACATCTTCTGGGGTCCAATGCTGAAAGGACCATTCCATTAAGAACAAAAACAACTTACATTGATAAGCTGATTGCAGTTTACAAAGCTCTTTAGAGACTTTTTATCCCTATTTGTTCGTTACCACATCTCTTTGGAGGCAGAGCTGTACTCAGAGCTGTGGAAGCCTAGGCTCAGGGAGATTCTGAGGCATGCCTGAGATCATGTTAGAGACGGGTGGCAGGGCTGGGACTCTGAGCCTTCGACTGCAGCTCCTGTGCTGCCCGCCCCACTGTGGCAGTGTGTGTGTGGTGGGTGCATCAGTTGGGGGGAGGGGTGTGTGCCTGTTGCGTATGGCTGGGTGGGGAGGCTGGGGCTCAGGTGATGGAGGTGGGGGAGGGTGTCCTCTCTACTTGTTTGTCCTGGGCCGAGAGGTACGGAGGGTCTCTGTTCCCATCTGCCCACTTTTCTGACCTGGATCTACCCATTCGCCAGCACCTCCAATATAGCTTTTTCTGACTGTTCTTATTGGACCAGGTCACACCCATGGTTCATCTATAGACTTCCCCGAGGGTATACCAAGGTCTGCCAGGGTGAGGAGTTGGACCAGGGCAGGGCACAGATGCCCTCCTTTCAAAAGGCAGGGACAGGTCCAGTGAAGTGGCTCATGCTTGTAATCCCAACACTTTGGGAAGCCGAGGTGGGAGGATTGCTTAAGGCCAGGAGTTCAAGACCAGTCAGGACAACACAGTAAGACCCCATCCCTATAAAAAATACAAAAGTAGCTGGATGTGGTGATGCATGCCTATAGTCCCAGCTACTGGGGAGGCTGAGGCAGGAGGATCACTTGAGCCCAGGAGTTGGAGACTGCAGTGAGCCATGATTGTGCCACTGCACTTTAGCCTGGGTGACACAGCAAGACCTCTTTGGCTCCCCTCAATGACAAATGTGTGATTTCATGGCATGAGATTTATGGAGACCCTTCTTCACCTGTCTGTCTCTGGTCCCGGCCTGCATCATACATATCTTGAGTTAGCAAGATCCGTACAGGTACAAGCTGCTGCAAATTTGTCCTCAAATCACCTTGAAGAAGGGATCTGCTCTCTGGCAGAGAGAGTAGAGAGATCTGGCATTGTGGGGTTTGGTGAACAAGTTAGTGTCTGCCAGTCCTTCTCATGAGATTTTTCTAGATTCTTATCACCACTATCTCTTTGGCCTTTCCAGGAAGGCCCAAGCAGGCCTCCAGCAGCAGAATGAATCTTCTGATCGCCCCTAGCTGCCCTGTCTGCACCATGGACCATGCGCCTGCCCTGTGTGCTGGACCAGGGCTAAGAGCATTGCTGCAGGCTCCCACCTTTAAACACACATTCAGAAAGAGATAACAGAGACTGGGAGGAGTGTGGGGTGGGTGGGGAGTTGGGGCGGGGGGAAATGAAGAGAAGTGGGTGAAAGGGTACCAGTGCACAGTAAGATGGAGCAGATTCAATGTCTGATCGCAGAGCAGGGTGACTATACTTCACAACAATGTTTTATACTTGGGTGATGGACACGGGAATACCTTGACTTGATCACTACACATTAAATATGTGTAACAAAATCTCTCATGTATCCCAGGAATTTGCACAAATAAAAAATGTAAGGCAATGCAAGCATACTTTGTTAAAACATATAAACATCGGCTGGGTGTGGTGGCTCACGCCTGTAATCCCAGCACTTTGGGAAGTCGAGGTGGGCGGATCACCTGAGGTCAAGAGTTCGAGACCAGTCTGGCCAACATGGTGAAACCCCGTCTCTAATAAAAGTACAAAAATTAGTTGGGCGTGGTTGTGCACACCTGTAGTCCCAGCTACTCAGGAGGCGGAGGCAGGAGAATCGCTTGAACCTGGGAGGCGGAGGTTGCAGTGAGAGGAGATCATGCCACTGCACTCCAGCCTGGGCGACAGAGGGAGACTCTGTCTCAAAACAAACAAACAAATGCCCCCAAAAATGTGTTCAGTTATTTTATCTAAATAATCTAAATAATATATTCACACAGTTCAGTGAAAGCAGCACTCCCCAAACCCACACCTTTCAATGCCCAGCCCCAGTCCCAAACAAAGTCGCCTTAACTGTTTCTGTGTTTAGTTCCCCGGGAGGCCCCCTCCACATCTGCATTAATATGCGCTTTCCTGTAACCTCCACCACAATTACACGAGGCGGGCGGTCTTCATCTCACAGATGAAGAAACTGAGGCTTACAGGGATATGTGGTTCTCACAGGGTTGCTTGTGCTAAGAAAAGGCAGAGCCAAGGCTTCATTCCTATTTTTATTTTTAAATTTTATTTTATTTTAGTTTTTTGAGATGGAGTCTTGCTCTGTTGCCTGGGCTAGAGAGCAATGGCATGAGCTTGGCTCATTACAATCTCCGCCTCCCGGGTTCAAGTGATTCTCCTGCCTCAGCCTCCCAAGTAGCTGGGATTATAGGTGCCCACCACCATGCCTGGCTAATTTTTTGTATTTTTAGTAGAGACAGGGGTTTCACTATGTTGGCCAGGCTGGTCTCGAACTCCTGACCTTGTAATCTGCCCGCCTTGGCCTCCCAAAGTGCTGAGATTACAGGCATGAGCCACTGTGTCCGGCCTCATTCCAGATCTTTACTCGAAAACCACAGCACTGAACAGGGAGCAACGCTTTACTTCCTGCCCTGCCCACCCTGGTGCCTCCTGGGCCGCTGCCTCCCTTGGGGTGGCCTGGGTCACAGTCAAAGCAGTGCCTTCTCACTTCCAGCCAAGGTGTCTCTACAGCTGCTCCTACCACAGAGGCTGCCCCGCCTCCTCTCATCCTTGTCCAGATAAGTGGAACACATGATGCAACTGTCACTCCAGCAACAGGAGCAACAACAGGATAGAGCTACACTGGCTGGGGGAGTCCCCATGGCAGGTGGACATGAGCTGCTTCTCTGCCCCAGGAGGTGCCTTAGGGTCCTGGCCATAGGGGGTTACCAGTTAGGACCACATCTCAGGGTTTACCCTTTGAGGAGGAAGTAGAGAGAGGGGCAGGGGTCTTGATGTGTGGCAGAAAGGGTCATTTTTTTCCTTTTCCTTTTTTACAGTTTCATTGATACGTGTTGATATGCAAAAAACCCTGTGTGTATTTGATGTATACATTTGATGAGTCTGGACATCTGCACACACCTGTGAAACCATCATTATCAATTGGTAATAGATACATCCATCACTTCCAAAGGTGTCCTTGTACGCCCCTGTTTTTGTTTGTCTGCTTTTGTGTTAAGAACGCTTAGCTGGGGGGGTCATCCTCCTAATAAATGCTTCAGTGCCTGGTGTGGTGTTGTTTACTGTAGGTACCATATTGTACATTGGATAGCTAGAACTCATTCATCTTGCGTAGTGAAACTTATGCCTACTGAGCAGCAAATCCCCAGCTCTCCCTCACCCAGCCCCTGGCAACCACCATTCTAGTCTCTGCTTTTATGGGTTTGACTATTTTAGTCCTCTGTTTAAGTGGAATCATGCAGCGTTTGTCCCCGTAGGCCTGGCTTAGTTCGCTAAGCGTAACATCCTCCAAGTTCCCAGTAGGATTTCCCTCATTTTCAAGGCCGAATAATATTCTGTGGTATGGATAAACCACATTTTCTCAATCCATTCATTTGACATTGGACATGTGAGCTGTTTCCATGTCTTGGCTGCGTGAATATTGCTGCAGTGAACGTGGTGCTGCAGGTATCTCCTGGAAATTCTGATTTTCGTACTTTTGATGAATACTCGGAAGTGGACTGATGATGGGTTACACGGTAGATTCGCAGTCATTGCTGAAAGACCCTCCACACTGTTCTCCGTAGCAGCGACACCATTTCCTGTTCCCCATCGGTGGATAAGTCTTCCGATTTCTCCATGACCTGGCCGGCACTCCTTGTTTGTTTCGATATGGCCATCCTCACAGGCGTGAGGTGAAAGGAGGGATTACCGCCGTTTCAAGCGGGCCTCTCTGTTTGTGGCGTTGATATGCTCCTTATGGAATTCAGTTGTATTACGGGTTGCATGTTTGGGTCCCTGCTCCCAATCCTTATATTGAAGCTCTAGTTCCCAGTGTGGCGGTCTTTGGATACCCTACCTTTGGGAGGTAATTGAGCCATGAGGGTAGAGCTCCCGTGATGGGACTTGTTAGAAGACGAAGAGACACCAGAGCTCCCCTCTCAGCCGTGTGAGGACACAGAGAGAAGCCAGCTGCCAGCAAGCCAGGGCGACAGCTCTCACCCAGAACCAAATCTGCTGGCACCTGGACCTCTGATGCCAACCCCCAGAAATGTGAGGAATAAAGGTTTGTCTAAGCCATCAGGTCTATGTTATTTTGTTATAGCAGTCAGAGCGAAGACAAATTGAAATATGAAAAAAAGAGGTAAGTATAAAATTAAGTAGTATCATTAATGAGTATATCTTTTTTATAACACGTTTTATTTGTAAAGAGTGTGCCTTTAGTCCCAGTTACTTGGGAGGCTGAGGTGAGGGGATCGCTTGAGTCCAGGAGATCTGGGCTGTGGTGTGCTATGTCAATCAGAGGCGTACACTAAGTTCAGCATCAATATGGTGACATCCCGGGAGTAGGGGACCGGCAGGTTACCTAAGGAGGGGTGAACCAGCCCGGGTTGGAAAAGGTCAAAATTCCTGTGCTGATCGGTAGTGGGATCATGCTTGTGAATAGCCACTGTGCTCCAGCCTGGGCAACGTAATGAGACCCCATCTCCTTAAAAAATAAAAATTTTAAAAGAAAAAATAAAGTTTAAATCTATAGAAAATTTGCAAGGCTTGTACAGAGAGCTCCCATAAGCCCCACGCACAGTTTCTCTACTGGTAACATCTTCCATGAGTATGCTTCATTTGTTGTAATGAATGAACCAGTGTTGATACAGTTTTATTAACTAGACATCTGTACATTATTCGGATTTCCTTATATTTTTCCTCATGTCCTTTTGCTGTCCTAGGGACCCATCCAGGATGCCACATGACGTTTAGCTGTCGTGCCTCTTTAGGTTCCTTTTGACTGTGACGGTGTCTCAGATTTTCCTTGTCTTTGGCCACCTCGACAGATGACCCCTGGTTTTCTGGAATGTCATTTTGGCTGAGGTGGTTGTCGTAAGTCATTGGTGAAGGGGATGAAGTCCCACAGTGGGTGAGGATTTGGGGCTGAATATACTTTCCTGGGCAATGTTTCTGGCAAAGGAATTTTTATCCCACCCATCTGTGCCTTCCAAAGATATGAAAATCATCTCTAGGGCCCGGGGGAGGCCAAGCCCGTCTCCTGCTAAACACTGTTTGTTTCACAGTTTTCTGAGGACAAAGGGGTCTGCTGTGTCTGCTTCACAATGGCCCCTGAGCCCATTGCAGCTCAGGCAGGTGTAATGAGTGGGCAGAGAGTGGGTTTATATCCCAGATCTGCCACTAACAGCCAGGGAACCTGGCCAAGTGACTGGGTTTTCTTATCTCAGATGAAGTGAGGATAACAGTTGGCTCCATCTTAGTTAATGTGTGCAGAGTCCTCAGAGCATGCTTGGCACAGGGTCAGTACTATCTACCTGGCTCCCATCATTATTGTATAAAAGCACCAGTTTTAACTGGAAGTTACTGACACATGGAGGAGACAGGTGAATTTTTCTTTCTGCAGCATGACTACTAACTGGTGCAGGTGGTGTGGTCATCATTGCATTTTTTTTTTTTTTTTTTTTTTTTTTTTTTTTTTTGTGAGAGGGAGTCTCACTCTGTTACCCAAGCTGGAGTGCAGTGGCACCATCTCGGCTCACTGCAACCTCCACCTTCTGGGTTCAAGTGATTCTCCTGCCTCAGCCTCCCAAGTAGGTAGGATTATGGGCATGCACCACCATACCCTACTAATTTTTGTACTTTTAGTAGAGGCAGGGTTTCACCATGTTGGCCAGGCTGGTCTCCAACTCCTGACCTCAGGTGATCTGCCAGCCTCGGCCTCCCAAAGTGTTAGGATTACGGGCGTGAGCTACCATGCCCAGTCCATTGTTGCATCTTTAACAATCACTTTAAAACATAATACAGCAGTCTGGGGCACACGATAAGTGCTTACTATTAATAAATGTTAGCTTTACTAGTACAGTGTGTTTTACAAATACCCTGGGCTTCTGGCCATCCAGGTTATTCAGGTCCTACAGCCTGGAAACTGTTAACTTCAGATGTACTCAAATGGACTAGCCTTCAGACCCTGGCTGCCCTCACACTAGTTGTGTGATCTTGGGCAATTCACCAAAACTTTCTGTGCCCTGCTTTCCCCATCTATAAAAAAGGATAACAATAGTAACTCCAGTATCCTCAGTGTGAGGATAAAGTGAGGGGAGGGGTGTCTGGAGTATGTAAAGTGCTCAATAAACGGTGGCAATTTATGTTCTTAACACATCTGTGAGCACTGTCCTTGTAGGCCTTGGTGAGGGGCGAGGGAGGGATCACAAATGGCAGGAGAAGACGGATGTGTGGAGGAGGTGATGTCTGAGGTCCAGTCACCCCTCCTCTAGAACTCAGGGTAACCAGAGCCTGCTCTGCAGCCTTGGTCATTCAGGCGAATAAGCTTACACAGTGTTCACCAGGTGTCATGCCATTAAATTAACTTTATTTATTTATTTATTTTTTAAATTTATTTATTTTTTATTTTTTGAGACGAGCCTTGTTCTGTTGCCCAGGCTGTAGTGCAATGGTGTGATCTCGGCTCATGGCAACCTCTGCCTCCTGGGTTCAAGTGATTCTCCTGCCTCAGCCTCCTGAGTAGCTGGGTTTACAGGCACCTGCCACCACACCCTGCTGATTTTTGTATTTTTAGTAGAGATGGGGTTTCACCATGTTGTCCAGGCTGGTCTCGAACTCCTGACCTCAAGTGATCTGCCCATCTCAGCCTCCCAAAGTGCTGGGATTACAGGTGTGAGCCACCGTGCCCAGCCTGAATTAACACTTTTTAAGCTCTACTGTGTGCATGGACTGGCTAAATGCATTCATACATATTATTTCATTTAATTTTCACAAATATCCCACTTGACAGGTGGAGAAATGAATGTTCAAATAACCATCCTTGGATCAGGAGGTCACTAATGGTGAAGTAGGAAGCCCACTTGTCCGTGCATTTCCCCCCCAACTCCTGAGCAAAAGGACCATGGCTCGAGTAATAAAAAACACACCATCTTTCGTTCTGAAAAGTAGACTGAAATGTACGCCAGGGCAGGGACTACTTCTGTCTTGTTCACTTTTGTCCCAGAACTGAGTTTGTGAGTGGCACCTAGTAAGTGCTGGATGAAGGTGTGACTATAGAGATTATAGCTATAAATCTCTCCTGCGTTATTTGTCTCACCTGAGACTTAAAATGACTCTGTGAGAAAGGGGTTGATGATATTATCTCCATTTTACCAGTCAAGGAAATGTACGGGAAAGACACATTTATCGAGGGTCTTCTCTCAATGGGCGTTTTGCTGGTTTTATCTCATTTAACCAGTGCACATTGCCCTTGGGGGGACGTCACACAACTACTGACCACAGACCAGGACCAAGACCTCTGCATCCAGACCCCAGGCCCACGCTGTGCCCAATGCCTTGGAAACCTCTTACCCTCCCTTTTTTTTTTTTTTTTTTTTTTTCAGAGATAGCTTCTTACTCTATATTCCAGGCTGGAGTACAGTGGTGCAATCATAGCTCACTGCAGCCTCCCACTCCTGGGCTCAAGTGATCCTCCTGCTTCAGCCTCTTGAGTGGCTGGGATTACAAGTGTGTGCCACTATGCCCGGCTAATTAAAAAAAAAGTTTTTTTTTTATAAAGACAGGAGTCTCAGTATGTTACAGAGGCTGGTGTTGAACCCCTGGCCCCAAGCAAAGCCTCCTAAAGCACTGTGATTACAGAGGTGACCACTGCATCCACTTCTTACCCTTGTCTTGAGAGGCCCCTGCCCTCATGGTCCTTAGCCCAGGCTGAGTTTTCCCCGGTTGGAAGCCAGGGCACTGAAGAATGGAACTTGGTCTAGGAGCCCACCACCACCTGGGGGAGGGGAAGCCTGGACACATTGCTGGGTGGTGTCAGGAAAGGGCCCAGCACTGGCTGTGCTCACAGCAGGGTGCCGCCACAATGAGTTCCTGCTCTTTAGTCACACAGTCCCTGCTATTGCAGACAGGAGACAGAGAAGAAATTACTGGAGAATGGAAACCTCACTCAATGAATGTATGTGACGGATGACTTCCTCTCCCCTCAGAAACAGCAAGAATGGAGGGGTGTTTTTTCTTTGGGTTGTGAATGAAAATACTGAACTGTTGGCAGGATTTTGTGGCAACGGGATTTGCAGCAAAGAAGGAGGCCACTCTGACACGTCCAGTGAGATGCTGTGGGTTCTGGGGGACTTCTGGCCTAGTTGGAGCCTCCCAGAGTGGCTGAAGCGTCTTGCTGGGTCCTCTGACAGCTGTGTCGTCCCTGAGAGTTCCAGGGGAAGCATCGCCACCCCGACCTGAACATCTGTGCTGGGCACAGCCCAGAGAGAGGCTTGCAGACCAGCAGATCAGACTTGAGCTGTGGTCCTTCCGGCTCCCCTGCCTCTCTTCCTGCCTTCTCCCTCGCCCCTCCACCTGTCCTCTCCCCTCCCTGGCGGGGCCTGCAGGAGACTCTGGGAGCTTGTGCGGGGCATGAGGGTCCTTCCCAGGCAGGGCGACACCGCAGGCTTCTCCGTGACAGTGTGCCTGACCCTGAACAACCATATCAGGTGACAGACATCTGGGCCGTTGTGTAGGCCGGGAGGAAGCACGCTTCCGCCAAAGACCAGATAGTAAATATTTCAGACTCTGAGGACCACATGTTCTAGGTCGCATCTATTCTTCTGTCTTTGAATCCTTTTCTCAACTATTTAAAAATGTAAAAACCATTCTTGGCGCAGGCTGCACAGAAGCAGCCCTGCAGCCAGTGTGGGCTCCGCTGGCGGCAGCATCCCCTGCTCCCCGCTCCTCCTCCAACCCCCTCAAAACCTGGATCTTTTCTGTGGAAGCCTCTGTGACAAGGTGACTGTGCAGCCTCGGCCCGAAGGTCTTTGCAGAGTATACGCCTGCTAGCTTTTAAAAATATATATATTTAATTTTTATTTTATTTTATTTTTGAGACGGAGTCTCGCTCTGTCTCCCAGGCTGGAGTGCAGTGATACGATCTCAGCTCACTGCAACCTCCACCTCCCGGGTTCAAGTGATTCTCCTGCCTCAGCATCCATAGTAGCTGGGATTACAGGCACCCACCACCACGCCTGGCTGATTTTTGTATTTTTAGTAGAAACGGGGTTTCACCATTTTGGTCAGGCTGGTCTTGAACTCCTGACCTCAGGTGATCCACCTGCCTCGGCATCCCAAAGTGTTGGGATTACAGGCATAAGCCACCCTACCCCGCTTACACCTGCTAACTTTTGCAAAGGGACCCCTGGCCCTCCAATGGCTACAACACCTGCTTGCTTCTTGCCCTGCGCCCGTTGTAGCTGCTCTGACCTAATTCCTAAGCGCATCTGGCTGCCTTCAAATCAGGCAGTAAGTTATAGGGTCCTTTAGCCGCCCTGGGGCAGGATGATGGCCATTTTGGGTCAGGACCCTGTCCTCCAGCTCCTCCCGGGCAGCGGGGCTGATCCCCGCACTGAGTGTGTAATGGCAAGAGGTGAGCAGTAGGCGGCAGCACTGAGCTGTATTTGCTGAGTTCTGCCCTCAACAGGATCCAGAGCTTAGACCCAATAGGATGTGGCCTTTGCATGCTCATCCCTGGACAGACAGCTATGCTGAGCCCCAGCATGGGAGCAGGTGCTCCGGAATCCCTTCCCAGGGCCCCATCTGCTGCATGGCCTCCGCTAAGACCGGGCTGTATTCCTGTACTTCTTGGGGCCTCTTCAATGCCTTCAGAATCTTCACCATGGTGACCACCTAAGGCCAACTCCGGACTCTGAGAACCTCCCTCAGCAGGTCCAGGTCCAGCCATACCTGTGCAACTGTGGCTGAAACGCTGTGGAGAGACCGGGCCAGGCTGGAGACCACAGGACGGCCTCTGTGGTGACTTGTGTCCTAGGTTTGGGGATGGGGTTTGACCGGCCAGGGCAGGTCTTGGGGTTTGCAAGAGCCAGGGGTTTGCAAGAACAAAGCCCCAGTGCTGCCTCCGACATGGGCGCCGTGTCATTTGCCTTCTCCTAGCCAGCTGGTTGGTGTTGGGAAGCTGAAGCACATATTTTCCTGCCCCTTCCTCACCTCCTACGTCCCGTTATTCTCCCGAGTCTGCTGGCATTGCCTCCAGGTTTTCTCAATCCTACCCCTGCTCTCTGCCCCACGGCCATGGCCTTGTGGAGGCCTCAGCAGCCTGAGCCTGGGCAGCCTCCTGACAAGCCACCCTTCTCCTACCGGAGTGACCTTTCCAAAATGCACGGAGGACCCTGTGGCTCTGACCTGCTGAGAGACCCCCGGCTACTCGGGACAGGGAGAAACCCCCCACTGATCATGCCAGGCCTCTGTCTGGTGCCCTCTCACCCTCTGATGTCACGCCCGAGCCACACCATGTTTCCCACGTACTCCAGCGGTTTCTCACCTCCATGCCTTTATCCACGCAGGGCCCTCTGCCTGGAGCCCTGTCCCTCCACAGCCTCTTCCTGGCTGACCTCTGCTTTTCCTTTCATACTACGGTCAGGCATGGCCTCGGGGCTCTTAGTCCAATCCTGCAGCTCCTCAGCGCTCCAGGATTCCTGGACTCTGCTGTATGCTTGCCCCTAGAACACGACCTCTTGAGTGCCAGGATTGTTCTGTACACATCTTAGCTGCCACAGCACCAACACAGAGCCCGGAACACAGTGGTGCCTAATAACTGCCTGTTCACTGATGAAAAGATAGGGCCCTTCATCAGTCCCATCTTTGGGACACCCAGGGACAGGAGACGTACCAGTCTTGTGCAGTGACCATTATCATCTTCAGCTTTCTTTCTTTTCACACCCCTCTTTTCCAAGTCTAAGCTAACCTAAATCCCCACGCTTCCCCTTAGCCTTGTTCCATCAACCTTGCAGATGGAGGCCAGCTGCTTAGCATCTGCTGGAGCTTTTAATATAAATTCTGGACAGATTTTCCCTTTGTTAATGGCAAAATAAAAAGCCCCAGAAAGGAAGCACCACCCCCTTCCCTACATTGCAGGGACCCATGGGTTTCACCACTCCCAGACACCTGCTATCACCACAGGGCACTTGGAAGGTGTAGAAACCCTGTGGGCCACCTGGGGTGACTGGGGGAGACCTGGGAGGCTGGGCTGCGTGCAGAGTCTATCTAGGGGTTTCTAGGGGTGATCCGTGTGTCCTTTGAGACGGTCTGATGGGTACTGGAGGGAGGCCTGGGATGGGCCTCCCTCCCCGCAGCCTGCTCAGGAAGAGGTGCTCAGGCTGGTGTGCCTTTTCCTCTCATGCCACCCACATCTGGCTTCTGAGCCCAGATTGTAGTAGGGGTGGGAGTTGGAGAGGGCATGCTGTTTGCTTTTTCTGCCCCTTCCTCAGCACCCCAGGTTGTTTTGGGGCCAGGTGTCTTGAGAGTTTGCCTAACAGACCCAGTTCTCTAATTCCCAGGAGATGAGCCAAGAAGCAAATTACGTGGGTGTACGGATCTAGAGTTACTGAGATGTAATGGACTACCTTCTGGTGTGGTGACCATAGGCACGCCCCTGTGGGTGGGGACAGAGTTGCCAGATTTAGCAAATAAAAACACATGCAAATACTGCACAGGAGAGACTTGTACCAGAATGTTATTTATTGTTTATCTGAAATTCAAATGATTCAGGTATCCTGTATTTCCTCTGGGAACCCTCTGGGAACCCTGGTGGAGGAGAAATCTCCCTTGCAGGGAGGGGGCACTCCCAGTGTCTGCCTCGCAAGAAGATGGGGGTCCTCCCCAGCTACAGGGGACTGGGCAGCTGTCCCTGGTATCAGGGTCACTCCTCTTGGCTCTGCTTTCTTGGGTCTTCAGGGCTTTGGGACAGCCTGGGGGTGAGAGAGTGGCTTTTGCTTCACTGGTACTGGCTAGGAGGTGGGCAGAGCATGGAGAACGGGGTGTTAATACCTGGTTTGTTTCAACCTTACTGGCTCTAAACCTGTAGTCAGGTGAGGGGATGCATTCTGACCTAACATCTGCTGTGCTGTGAGCTGCGAAGGGAAGGGTCTGGCCCGTGCATGAGGCTGGCGGGAAGTAGCAGTGGGGAGGGAGGTGGGTCCCAGGGAACGTGGGTTAACTTTGGGGACACTTCTTTTTCCCCATCTCTCCCCTTCTGGTGGGGAGCCATAATGTCTTACAGGATCTGGGCTTGATTTTTTAAATACTTTCTAGGATTTATTTTGAAAATTCACGTGCAGTAAAATTCACATTCAGCCCTGTGAGTTCTGACAAATGCACAGTCATATATCATCACCATGGTCAAGATACAGACAGATCCATTGCCCTGCAAAATTCTCTCCCCCCTTTTCCCACTCCTGCCACCACAGATCTATTCTTCACCCCTGGATTTTCCCTTTTCCCAATTGTCTCCTAAATGGGATCATATAGTCCGAAGGCCTTGCATCCGTGTAGCAGTATGCCTTTGGGATGCACCCATGTTGCTGTGCGAATCCATATTCGTTCCTCCGTAGCACTCCACTGTACAGACGTGCTGCGGTTGGTTTATTCATTCACACGCTGAGGACGTCCCGACGTCCAGCCTGGGGCAGTGATAAGTAAAAATAAAGCTCTGCACATTTGGGTACAGGTTTTTGTGTTAACCTTCTCAATGGTCTCGCTTCCTTCCCTGCTTCCCTCCCTCCCTCCCTCCCTTCCTTTTCTTTCCTTTCATTCCTTTTTCTCTTTATTTCTTTTCTTTTCTTTCTTTTTTTTGATGGGCTCTTGCTCTGTCGCCCAGGCTGGAGTGCAGTGGCACAATCTTGGCTCACTTGCAACCTCTGCCTCCTGGAGTCAAGCAATTCTCCTGCCTCAGTTTCCTGAGTAGCTGGAACTACAGGCATGTGCCATCACACCCCACCAATTTTTGTATTTTTAGTAGAGATGGAGTTTCACCACGTTGTCCAGGCTGGTCTCAAACTTTTAACCTCAAGTGATCCGCCCACCTTGGCCTCCCAAAGTGCTGAGATTACGTGCATGAGCCACCACGCCTGGTCAACACGGGTTTTCATTTATCGGGTAAATACCCAGGAGTGGGATTGCTGGGTCACGTACAAAGTATGTTAGCGTTAGAAGAAGAAACTGTTAGGACTTGAGGTATAAGTGCTCACAGCTGCCCACACTTTTCAGACAATAGTCCCAGATTGCTGAGGGGCTTTTGGTTTTACAGATGGGGAAATGGAGGCCTTGAGAAGTCAGAAGACGAGTCCAGAGTTTTAAGGAAGGTCGTCGTCAAGGTCCAGGCAGAGCCTCGACTCCTGTCTCCCAGGCTGCTGTGCTTTCGTCTGTATCTCAGTTCCCTTCATCATCTGTTGCTGCAACCTTATTCTCATGGGATCTGTTTATGGGACACATTGGGCCACCAACAATGAGCTTCTCCATGCACTGATAAGGAATGTGACCAAAAAGATTAATTCATTTGGTGAAGTGACCAAGTGATTCTGTAAACAGCTGTGTTGATGAACAGAATCCATCTTCAAAGGTTATGACAGTATTATACACACAGCCCTCATGCTGGCCATTTGGCTTGATGGAGCTGTCTGCAAAATTATTCTTCAATGATTCATCTACCAAATTACTCTTCTCAGATCTTTTCAAGCAGAACCGACACAGAACTGGTGTCTGCGTTTCTTTGGCACTGGGTAGGTAGGAGCTGTTTGCTTTCCTTATTCGTTTCTGACTCTCTTTGCCTTGGGATTTGGGTCCTATCCCCGAAAACCCTAGTCCCAGACCACCTTTTCTTTATCTGCTTCAAGCTTAGAATCAAGAGGGCAGTTCCTGACACTCCCTGGGAATCTTGGCTTTACCACAATTCCAGCTTTTGAATATTTCAATGGAGGATTAATTGTTATTCATGCTGTCATTGTTATGTAGGTCATTTTTTCTTTGGATCAAGTTGATAGGATTTTATTATCTGTGGAAAGCAGCCATATACCAGAATGAAGAATACTTTTGATTGATGATTTAGCTTAAAAATAGTTTGCTATTTTAATAAGCCTCATTCGGGAACAAATGACCCCAGAGGGGAACTTGGTGCTTATCTAGTAGCCTATGATATTTTGCAGAGAATTTCTAGAAATGTGTGTGTTTTGAAGAAAATAAGAGGGGCTTTGGCTGTTTGGTCCTGGAGATGGGTCTAGCAGCCTGGGGTGGGGGCATCTATTGATCTCTCCTAGCTGACCCCTGCCCAGAGAACTGCAGTGCCCCACACCCAGATAAAAGGTATGCCTGGAGTGGCTGAGTGTTTCTAGTTGGATTACTGCGGGCTCAACATTAGATTCACCAAATCGTTATTTAGTACTTACTCTGTGCTAGGCAAAACGTGCTAGATACTTTCATTGATGTTATTGGAGGAATATCTAGGCAAAGAGAGGAGACCTCACTTATAAAAACTAAAGACCTTGTCACGTCAGATTTCTTTTTAAAAGGCAGTTAGGGATGACAGTTTTAAACAATGAGCTCCCCTAATGCCCTTCCGATTGAGAATCACAAAGAGCATCTAAATTTTGGAAGACTATTGACTGTATCCTGGGGAGCTGTAAATGCCAGGTCTTACAGGGTGAGTGGGACTAGGAGAAGGCATCGACTGGACGCTGGGGTCAGTTGCCTGGGAGCGAACCCAGCTCCACTCCCTGCTGTGGCCTTGAGCAAGTAGCACTTAACTTCTCTGAGCCTGTTTCTGCATCTAAAAAATGGGGATTGGTCATGACCCCACTCATAAGGTTGCGATGGGCATGCCACACGCTGAGAAACATCAGTAAGGTGGCGAGGGTGGCGAAGACGCTGTTCCTTGGGTTTTAATCCAGCAGCGAAAGCTAAGTTCATCAAGCCACAAGAAGAAACCTCCCAGTTTTTTCCCCCTAGGAAATGTGACAATTGAGGGTTTCGTTTGAAGCCTTGTGGCAGAAGCTTCTGAAAGCCGAGTCACAGATCTTGCACAGTGCTGTCCTAAACGCCGCTGATGTGCAAACAATGGCCCCCATCCCCGTAGAGGGGGCAGGATCGGACAGCAGAGACTGCGGCAGGGTGTCCAGGGAGCAGGGGACCCTCACGTGCGGGTCTAGACGGGAGACTAGTATTTATTTACTAATTCTTTCAACAGCGGCCGTGGAATCAAGATGGCCTAGAGGGCGCCAGGAGGTGCTCTGGAGAGGACGGGCGGCCGGTCCTCGAATGGACCCCGCCCTGGGTCCCGAAAAGAAGGGCGACGCCCCGGGTCACCCGCGACTTCTGCAGAACCCGCCTTTGCCGCGCAGTTCTCGGGATTCGCGGGAAGGAGGCGCAGCCTCCCAGGCCCAACTCTCTCCCCAGCACTTCCGCGTGGAAAATCTTCAGGAAAATGAAATGTAGCTCCCCGTAGCCCCCTACCCAAAGATGTAAAAGACTCTGGAACAGGCGCGAGGAGCAGTTCCTGTTTCATTACGAGCGCCCCCTCCCCAACCCGGTCATTGTAGTGCGAACCAGAACAATCCAATTAACAGAATTAGTGCTACTGTTGCAGGAACTGAAGAGGCCTCGGTATGGGAATCCCCACAGAGTAATAAACAGCACGTGGTTGGAGCGCAGAGGAGGAGACTCGCTCCACCTTGTGGCGGTGACGTGTTTATAAGGAAGGGAGGCTTCCCGGAGGAGGTGGCAGGACACAGAGGCTGGCGGCCACAGACGGGATCTGTAATTCAGTGCCCGCCATCACGCACCTGGCCTGGCCCTGTGCAGCGTGGAAGCTGGAGATGGGGAAGGTGGAGAATGAGAGTTCATGGCGTGCCGGGCCTGAGGTGAAGGAGGCGGTGCTGCTGCACGCACAGACGTGGGAAGGCGGCTCAGGGCGGCTGCGTGGTGTAGTGGGCACAGCCCAGCACCTGCGGGGAGGGGCGGGGAGGGGCGGGGAGGGGCGGGGCGGGAGGATGGGCGGGAACGGCGCTGGGTGTTCCTGCTTCCTCCTCCTCTAGCTCGCAGCCTTTCGTAGGAAATTAAACATTCAGCACCGGGTGATGGAGGACCGACAGGGAACTCCAGCCTGGTGCCCAGGGCCTGGAATCAAAATCCCTGAGCGCCCGCGGCCCTGGGGTGGGGCTGAACCCTGAATGATCTTAGTCTGTTTTAATAGGACTAAAGTGGGGGCAAACTGTGGGGGCTTCCTCTTTATTGGTTAGGCAAGGGTGTGTGTGTGGGTGGGGGGCGGTGTGTATCTGTGTATGCATGTGTGAGTGCGTGTGTGTCTGTGGGTGTGTGCATGTGTGTGGGCGTGCGCATGTGTGGGGTGTGTGTGTGGGTGTGTGTGGGGTGTGGGTGTGTGGGGTGTGTGAGTGCGTGTATGGGTGTCTGTGGATGTGAGTGTGTATGTATGTGTGAGTGGGAGTGGGTGTGCATGAGTGTGAGTGTGTATGTATATGGGGGGGATGTGTGTGTGGGGATGGGTGGTTGTTTGTGTGTGTGTGTGTGTGTGTGTGAAGAAATAGCCTTTGTAAAACGAGGTCAAAAATACTTTTTATTACTTTAATGTTAGAAAATAACTGTAGTTAACTTGTAATCCTGTCTAACCTACATTTCCTTTTAAAGGCCATTTTGTTTTATTTTAAAGCTGTGAAGATAGTATGTGAAGGAGAGTTTGCATCTCATTATTTCTTCATCTGATGCTTGACTAATTCAGGCCCTAAATTCCAACTCAGAGAGCAGTCCAAAACGCTCGCAGCTGGCAACATGGGTGCATCTTGGCCAGCTACTCTGGCGGAGGCATACATCTCATTCACACCAGCAAGGGGAAAGGCTGGATTAGGAAAACGCAAGATGGGAGTCCTGTACTTTTCTAGGACAAAACTTACAAGTATTGCTACCATTAGATGGATATTTATTGCTGGCTTCCAGCAACCTTGTCTGAGAATTTTCACTTTTGCACAGAAACAAAAAAAGGGCAGGAGAATATGGAACTCAAATAATATGAAGCAATCTGAAAATCAGCAAATATTACTGAGCGCTACTATGTATAAGACAAGGTTGCTGATTGTTAAGGGCTTGTGTTATTACCAGCAACAGAAAACCAATTCTCAAAGTCATTAGAAAAGACAATAGATCAAGCAGTGAATTATGCAATCTGTGCGGCAAAGGCTGAACATATTGACAGGAACATACATACATACAACCAGAATTATTAGGCCAGGTTTTTTGGGACAGAGAATTAAAGGCAGGGAAAGATTTAGATGGGTGGAGGGGAGGAGAGAGGAATTCGAAAACCCACATGGAGATCTAAGGATAAGAGCAGAATGTTTATTGTTACGATGAGGCTAGAAAAAAAATGCAGGGTACAAAATATTATGCATGGTATAATTCCAGTTTTGGAAAAGCATGTATTATTAATGTGCAAAGAAAAAAGACTAAGCAAATGCATCAAAATGTAAATCATGTTTAGGATGTAATAGATTATGGGTGATTTTTAGTTTCCTCTGTTTACTTTTTGTTATTTTCTATTTTCAATGAAATGATTTATTCTTATCATTAGAAAATAAAATGTTGTTCATTAGTTGGAGAGGGGCCAGCTCAGGTGCTGGTGGGATGGTAGGACACTCAGCACACAGTGGGCCTGGGGTGCAGGGGAATCCAGAGGCCCAGGCGGCAGGGACAGAGGTCAGGGGATGGTGCTGAGCCAGGGAATGGGTGGTGCAGGCTGTCTTTGAGACCTGGGCAGCAGGAGCGAGCATGGTGACCAGAGGAGGAAGGGACCAGCTCTGAGGTTACATCGAGGTGGCAGAACTCCCACCTTTCCTAAAGCCCCAGCCTGTTTTCTCTGGGGACAGTTACAGTGAGTAACTTAGACCCCGTGGGGTCACAGACAATCAGTGATGGGCCAGAGTAGCCTTTTCTAGAAAAATAGGGCAATTGCACAGGCAGCAAAGGGAGGATTAGAAATCTCACAGCTGGCAGGTTGGGGGCACCGAGGACCCCTCCCCTCTATAGGATTGGATGCTAGGGGCGTACATTCCCTAGTTCTGACATTCCTGAGTCATCAGACCTGTTTGGATTAGGACTAAAGGCTTGTTAACTGCCTACAAAAAGTCACTAGTGGGCAGGACCAAGAGTGTATTAATGTGTTCTCATGCTCCTAATAAAGACATACCTGAGACTGAGTAATTTATTAAGACAAAGAGGTTTAATGGACTCACAGTTCCACATGGCTGGGGAGGCCTCACAATCATGGCAGAAGGCAAACGAGAGTAAAGGCACGTCTTACATGACAGCAGGCAAGAGAACATGTGCAGGGGAACTCTCCTTTATAGAACCATCAGATCTCGTAAGACTTATTTACTATCGCAAGAACAGCGTGGGAAAGAACCACCCCCATGATTCAATACCTCCCACTGGGTCACTCCCACAACATATGGGAATTATGGGAACTATAATTCAAGATGAGATTTGGGTGGGGACACAGCCAAACCATATGGAAGGGTAAGGTGAAATCCCACCATGCTGTCCAGTCTCCACTGGGAGAAAATGGACTTGTTTCGAGTGCTGAGCTCAGACCTGGTGGTTCACTGAGAAGCTTAGCTTGGTCAACAAAACACAGTTCTCAGAGGCCGTTGCCACACAGATACCTGCGGAAACACTGAACCGTCAGTGGCCAAAACGACTTCTGACTGGATGGTGGACGTGGGAGGCCAGAGTGTGATTAAAGTGAAAGTGTGACCCCAAGGCCAGTTCTAGGGGGGACAGAGCTGGAGAGGTTTTGCAGCTTACTAACAATTGTGATTAAATATTAATAGAGTATTGATCATTTATATTCACAGAAGTACATTTATTTACCTAATCCACAGAACAGTAACATCATGAACTCAAAATCTTTTCAGCGAGAAGCCTATGTCATGGGAAACTAGAATGGAAGTGCATTTGGAAGAGCAAAAATGTCCTAGTTGGGCAGCTGGGTTCTAGGCAGAATGCGGCCTAAGTTCCTGTTTCCACCAGGAAGTAGCCTGGCTGAGCCCCCGGACTTCCTTCCTGTTGTGGCCTCTATGCTCAGGGACCCCTGAAGGGTCATCTTTAGGTTACTCTGCTGGTAACTTGTGAAATTTGGGCTCACTATTTTGCTCCAGCCACTTGAGATCAGTGGAAGGCAAGAAATGGGGGCCCTTCACCCTCAAGTGGACCCCACCTCTAGAACTTTGGGAAGGGACTCAGGCCCTGCAGCCGGCCAGCCCCAGCTCCGCAACCAGCCCTCCACACCCCCTTCTTTCACACTGTGTGAGCTCGGGCACAAACAGGGGAGTTAGTGAGTCTTTTGCCTACACTCCTGAGCAGATACCTTGAATGAGATTCAAGAGAATCCCACACTATGCTGAACTCTGCTGTCTAGAAAATAAGAGTGGCGAAGGTGGGGTCAGGGCAGAACTCCACCTTTCCTAGAGCCCCAGATTGCTTTCTCTGGGGACAGCTTATTTAGAATTCATGACCCATCTTTTTGCAGAATAGAATGCCCCCTGTTCCTTGAATCACGATATCTACCACCGTTTTGCCTAATCACAGAACGGTGGGTTTTCTGTGGAAATAGAGTTTCTGTTTCCATAGGAGTGGTGACATGAAAGCAGCGAGAATTTGCAAAGTCTGAAAATGAATTTACAAAGGAATCATTTTTCATGTAGTTTGTGCTGACATGTTTCCAGGACTTGAAAGTGAAGGGACTTTTTGTTGTGATTACTCATGGCACAACAAACATAGTAGGTGCTTTAAAAACATGTGTTGCATGAATGAGTTAATGACCCAAAGTCATAATAATGATTATAAGACTTTTTAAGTTTAAAAATACTCAAAAAGGGCCGGACATGGTGGCTCACACCTGTAATCCCAGCACTTTGGGAGGCCAAGGCTGTTGGATCACCTGAAGTCAGGAGTTTGAGACCAGCCTGGCCAACATGGTGAAACCCCATCCCATCTCTACTAAAAATACAAAACTTAACCAGGCATGGTGGCACGTGCCTGTAATCCCAGCTACTTGGGAGGCTGAGGCAGGAGAATTGCTTGAACCTGGGAGGTGGAGGCTGCAGTGAGCCGAGATTACACCACTACACTCCAGCCTGGGCGACAGAGCGAGACTCTGTCTCAAAAACTAACCAAGACAAAACAAAAAATACTCAAAAAGATACAATTTGCTACTTGGGAATACGTATGTATGTTTATACGTATGTATGTTGTAAAAGTATACAGAAGTATGTTGAATGATAAATGCCAAATTAATAATACTGGGTTAGGAGGGAGGTGTCGGAGAAGGTGCAGAGAGTGAACTTCACTGTGTGGGTAGTGTTTTATTAAAAAATTTTTTAAAATTTATTTTCAGATAGAGTCTTGCTCTGTTGTCCAGGCTGGAATACAGTGGCACAATCGTAGCTCACTGCAAGCCTTGAACTCCCAGACTCAAGCAATCCTCCCACCTCAACCTCCTGAGTAGCTGGAACTACAGACTCATGCCACCATGCCCGGATAATTTTTTTTTTTTCAGTTTTTGTAGAGACGTGGTCTTGCTGTGTTGCCCAGGTTGGTCTCAAACTCCTGGACTTAAGGGATCCTCCTGCCTCGGCCTCCCAAAGTGCTATTTCTTGAGCTGAGTAGTGGATACCTGTGTTTATTTTTCTTTACTCATTTTTGTTTGTCTTCAACATTGCATAACACATTTAGAAGATACATACAACTACATTGAAAAAGTATCGCTAATGTAAAGATTACTTCACTGGAGAAAAAGCGGAGGGTGGAAAGTTGAGTAAATATGTCTGTTTCTTCCCCAAGCTGGGTGTTTTTTTTTTTTTTTTTTTTCCTAATGTTGTGCATTTACTCCCACTCCCTTTCTTATCTACACCCACCACTTCTCTCCCCCTAGACGGTCCCTTGTAGCGTTTCCAAGTAATTCTATCTTCAGCTACCGGCTAGAAGGTAAATGCTCCCATTCATCAGTACGGAGGCTCTTCATGAGATCTGAGCAACTTCATTTCTTACAGATACCACCTAATAAATAAAAAGGTCATGCGCCGTGTATGAGAGGAGACAGAGGTTTGTGGGCACCCCTTCTGCCCATATTGCAGGAGTTTACCCTTCCTGCCTCCGTTCCTGCTCAGAGCAGCCTGTCATGTAAGCGTTAGCATTCCTGTTTCACAAATTGGCAAGGCAGGCTCAGCGGTGCTCAGCGACTACCCAGAATAAGGCACACATGGAGCGCCCCAGATCAGCCTGGGATAAAACTGGGCTGACATCCAAGTCGCCCTCCACCGCTCCTGCTCTCACTGTGCTTCCCGTACGGCGGTGCAAATCCAGCCTCATTGCTGGCTCTTGACCATGTGACCAGCGGCCCCTGTTGGTGGGATGGTTGCAGGGTCAAGGATCCAAGGCAGTAGCTCAGGAGGCCTGTGACCCTCTCTGGCCGTTCGGGGGATTAGCTCATCATCCTCATTGCAAGCACAAGTCCTGCGGTCTCCTGGGTCCTTGTACCCAGCAGTGTGCAGGGTACAAGGATGCAGAAAGAAGTCATTAGAGCTTCTATGTATCCAGATTTTAAAAATATCACCCTTTAAACATTTCTATTTTGTTGTGTGTTTATATGGCACATCATGTATTGGCACAAGATAATACAGGTATATGATTTAAAAATATGTTAATATGTGTATATTAAGATACCTGCTCAAAAAATATTTTTATTGATAGAAGTGTAAAGTTCTAAAAGTTTAGAGATTGTACTCTGCCAAATGGATCCACCTCATTCCCAATCAGCCATTAGCACACAAGCTTGCTGTCTTCCAGCGCAGAGCTACGCCAATCCTGGACAGAGTGAGCTTGGACATATATGTGGTTGCAGCGATGCTCTTGGGGATATTGGTGAAATCATGACAAATTAGAGAGGTCAACTGGAGACAGGTAGATGTCTCACCCTTCCTCCCTCCCTCCCTCCCTTCCTTCCTTCCTTCCTTTTTTTGTGATGGAGTCTCACTCTGTGGCCCAGGCTGGAGTGCAATAGTGCGATCTTGGCTCACTGCAACCTCTGCCTCCTGGGTTCAAGCGATTCTCTTGCCTCAGCCTCTAGCGTAGCTGGGATTACAGGCGTGCACCACCAGGCCTGGCTAATTTTTTTGTACTTTTAGTAGAGATGAGGTTTCACCATGTTGACCAGGTTGGTCTCCAACTCACCTTAGGTGATCCACCCACCTTGGCCTCCCAAAGTGCTGGGATTACAGGCATAAGCCACTGCGCCTGGCCAATGTCTCACTTTTTAAGACAGCAGGTTTCATAAGGCCAAATTCCTGAAAAAAATGTTAGAATTGATTATTAAACAGATGGTTTATCACTGATTAGGGGAAAAGCAGTGTTCCCTGGCAGCTAGCGTGGGTTCACCAGGAGGAAGTCATGGCCAACTAAACTCATTTCCTTTATGATACTCAACAATGGCTTATTGGGATAAGTCATTCATTTGTTTGGCCTTTCACGCATGCATGCGTTCAGGGTCCACTTGGCAGGTAATTACTGAGCACTTATTTTGGTTTAAAGCCCTATGGTTGGATGACATCTAGTGATAAATATATTGCAATCTCTGCCTCCAAAGAGTTTTCTTTTTAATGAAGGAGACAACCACGTACACAGATAACTATAGTACAATAAAGTACTCCCTAAGTGCCACAAGTGACATAAACAAATAGACCATCCTTTTTAGCAAGGAAAGAAAATGTTACAACTCCTGTATATATTTATTTTTTAATATCATATTTCCAATCTTTATCTATTTTGCGTATGTTTTATATTGACAAGGTCTCTCATGATTTTATAGACTGATGGGGCTCAGGACATATCACCCCAAAATATGACCTTAGGAGACCAGAATATGCCACCCTCAACTATACTTCTGTGGCATATTTCGAGTTGGTTATTCTGAGAAACTGCAGACACAGGAGTAGCACTGAAAAGCTGTTCCTTTGTTAAAGAAATTTGCATCTGTAAAGGAAATCTGCGTAGTAAAATTGTCTATATCAGGGACAGAGTTGCTCCAGACAACTTTTATTGCCCAAGATACTTTTTATCTGCCCAGCAAGATAGCTTTCATTCATCATACATTTCCTCCCTTCGCCCTCTCACTGGTGGTCACCACCTCCCTGCAGCCCCAGCCCCTCTTCCTTTGTGTAGCTCAGGACGCCGTATCAGCTTCAATAATCTGACCCTTCATCGAATCTCATATTTTGTGGGACTCTCATGTGTACATATGCAATTAAAAATGGTTTTTCTCCTGTTATTCTGGTTTATGTCAATTTAATTCCTAGCCCAGCCAAAGGACCTAGAAGGTGGGGAAAGCGCTGTTTTGCTTCCCTACAGTTGGTGCCCAGTGTGGGTCATCACTGGCTGGGACCAGCTTGCTCTGGTACTGCTGCAGCTACAGGATCCTGGGACCCCTGAGAAAACACCGGCCACAGGTAACATTTTGTACCAAATTAGGTTCCTGGATCTGTGCCTGCAGAGTCTGGTCAAAATGAGAGTGGTGGCTGGGTGGGGGGGCTTATGCCTATAATGCTAGTGCTTTGGGAGACCCAGGTGGGAGGATTGCTTGAGACTAGGTGTTTGAGACCAGCCTAAGCAACATAGGGAGAACACATCTACACACACACACACACACAAATTTAGCTTGGTGTGGTGGTGCACACCTGCCATCTCAGCTACTCAGGAGGCTGAGGCAGGAGGATCACTTGAGTCCAGGAGTTTGAGGCTGCAGTGAGCAATGATTGTACCACTGCATTCTAGCCCGGGTGACAGAGTGAGACCTCATCTTAAAAAAAAAAAAAAAGAAAAAAAACCTGAGATCTAAATTTAGATTAGAAAACGTCTGTGAATTAGTTCCTGTGGAGCAACTCTGATGTTTTGGGGGAGTATGAGTATTTTTATTTTCTGACCCTCTCCCGCCCAGAGATGGTCATTGTTTTCCTGCCTGTGTTTCTTGTGTCATGTGTCATAAGGAGGAGACTCCCAGAGCAGGATCAGTGGCATGCGCCCTACATAAGCCAGTGGTTTGAGCTGGCCTCACAGGCTGCTGAGTTCATGGTTCTCACCATATTGGTGTCTGTTTAGACGAACTTTGCTGTGTGTCCCTGAGACAGAAGAGAATGGATGAGAGTCTCCTTCCAGCTTGTTTTACGTTGTGAGATCCTGTCTTTCCGATCAGAGAGAATACTCTCTGGCCTCTGCCAGTCTGGGGTGCCTGTGTCAGCTTGTGTCGGGAGGCCAGTGCAGTAGGCTGGGAGCCCGAGTCACAAGCCATAAGCAGTATTCTCTCTGTGACTGTGCCTGTTTTCGGGAGTTTGTCTTCAGAGGTCCCAGTTCGTAAGGGCCCTTGTCATCCCAACCTTTGATTGCTTGGTTAGCACTGGGAAAGTCCAATCCCAGTAGGTCCTGCCTGGCATCATAGATTGACAGGCTGGTGCCTAGAAGCTCCCCATGTGTCCAAGGGAGGCTGGAGGCACCATTTTCACAAACACCATCCCTTCCACCTGTGGCAATGAAGATCTTAGCTTTCTTTGTCCGTCTGTGGGAATGAACTCTTCAGTCATGGGAGCTGTGTCTTCTGTGCCCACTTTCTAAACCTGCAAGTTACCTCTGGGTCTTTCTAAGAAAAGACTTATTGGAGCTGAGTGGGGTGGCCCAGCCTGTAATCCTAGTGTTACAGTCTCGACATGCATCACAGTGTAGCAGTCTCTCATTGCCTGAGGTAGTACCTGAAGTCCTTTGTCTCCCGACCAAGAAAGTTAAGGAACGTGGACACCAAGGGTGAGGTTGGAGCAAAAGTTTAACAACGAAAGAAGAAAACTCTCTGCTGTGGAGAGGGGACCCAGAAGAGGATTGCTGTTTTTACAGTTGAATGCAAAGGCTTGTTTACGAGAAACCAGTGAGGGCTGGGCATCAATAAGGCTGGAAGCTCCACCCTGTCCTTCTAGTGCGCATGCAGGCCCTTAGCTTGACTTACTCCATATTGCTTTGTTACCTTTACTGTGCATGTGTTAGGGGACGGAATTTTCCATTGCCAGCCTGTCTGGGCAAGTTACCTGTGTAGCCTTTCTTATCTGTGCAGCTGTGGGCATGCCTTTGGCAAGCCCCGCTGTGCAAGATCCCTTATCTGTGCCTGCAGACTGTTCTTTTGTTTGAAAGGATCAACGGAGAACCCACTTTAACTGCCTGACTAGGTTTTTTCCATTCTCCTCTCTCACTAGCATTTAGGGAGGCAGAGGCAGGAGGATTGCTTGAACCCACGAGTTCAAGACCAGCCTGGGCAATATAGTGAGGAGGGAAAAAGAAAGAAAGAAAAAAGAAAGAAAAGACTTACTGGTTTGAGTCACTACCTCTGGGATAAATACATTGGTATATTTGAAAAAATTTTTAGAGAGCTCGCATCCCGAACAACTGTCTTACTGATGATACCTGTGGGATAATCCAACTGAAAAGAAGACATAATGGATTTAATGATTAGCCTTAGGGCCCCTTTAGCAAGATTAAAAGCAGAAATCAAGTTTAGAACCAAGTTAAAATTGCTTAAATTTGACCTAAATTCCTCTTCTGTGCTCTCATATATCCACAACTCCCTGGCTCTGACCCTCTGGAAGATCTCTGGAGCTCTGGGCCCCTGATTTAAAATGTCACTCCTCCAAATCCAGCTCCATTTTCTCAGCAAATTCCATTAGCTCAGGCGGGAAACGTTTGTAGGAATGGGTTTGAATTGAATCTTGGTGTTGGGGTACCCATTAGTTATTAACCCTTTCCCTCCCATGGATAGCTATTGCTTTCCTATATGTCTTCTTTTGTTTTTTCTTTCCCAAGAGCTTTGTTTGACTTTGCAACCAGTGGGGGCACTTGGGTTATTGGGCCTGTGTGTGCAGGTGGCCAGCCAAAAGGTTGGAAACCTCCAAGAATGTGGCTGGACAGAAACATGGGTGCAGCCCATTGGCAGCTGGCACACCAACTGTTGCCAGCTCTCAGGAGCATTGTCTCAGTGTTTCTCTCTGTGGCTGTCTTTGAGAGTGACCCTGGATTGTGAAAGGGCTGCATCTTTTCTATCTCTCTTTGGAGATGCCTCATGCATCCGTGGTTCAGTGGTGAAAAGCATGTTTGTTTTAGTCTTGAGTCACTTGTTGGGTATATCTTCGGTTTAGAGCTTTGGTTTATAGAGAGCATGATAGGAACTTTTTCCTTGAGCTCTTCCCTCCTAAGCTAAAATGGAACTGTGTACTCAGAAATAAAGAAAACAGTTTATTATTAAAACTTTTCAAAGACAAATAGCTCTACCTCTAGAATACAGGAATATTTTGATTTCCATCCTAGTTGGAAATCTGTTTCCTGATATAAAGGAGCAAACTGAGAATCGGACAGATGGGTCAGCATCTTGACATTCAGGCTGCAACCCAGTGCTTAGGGTAATTAAAAACAACTGTCCTTGTCTTACATGTTGAGGCTTTATCACAACAGGAATGTGCCTCTAGAAGCAATTCAAAACCCACCTAGCCTTCTTACCGGTGCCCAAACCTCACCTGTTCATCTCAAGATGCTTGCAGAAACCTCAACAAATCAGAACATTGGAAACAAAACTGTCTTGCATTTAAGAAAAAGAAGGAAAAGTTTAAATAGATTTATCCTAGGCTTCTGATAATAGGCAAATGTGCCCCCAAAACTCTTTCCTGTTGAAAATTTGAATTCTTTCTCTATGCTTTTGAGATGTAACTTTCCTAACCTGTCTTATCTAAGAACAATCCTTCTTGAAGTGCAAACTTCAGGGAGATGATTCTCAGGTTAAAAATAAAGAGGGGAAAAAAAAAAAAAGAAACTATTTGGAAACTGGCAAATGAAAAGTCTTGACTACAAAAGCATGAGCCACCTGAGCAGGGAACCTTCACTGGTCCCATTTGCCAGATCCAGCTATTCTCTTATAAGTGAGTTTTGAATTATTGTATCTGGCACATGATTAAAATTTAGAAAGATCTGTTTCTGTCTGTATGTTTATGTATGTCTATGTATGTATGTATGTCATGTAATGCGATATTTTCTATCTCTGGATGAGGTCTATTAAATTGGCTTAAAGAAAAATAAGTGCTTATAAAAATTGTTGTCTCAGAAAAAGAGAAACTAACCAAAATGCTTTTCAACTTCATGTAACCGATAAAATTTGGTAAATAAAAATATTATTGGCCAGACCTGGTGGCTCACGCCTGTAATCCCAGCACTTTGGGAGGCTGAGGTGGGAGGACTGCTTGAGGTTGGAAGGGCAAGACCAGCCTGGGCAACATAACAAGAACCCTGTGTCTACAAAAAATAAACTTTTTTACATTTTTATTTTCAGACTGCATAGTAATCTCCAGAATTCTAATAAGGAAACTGATAGATTCATGAAACTGCTCATAACATGAAGCAGAATAAGAACTAATTACATAGTTTTTCATAGGCGTGGTGGTACATGCCTATAGTCCCAGCTACTTGGGAGGCTGAGGTGGGAGGATCCCTTGTGCCCAGGAGTTCGAGGCTGCAGTGAGCTATGATTGCACCACTGCCTTCCAGCCTGGGTGACAGAGCAAGATCTTACCTCTAAATAAGAAAAAAATGAATATTATTTGTTTAATTAAAACAGGCATGTCTTCAGAATTGTTAGCATTAAATACAATGCAAACAAATTTTCATCTCTTAGATGTTTAAAATCATAAGATTATGGGTTCAACCTAAGAGCAACTGTGCAAGTGAAACTGCAGTATCCATTACTGTGTGTATATCAAACACAGCAGTAAGACAAAAATCCAATTATTTAACTTTTTATGTTATTGCTTTTGTGACTCTCGTAACATGCAGGTGCTATGAAAATAGTTAATGGAAACAGCGTTTCCATTATTACTGAATAGCTGAATAGTTCCATTCAACTATTAAAATAGTTAGTGGAAATGATGGCTAGCTTTATCTAATGTCTTATTTAATTTTTATGAATAATCCAAGTATAATTGTTAAGAACAAGTGAATTACACAGATGTAAGAGTGATAAAGGTTTATAAATGGATTTTGAAACAGTAATTATGTTTTATAATATATCTGTTTAAAAAGGTTTCCCAATCTCTTTGGTAACTATACCCTTAGATATCTTCATCAAATGTCTAGTTTATTTCCAAATAAGATAAAATACTGAAACATTAACTGGTGAACATAAATTTAAGTTTATTTACATTTGGGTTCTTAAATTTTATAGAAAGACAAAACATACTTGGGTTAGTAAATATGTCCTGTTCCACAATGAAAAAGTATTCTATGAGGAAGCAGAAAGCATATATTTCTAGAAATGATGAAATATGCAGTCAGCAAATGTTATGTGACAGTTCAAAATTGCTTGCTTCCTAGGTTTTCACTGGAAATTAGGGTTACTAAGTCTTAAAATTCTAATAATGTAATTAAAACTACTATAAATGATAAGAAAAACAATTCTGTATAGAAAGTGTACAAGGAAAGTAAGTTGTTATAAGGCATGAGGTTTTTTTTGTTGAGGGAAAATAACTTTGTCTAGTTTAGAGGTTATTAAAAGGTTGTTTCAAAATGAAAGAACGAAAGATGGGGGAAAACTGAACGGATATGAAGTTGGGAAGAAAGAGAGAAAGAGGGATCCCATAGGGTCAAACTGACTAAAATGGAATACATTTATTATAATGGTTTTTAAAATGAGCCTTAATATCAAAAGTACACTGATGCAAAACTAGAATTTTGTCTTCTCTTCTAACAACAAGGGTGCTTTGTAGTCTTAATAAGAGATAGGGAAATTTTTTTTTCCATCTTTTGAGTGATCTGCCTTAAAAAAAAAAAAGAGGATTCTGTGTTTTATCAAAATAATTTCCTGTGCTTCCTGTTTTCATTATTAGGTCTTTGATTACTTAAGAAAACTGAGTCTTCTCAATATTAAAAGAGTTGAGGCTTTTTATGATTATGTAAGCTTTTAAATATTTGCCTTTAAGATCTCATGTCACTTTGATTTTACTTCATAATGATCTGTGATCCTATTTAATTAAGTGTTTAAACCTTTCGATATTGGCACTTTCCAAAATCAAATTCAAAGTTAATCTTTTTGACCTGGAAATAACTTTGGGATTTTTCAGATGGGCCCCTGGAAGTTTTCAAAACCAAATTGTTCTCTCGTCTTATAAAACATACCTGGTAAGCTAATTAGGCTTATTTTATGTTACATTTGCATGGAAAGCATTATCAAGTAGGAAATGATGTTTAACCTTCTTTGAGTTATGTGGATATATGTTATTACATGCAATTCCTAGAAATCTGCTAAGTTCTGATAAATCAGTCATGATTCTAGTTGTTATTTTAAAATGTTGTTTGCCATGGAAATACAATGAATAATAAAACAATAAAATAAATAAAAATTTAAAAATAAAAAATAAAACAATAAAAATAAACAAATAGCTTGTCAGGTGCATCATTATTATAATGAACTCTCATCTGATCTTTAACCATGGCTATTTTAAGTCTTTGTCATCCATTTATTGTTTTACTTTAATTCTCTAAAAGCTTCTTTAAGGAGATTTACAGAAAACACTGACAAATATTTTGGAATACAGGTTTCTGATAACTTTAAGATTATACCATGAGACTGCATAGTAATCTCCAGAATTCTAATAAGGAAACTGGTAGATTCATGAAACTGCTAATAACATGAAGCAGAGTAAGAACTAATTACATGCAACTGAATGAGCCCAGGAGGAATACTTTTTTTTTTTTTTTTTTAGGGGGAGTCTCGCTCTGTCCCCCAGGCTGGAGTGTAGTGGTGCGATCTCGGTTCACTGCAAGCTCCGCCTCCTGGGTTCACGCCATTCTCCTGCCTCAGCCTCCTGAGTAGCTGGGACTACAGGCGTCTGCCACCACGCCCGGCTAGTTTTTGTATTTTTAGTAGAGACAGGGTTTCACCATGTTGGTCAGGCTGGTCTTGAATTCCTGACCTTGTGATCCACCTGCCTCGGCCTCCCAAAGTGCTAGGATTACAGGCATGAGCCACTGTGCACAGCCTCTATGTGGCAATATAGTTCTTTGCATAAGTTTAATAAGAATCTGTTCTTGTAACGGGACCCAATTGGAAACACTGATAATGTTACCAATGCTTTGACTGGAATGTCACATTTTATAGTATGCCAGACAACTTTAAGGACCTAAGGTTGACTTTATGGAGCCAATGAAGCCCTTGAAAAACAAAACAACCCATGTGGTACCTTGAATCCATGGTTCATATGGTAACATTAAAGGTGGGTAAGGAATGTCACTTCTTGGCAGGCCCAGGAACCTCAGGATATTTTAGGGATCTTGAAAAGAGAGGAATTCACCCCAATCTACAGGTATTACAGACAAAGTTTGATGGCAAGTCCTTTGCTTAGCTTCCTAGCCTTAATAGGCTTTTAAAAGTCCAATCTGAGATTCCTTATTAAAAGTTTCAGAAAAACAGACTTCAAAGAGCTTATATGATCAATCACTATTCTTGCTGCACTTTTGTAAATGCTCAGGCCAAGTTTAAGAAGACTAAAGTTATTTTGCAGATATATTAGTCTTGCTGTAATTATTTTTGGTAAAATTGGAGGTGACTGTAAGAAAATCCATGTTTCAGTAGAAACTATAGGGTACCTGTTATATTCTGGCCTTCATGTTCCTTGAGATGTTTATCTACCTCTAAACTGGACTGGAACCTGAATTTCCTTAATATCTGGCTATGACTCTACAAGCTAACATTTCAGAATTTCTCCCACCTTTCTGACTTGGAATCACTAAAAACAAAAGTTGTCCATTTCCGGAAGCCCTGCAAGCTGAAGCCAGATAACCTGATGTGAACTTTGGAGAAATTACCACAACATCTTATGTATGGATAACCTTTGTGCCTATTGCCCTGTGGGCCACTTAAACCACCAGAGACATTTAAACTGCAAAAGGTGCTTCGTTATAACCCACAATCTAGAAATTTTCTCAACTGGCTGCCCTCCAGACTCAGAAATTTGGTTTATTCTCTCCTCCAGTTATTAACTTACATTTTTCTTTTGTTGCCATAGAAATGACTCTTTGGTGGATTATTGGACAATCTACCAACTCGGTTTCTAGACTAAAAAACTTCTTGGGAGAGTCTCAGCCTGTCCGGGGCCTGTTAGGAACCAGGCTGCACAGCAGGAGGTGAGCAATGAGCCAGGAAGCATTGCTGCCTGAGCTCCGCCTCCTGTCAGGTCAGCGCATCAGATTCTCATAGGAGTGTGAACCCCATTGTGAACTGTGCATGAGAGGGATCTAGGTTGCACACTCTTTATAATTTAACTAATGTCTGATGATCTGAGGTAGAACAGTTTCATCCCGAAACCATCTCCCAACCTCCGGTCTGTGGAAATATTGTCCTCCACAAAACTGGTCCCTGGTGCCAAAAAGCTTGGGGACCTCTATTCTCTGGTGTATTTCATGCTGGTTATTCTAAGAAACTACAGACACAAGAGTAGCTCTAAGAAGTTGTCCTTTTGTCAAGGAAATCTACATCTATAAAGGAAACCTACAGTAATGAAAGTATCTTTATCAGGAAGAGGACTGCTCTAGACAACTTTTACTTTTTATCTGCACAGCAGGACAACCTTTGCTGACCATGCATTTCCTCCATTGACCTTCCATGGCTGGCCACTGCCTCCTCCTGGAGGCCCCAGGACCTTCTTCCTTTCTACGGCTTAGGATACTCTATCAGTTTCAAACATCTGACCCTTGAGTCTCATATATTGTGGGATTTCCATGCATAAGTAGTATATAACTATTTTTTTTCTCCCTGTTCATCTGTATTATGTCAACTTAATTTATAGCACAGCCAAAGAACCTAGAACAGTGGAGAGAAGCCATTTTTGCTCCCCTGCAGACAAAATGAAGGAAAGTGAAGATATTTGAGTTGGATGATGATAACGAAGTGATTTGGAACTCATGGAACAACTATACATTAAGTGGGTTACTTGATGAATTAATATCAGCCTCAAGGGAGAGCTTCAGTGATGTGCTGCTGGGCCCCATCCCTGGCCATGTACTGATTAACATTCCAGTTTACAGTTGCCTGCAGACATAGCAAGCAGTTTCATTTAATTCTCAGGGAGCCGGATCATTAAATGTATTCAGATGAGTGGAGGCTATAATTGCTCTTTGTCTTGTGTTAGGACATATACAGGTATGTTGTCACCACCTCTGAAAGATCTTGAGAAATATGGACAAACTGAAAGTACAGTCAGAGAAATTAACCATAATAATGATAACAATAGCTACATGTACTGAGCGCATACCACATGTGAGCACTGTATTGAGCATTGCGCTGGCACAACCTCACGGAGTCCTCACAGCAGCCCTGTGAGGCAGACACTATTGGCAGTCCCACTGTGCAGCTGGACACACTGAGGTTTGGGAGGTTCTGTGCTCTGGCCTCTGCAGCACAAAGACTGGTGGAAGGGTCTGGCCTGTGGCCTGGAGAGGGCAGTCTGAGCCAGGGAGGGCAGTGCATCCTATGTGTGGATGAAGGCTGAGGGGAAGGCTGTGGGTTTATTCCGAATGGAGCTGATGCGCAGAAGTGGAAGCAGAAGGTGGGAGCTGCGGGGCAATGGCAGCTCCTGTGTGAGGAGGGACTTCGAGTCTTCTGAAACTGCCTTTGCAGAATTCTAAGTAATGAGAGAAAGCTAACGTGACTGACTCCATCTTGCTTCTAATCTCATAGGCTAACTTATTTCTTGTTTTGTTTTTTGCTTATTCTGGCATGGAGGCCAAGATAACTATGAGAGGAATTTAGTTTATAGTTAAACTTTGAGGCAAGGAAAACTGAAACCCCTGCTCCTTTCCTCGGAGAGTGAAGCTGCATTCAGGAAACAAGGTTTGAATTACGGTAGAGGCTTGAGCTTTGCTAAAGGATAGGCAGAGTTAAACAATGAGCTGCCATGCTTAGCTTGTTTTTCTATAAATTGTGTACTGCCCCAGGGTCACGCAACCAGGGTAGATTTATAACTTCTCTGACTATCTCTAGAGATAACATCACTACTGTGAAACCTAAAGAAGGGGCCTTTGAGATATTTTTTCAGATTTAGCATTTCCTCAGACCAAGAACCCCAACCTGGTCTTGAGACCCGCACTCGAGAGCCGATGCACCTGCGTGAAGACGATTTTAGGCACCTCTGTGATGCCATCCATTGCTTCAGTTTCCCAGCCCCTGCCTGCCAAAGTACCCTTAAAATACCCTGGCCTCCGAATTTCTGGGGAGACAGGTGTGAGAAGTTTCTCCCGTTCTCTTGGCTCTCCCGGCCCTGTGGTCATGAGGCCTTCCTTTGGGGCAGTGCCTGTTCTCAGCACATTTGGCTTTCTGGGCAGTGGGCAAGATGAACCCATCCAGCTGTTACGCTTCGGGGGCACATTGCTCTGGAAGGCCAACGAGAGGCTGCACAGCTCCTCCTCAGGGATGCCAGAAGAGGAGTTCCACCTTGGATGACTCAGAGATGCTCTGCCTCTGTGTGGCCCGACGGACCTGCAGCCACTGCTTACAGACAGTGGGTTTGCCAGCCACTAAAGAGCTTTCACACGGCTTCAGGGCAGCCTCAGCAGAGGGGCCACAGATGGCTTCACCGTGGAAACACGTTCGTTCTGGGGAGGTCAGATTCACGGCCTGAGGGGTGCAGGAAACAAGCTGGAGTGGCCATTGCCCGAGCTTTCCCTTTTTTGGGGGGAAATAGAAAATAACCTTCAACGTTTACACCTCCTGACATGAAACCGCAGATTCGCTGATTCTTCAGCTAATTTGTGCACATTCAGCATTTGTCAGTCTGACAGACTTTCCTCCCTCAGAGCCACCTGGATTTAGGAAATGCCAAGCTATGAATAATCAGGCCGACATCGCCCAGGTCTGAAAGCAGAAAGGAAAGAGTTTGGGCGTTTAAATGCCCTTCAGGTTGGAGAATGACCCTTCAACAGGATATTTTACGTTTTAAACTTTATAATCAGCAAATCAGGGGTAAAAACGGAATTTAGGGGAACCTGAAGCGAAATTCTTTTCATTCTCTCTCTCTGTCCCCCCTCCCCACTACCTGCATATAACATGCCCTCCCCACATCTGTGGATCCCCGTGGCTCACAGTAACATGACAGTGGGAGAGCACAAGCCATCAGTTAACCCGAAACAACAGGACTGATTATTTTCACAAAGTAGGAGAGGCAGAGCACCTAGGGTTTAGTCAGAAGAATGGATTCCAGCCTCAGTCAGTAATTAGCTGTAGGATCATGGGCAGTGCAGTTTAATGTTCTAAGTTTCAATTCTTCCCTATTTTTTTTTTTTTTTTTAGAGACAAGGTCTCACTATGTCACCTGGGTTGAACTATAGTAGCATGATCATAGCTCACTACAGTATGACCTCCCGGGCTCAAACGATCCTCCTGCCTCAGCCTCCCAAGTAGCTGGGGCTACAGGCATGCAGCCCCATGCCTGGCTGATTAAAAAAAAATTTTGTAGAGGTGGGGTCTTGCTGTGTTGTCCAGGCTGGTCTTGAACTTCTGGCCTCAAGTGTTCCTCCTATCTTGGCTCTCAAAGTAGCTGGGATGACAGGCGTGAGCCACCATGCCCAGTCCCAATTCCTCCCTTTGTAAAACAGAAATAATAACAATTTTTCATGATAATTGAAACTCCAGGATGGTTTTGAGTATCACACACCATAGTGCATGTTGACGCGTTTGCTAATTGCTCTACGTTATTTCTATAATGATTATAAGATGGAGACCTCCTGCTGGCTTGGAAGTGTTCACAGAGCTGCATATTTGGTGTAGATGTAGTGTTTGTTTTATGGATCCTCAAAGGATTGGGATAATTAGCTAAATAAATCTTGGCTAAGCCAGCATGTGTAAGGTAGTCATGCCCTTAGCTCAGTAACATGTACAAAAAAGACCCGTAAGGCATGAGATCAAAGTGGAGATTAAGAATGACTCCCCAGTAAAGGAGAGTCACCTGGGGAAGTATGAGCCCTGGACGAACCACACTTGTGTGGTCACCTGGATCTGGCCATCCACAGGCAAGAACAAGACTTGCAGGGCAGTCATGCAACTGGGTGACTAGTGGGGATGATAATCCTATAGCAAAAAGTTAAAGAATAATAATATCAAATACCCTTTGCCAGCACGGTGCAGAGAAACACTCATTTTCTGGTTGGAAAATCTATAATGCCAATAAGGCCTCAGAAATGTTCATAAGCTTTGACTTCAGCCAGTCTAGAAAATTATCTGGGAAAGATCTTAAGGAAATAGTCACATTCAAGAGCACAAAATCTTAATTGTAACATTGTTTAAATTAGCAAAAAAAAATTAGAAAGCATCTATGTGCAGCAGTAGGGGGTGGATTAAAATGAAACAGCAAACATTCTTATTTTTATTTTTATTATTTATTATTATTATTTTTGAGACAGAGTCTCGCTCTGTCACCCAGGCTGGAGTGCAGTGGGCATGATATTGACTCACTGCAACCTCCGCCTCCCAGGTTCACTTGATTCTCCTGCCTCAGCCTTCCAAGTAGCTGGGATTACAGGCGCCAGCCAGCAGGCCTGGCTAAGTTTTGTATTTTTAACAGAGACGGAGTTTCACTATGTTGGTCAGACTGGTCTCGAACTCCTGACCTCAAGTGATCCACCTGCTTCGACCTCCCAAAGTGCTGAGATTACAGGCTTGAGGCACTGTGCCTTCCTTACAACAGGTAAGTGGCATGTCCCAGGTTCCATGGCCTAAGTAACAAAGACTTGCCCAGGACTGAGACCGTCTTACTCCAGTGCTTTTCTCTAGACAAGGAGCTGTCAGGACAAGTTGCTGTGGAATTGAAACAACCCCATGGGAGCTTACATGTGATCAGAAATTGCATGGTGGGTCTGCAGCGGTGGGCCAGAGCAGTCTGAGTTGGTGCAGCAGGTAGCCACAGGGCGCAGCACTCATAGAGGAGGTGGAGTGTCCCCGGCCCTGGCATGCTCTGCAGAGAAGACCCTATCTGGGTCTGGGCTTAGAGCAGAGGGCTGCCGACCTTGGGGCTGGCCAGGCACGGTCTCCAGAAGGAGTCCTTCTCTTCCTCTTTCACCATCATCTCTTCTCCCGCCTCCTCCTCCCCTCCTCCTCTTTCCCTCCCTCCTCCTCCTCCCTTCTTTTGTCCCCATTCCTCTCCTCTTTCTCCCCTCCTCCTACTCTTTGTAGAGAGAAACCCAGTCCTCCTTCTCACTCCCTTCTTTGGCTCTCCCTTGTAGATGCTGGGAGAGAGGGAAGTTTTGGAGACATGATCTGGCTTTCTTCAATTAGCGTCCTTTGAACACTAATATTTTACTCTCAGATTTAAAAACAAGACAGAGGAAGTCAGTGCCCTAAGATTTCAAATATTATCTCAGAGGGGATCAGAGATTTTATGCGAAACCGCCCGGCCTCATCAGTGTCCTCTTCATCATGACCACTGCCACCACCAGCACCTTGCAATCCATCCAGGACACCAACCCCTCTTCAATGCCATTTCCTGTCAACTCCTAGGGATAGTCCTGCTCACAGATACAAGGTGCGATGTTGGGCCAGCCATTCACAGAAAGAAGGTGAAAGGGCCATGACAGACAGGGCAGTACGGACTCTCTGTTTCCAATGCTGGACTTGAAGGGAGTGTAAATGAACATAAATAAACTACAACTGACTTGAAGCCACATTAGAGTCTTATCTGGGAGGCAATACAGTGTCATGGTTAAGCATGAGACTTGGATTGAAGTCTCCATTTCTCACTGGTTCTGTGACCTTGGTAAGCCTCTCTCTTGCCTTGGTCATCTAATCAGGAACAGGGGGGTTATCACAGTGCCTGCCCCATCAGACTGCTGGAGTCATGAGTGAATAATGATGCAGAACTCTAGACTGGGTCTGTTTTCTTCACCCATTGCATACCTAGTACTATCACTGGCACATAATAGGCGCTTGGTAAATATTACGAGAAAGACAGATGAGTGAATAAATGAATGATGAACAAATGAATGAATGAGAACATAGTAAGTGCTTAATAAATGTTAATTATTAGCATAGTGAAGTATCTAATTCTTCCATCCCCTCTTTTTCTCACATCTGTGGATGGTAAAACTGTTAGCAGCAGGAGCATGATCCAATGCAGGCATAACCAGGGATTTCTGAGGACAAGAAGGGCCTGAGACATCTATAAACTGGATGATCATCATGGAAAACCATTGAGAGTGGAGTCTGTCACAATCTGCTCTCTTACAACATTGTGTTGCTTTTTTCTTTTGAGACAGAGTCTAGCTCTGTCGCCAAGGCTGGAGCGCAGTGGCACCATCATAGCTCACTGTAGCCTCTAACTCCCAGGCTCAAGTGATTCTCCTGTCTCCCGAATACCTGGGCTTACAGGTGCCATCACGCCCAGCTAATTTTTGTATTTTCAGTAGAGACAGGGTTTCGCCATGTTGCCCAGGCTGGTCTTGAACTCCTGACCTCAAGTGATCTTCCCTCCTTGGCCTCTGAAAGTGCCAGGATTACCGACACGAACCACTGCACCTGGCCTGTGCTGCTTTTATATTATCTTTTTCCTCCTTTTTTCCCTTTATCTTGCTCCTTTTTATACACAATAGTGCAAAGAACAGGGGATGCATGAACTTTGCTCTGGAAAGATCCTGGACAAATCGTGTTATCTCCCTAGGCTGCCATTTTATTCTCAAAATGAGGACATGGGCGCCATCACTCTCTGAGTTCTTGTCCAGTCTATCATAGTCTGGTTCTGTGATTTTAAAAAAATAGCTTAACGCCAAGGTATATTTGAGTGCTTAAACTTGCAGTTTCAAAGTGTAGCCTGGGGACCCAGGGAGCTCCCCAAAGACCCTTTCAAGGGGTTCTAGGGTCAAAATTCTTCACAATACAGCAATGTTATTGGAATTTTTCACTTTCTCTGTCTTGGAAATGTAAAGGATGTGAAAAGCTCATTAATATTCTTTGTGATTCCACTCTGTAACCAGCCTTTAAGAAATTACCACTTGCTGAGTTTTTATGTGGTATACAAAAGAATTTCACAGTTAACGGAAAAGGCTATTAAAGTACTCCTCCTTTTTCCAACTACATATCCAAGTGAAGCCAGATCTTCATATACCTCAACCGACACAACCTATTCCACCACATTGATGTAGATAGCAATATGGGAATGTATCTGTTTTTTCTTAAGCCAGACATTAAACAGATTTGCAAAAATGGAAAGCAGTGACCCTCTTTGCACTGATTTTTTTTTGGAAAATATAGTTATTTTTCAGAAAAAATATGTTGTCTATGTTAATGTGAAATTGGTTTATTATGCTGTGTTCAAATGAACTAATATATACATAGTTTTAGAAACTCTCAGTTTTAATTTCTGATATAGTAAATCTTGCTAGATATAACTCACATTTAAGAAGGAGCTCTATGGGGCTGGGTGGAGTGGCTCATGCTTGTAATCTCAGCACTTGGGGAGGCTGAATCAGGAGGATCGCTTGAGCCCAGGAGTTCAAGGCCAGCCTGGGCAACATAGTGAGATCCTGTCTCTACAAAAAATAAATTAAAAAAATTAGCCAGGTGCAGTGGCACAAGCCTGTAGTCCCAGATACATAGAGGCTGAGGTGGGAAGATTGCTTGAGCTCATGAGTTCTAGACTGTAGCAAGCCATGATCGTAATAACGTGCCCCTATCTGGGTGACAGAGCAAGAATCTGAGAGAGAGAGAGACAGAGAGAGAGAAAGAAAGAACTTTATGAGAGAGAGAGAGAAAGAGCTCTATGACAGCGAGAAAGACACACACACACACACACACACACACACACACACACACACACACACAGAAAGAAAGAAACAGCTCTATGGGGTCCTTAATATTTTTTTAATGTAAAAGGGACCCGAGATCAAAAAGTTTGAGTTCCATTCAACACTATTCGAAGTTTACCAGAATGAGTGGGAGTTTGTCCTTGAATTTTTAAAAAATTAATTAAGCATCTGTTGTTTAACCTCTTAAAGCTTTTAGTTCCCCCACCCTTCATGTAGACTTTTAAAAAAGACTGAGGTCACTTCTCTGTTTTCATCATGTTTTGCCTGAATGTGGGAATTTCGCAGCACTCTAAGCCAGTGCCGAGCAGATGGAGATGTGTAAGGTTTAAGCGAATGAGAATCAAGTTTTCAGAATCTGGAATATGTTCTAAAAATATTGATCTCTTAAACTCGTAGCCTGAGCAAACATTTAACATTAAACAAAGTAAATCAGTAATCTCCCTCCCATAGTTACCCTCTCATTGAAAAAGACCAGATTATTTTGCAGGCAATTAATTAATCCCTCTCATAGCCAGGGAGAGAAACCAGCCAACTCACCTTGTGAGTTTAGTATGGTATGATACTAAAACTGGAGACAATTTAGGAAAATAAAATGATAGGCCAATGTGGGGGTTTTAAATATGTACATATTCTTCAATATACTTCCCTTGGACAATTCCGCTGCCATTGAGGGTGGGCTGGTTTAGTGATTTGCTTCTAGCAAATAGAATGTGGCAGAAGAAGACATCACATGATATGTGATGTCTAGACTAGGCCATGATAGCCTCGTGGTTTCTGCCTTCTCTCTTGGGTCACTCTGGGAAAAGCTAGCTGCAGTGTAAGAGGATGGTTGGCAGTCCTATGGAAGGTCCATGTGGTGAGGAGCTGAGAGCTTCTGTCAGCAGCCATAGGAGGATCTTGGAAGTGAATCCCAGCCCCAGTTGGGCCTTCAGATGACTGCATCCCCAGCTGACATCTTAATGGCAACTTCTTGAGAGATGCTGTGCCAGTACCACCCAGATGAGTTGCCCCTGAATTCCCGATCCACAGAAACTCTGAAATACTAAATTTATGTATTTTAAATCAGCACAATTGGGGGCTACTTTGTTATGCAGCAGTAGCAAAATAAAATAGCCAATATAACTTATGAATATACAGGTGTAAAAATCCTGTAGAAAATTCCACAACTCTAATTCAGTGGTGCTATATGACAAATAATTCATTATGACCAAGAAGGGTTTAACTAAAAAATGGAAGGATAGTTTAGCATTAGAAAAATCTATTAATGCAGTGTATCACCTTCACAAAAAAGGAAAAGAAAAATTTGGATTTCAACATTCATTCATGATTAAAATTTTAATAAACTGAGACTAGAAGCTAACTTCCTTAACTAATAAAAAGATATTCACAAAAGTCCTACATAAACATTATACTTAATAGTAAAACTTTAAAAGCAGCTCCATTTAAGTCAGCAACTAGATAAACGTCCTATCACTGTTTCCGTTCAAAAATATATTGGGTATCTTACCCAACATAATAGAGCAAGAAAAGCAAAGAAGGGGTACAAAAACTGTAAAAGAAGAGAACAAAATGTCCTGATTTGTGAATAATAATTGTCTACAGAGAAAAATCAAAGAGAATCATCGTCAATGTTTTTGAAGGCTAGTCAAGTGAAGCAGTGGGAATGGAGAAGGGACAAATAAATCTGTAACTGAATGTGATCAATTAATTGTAAACATCACTGCACTCGGACCAGCCAGGGGCAAACTATGAGACCTCATAAAAGAGCTCAACAAGATTTCTGGCTACAGGCTCAAGATACAAAAATTTATATATTTGTAGACTGTCACAATCCAATAAAAATATCAAACAAGGGGGCAAAGGACCAAGAGAAGCTTTGATGCTTTTTTTTCTCTCTCTCTCCCTTCCTCTTCCCTTCCCTTCCATTCCCTTCCCTTCCCTTCCCTTCCCTCCCCTCCTCTTCCCTTCTTTCTTTCTTCTATCGTCTCTCTCTCTCTCTCTCTCTCTCTTTCTTCTTTTAGATAGGGTCTCATTTTCATTACCCAGGCTGGAGTGCCGTGGCATGATCATCGCTCACGGTGGCCTCAATGACTTCCCAGGTGATCGATCCTCCCACCTCAGCCTCCCCAGTAGCTGGGACTACAGATGTGAGCCACCATGCCTGGCTACCTTTTTCTATTTTTAGTAGAGATGGGGTTTTGCCATGTTGCCCAGGCTGATCTCGAACTCCTTGGCTCAAGTAATCGGCCTCCCAGAGTGCTGGGATGACAGGCATGGGCCACTGCGCCCGGCCGTTATGATGCTTTTCTAGAGGAATAAGCAAAGAGACTTCCTCAACAATACAAAGACTTATTACAGACAATATTAAAACTTATTATAAAACGTATTATTAGTTGCAGTGGCAATGAAGACAGTATGACATCAGTACTGAGATAGACTTACAGGCCAATGGATCATAGACTCTCCAACAGACTCATGCATGTGGAGACTTAATAAACGATGAACATGACACTGCAGTTCAGCGGGGAGAGGATGGGCTATTCAATCAATGGTGCACAGATATTTCATTATCCACATGGTAAAAATCAGAACTCAACTCACATTATACACAAAATAAGTCAAGTGGATTTAAAGACCTAAATATGAGAAAACTATAGGCCGGACGTGGTGGCTCACACCTGTAATCCCAGCACTTTGGGAGGCTGAGGCAGGCAGATCACTTGAAATCAGGAGTTTGAGATCAGCCTGACCCCTGTGGTAAAACCCTGTCTCTACTAAAAACACAAACATTAGCCAGGCGTGATGGCGAGTGCCTGTAGTCCCAGCTACTCAGGAGGCTGAGGCAGGAGAATTGCTGGAACCCGGGAGGCGGAGGTTGCAGTGGGCTGAGATGGTGCTATTGCACTCTAGCCGGGGCAACAGAGCAAGACTCCATCTCAAAAACAAAACAAAACAAAACAAAAACCCTATAAAAGAAATATAATACAGAAAAAAACTGTATAAGCTCAGGGTAGAAGTGGACTTCTTAAATAAGACAAAAGAAACACAAATCATAAAGAAAATGATCGACATATTTGACACATTAAAATTGACATTGGTTCATCAAAAGATACCATTTTAAAAAGTGGAAAGAGCTACACACTGGAAGAAGATATTTTCAATGCACATAACTGAAAAATGATTCGTATTCAGACTGCAGAGAACTCCTCCACCTCGATAAGAAAAAGCAAACAACATCACAGAAAAATGGGCAAAGGGCTTGAATAGTAATTTCATAGAAGAGGAAAAGTAAATGTCCTATAAACATGTGAAAAGATGCTCAATCTCATTAGTAATCATGGAAATACAAATAAAAAGCACCACGCCATACCATTTTATACCAACCAGATTGACAAAAATGTTAAAGTCTGACAATACCAAATGTTGCTGAACTTGCAGGGCAACCACATCACCCTGCTATTCAGAGTGTAAATTGGAAAAGCCAATTTCAAAAACAGGTCGGTGTTATCTAATAAGAGGGAAGATACACGTACGGTACAATTTAGTAATTCTCCTGCTAGCATATACACTAGAAAGATCTTGCACACATGCACTGGGAAGCTTTTATAAGAATGTTCATAGCAATAATGTTTCAATAGGAAAGAGCTGAAAACAGCTTAAATTCCATTAGCAGTAAAATGGATAAATATTTGTGGTCTTAGCAACTCAGAAGGCTGAGGCAGGAAGATTGCTTGAGCCCAGGAGTTCAAGGCTGCAGTGAATCATGATGGGGTCACTGCACTCCAAGCCTTGGTGACAGAATGAGATCCCATCTGGAAAATAAGTAAATATTGTGTACTATTTGCCTTCAATGGAATATTACACAGCAGTGAAAAGGAATAGATGAATCCTGGCTGAATTTCAGGAACATCATATTGTAGCAAAAATGCAAACAGAAGAATTCACACAACATAATTCTATTTATTCACAGTCAGAAAACATGGCAAAACTAAACAAGACATTGTTTGAAGATACAACCATAAGGTTAAACCCCGTCTCTACTAAAAATACAAAAATTAGCTGAGCGTGGTGGCACATGCCTGTAGTCCCAGCTACTCGGGAGGCTGAGGCAGGAGGATGGCTTGAACCTGGCAGGCAGAGCTGAGATCGCGCCACTGCACTCCAGCCTGGCGACAGAGAGAGACTCCGTCTCAAAAAACAAAAAACAAACAACAATCATACAACCATAAGTGGCAAAACTATAGAGAGAAACAAGGGATGATAAACACAAAATTCAGGATAATGTTTCCATCTCTGTTGGGGAGGGGAGCACGGCATGAGGTCGATGGAATCCCATGAAAGACTGGGGCATTAGAACCCAGAGCCTCTTTGTTAGCTGGGTCATGGGTGCATGACACTATTGGTTTATTATCTTTTTGATGCCTTCCAGATGGGTATAAATATAGATGGGGAATGTGTATTGGCTAACTGTGAACTGAATTAAAGTGTTAATCTAATGCAAAATGGTGCACATGGCCTCCAGACCCTAGATCCAAATGGTTTGGGTAGAAACCTGGCACAGTGTCTTCTTGAGTAGCTCTCTTAACCTCCCCGTGTCTCCGTTTCTTCACAACGACTGGATCTGACAAGAGTGGATTACAGCGAAATTATAAGGGTTATATGTAATACTTAATATTTTGTCAGGTGCTTAAAGCAGTACCTGGTACCAGGAAAGCACTATATATATGTTAAACAAAGGGTGGGGGCTTGTGAAGAGGTTTGGGGGAGTGGAGGGGAGCACTGAATTTTCGAGGCGTTCTCATAAATTGGGAGCAAAACTTTAAAGGCCTGGCACTGCACTTCCAGTGTGGGGACAGCTTTTGTGGCCCCCTTTCAGAGACTGGGGGGAAGCAAGGTATTCTGTGGCAGATAACTTGGGAAGTTCTTCGGGCAGTCTGTTGATGAAGGGAGGGACAAATGTCACTCCAATTCACAGTCCATGACATGCCTGTCCTTAGTTCCTTGTCATGGGGGGAGCTGCTTCCAGGGGTGAATTTGGGGGTCTCAAGCACATCATGAGTCCGGCTCACTGAAACCAAGCTGCGTGAGTAACCAGCCCAGCTCCTTCTCACCTGGGTGTTGGCCTGCCCCCCGAGCACACCTGGTCTTTTCCTCCGCTTCCTGTATCCAAGGGAGAGGAGCCTTATGTTGCCTGAGGGGACCTGGTTCTGGGGTTAATTCTGAAATGATCTGGCTCCCAGAGAAGCTGTGCTGGCCCGTCTCAGTCCTGAGGGACTGGGGAGGCACCATGTTGCCACCAGAAGCACTGCAGAAGGAACTAGCAGGATCCTAAGCTTTGCAATTATACTCTCTTCCTAAAGGACATTTCCTACGTCATGTGACACTCTGTGTTCATATGCTGGTGTTCTCTCTTCTGAGTGTGGGAACTCCAAAGAGAAAAATGTTGTTCCTCCTCTTCCCTGGATGGTGAAACGGCTTCTAGCTTTCATCACTCCTGCTGGTGACAACCATAGGTTTGTTCCAGAAGCTGTTACTGAGCACTTGCTGTGTTCCGAGTCCGCTATTATTTCAGCCTCATTCTTGCACCCGAGTGGGGCGCAGGCCATACTGCCCCTTCATGAATGAGCCTGGCCCAGTATGTGTTGCCAAGTGAGATCCTCTGTCCTTCGGGGAGGCTGTCTGAAATCATGTCTAATGTGACCTGCTTCTTTTACATTTTTTAGCTTTCTGGCTCCCTCAAAACAAATAAACAAACAAACAACAAAAATAGCCATTGTTTTGAGTTCAAGTGCTTCAAAAGGCTCCTGCTTAAGGACTGTGCTGTGGTAGACATGGCGGTTCCTTCTAGCCCAGATGTGGCCTAGCACTGTGTCAGCTCTGTCAGGCACTAGTACCCAGGGAGATGGCCCAGCCCCTGTAGGGTGCGCTCCAGCTGCTGTGGGAAACACAGAGGGTTCATGAAGCCGATCTCCGTGGCATCTTTCCGCAGCAGCTGTGCCCTCATGGCAAGGCTGGTTTGGTGCTGCAGGAAAGCTCTAAAGCCAGATGGCAGCCTTGTCAGGGGACCTGGACCAGTGTGGGCCCAGCAGGAAGCCAAACACCACGTGAGGAGAGCTGGAGAACCCTTCTCAGGGAAGACTGCACCAGCGGCCCCCAGCGGTGACACCCACCCCTAGAGGAAACCATGGAGGGAGACACCCCCACCTTAATGGCACCACCCCCAGGCTCCAGGGAGGCTGCCATGCCCCTGGCCCGGCAGCTCAGCTCCTCGGGGTCACCTGTTCCCTCTGCCAGCCACCAACTGCCATTCCAGGGCGTGGTATTCTCACTGATAAGGCCACTCTGGGCATACGTACACCTCATCCCATTGTTGGATGTGGACCTTGCAAAAGAAGGCTTCCTAGGCCAGGCCTACAGGAGCTTGGCCTGGGATGGTCCAGCCTGGCTGGCGGTCAGCCCCGACCTTCTGGCAGCTGCGGGACCGCCTGGGCGCCCCGCCACCCCAACCACGGCCTCCTAGCCGCTGTTTGTGGTGACTCACCTCTGGTTCCCAGGAACGTTGTTATTTTTGACCCTGATGTTATTAAGATTGTGCCCAGATTCCCTGCAAATCGTCCACTAAGCAGCATGGGGCCCTAGTGAAAGCACGCAGAGAACATAGGGCCCACGGTTGCTGGGCAGCGCGCTCCGGAGGCTCCCCAGCCTTGGAGAGCTCCAGCCTCCCCTGGGGGTGGTGGGGAGGTATGGCCGGAAGGACTCCTGCGCCCCACACCCGCAGCGCCGACGGGGCGTGGCTCTGGCCCAGCTTTCCCTGGCTGCTCCCAACCCCCGGACACCCAGGGCCCGAGCTTCCTCTACAGAGCCTCCCCATCTTTGTGGGGAGCCGGGGGGAATCAACCAGGAAAGGCAAATTGTGTAGATGCCACTACAAAGAAATTCCCGCTTAACATTGCTTCCCCTGCACCCAGCGACTTTCAGACCAGCAGAAGAGGAGGTGCCCTGCCCGCGACTAAACCAGACTCGCGTCATTTACTACCCTCTCAGCGTGTGGCCTGATGGCCAACTCTGGGCTCTGAACTCAGCTCTCCCTTCATTTGCTACCCTCTCAGCGTGTGGCCTGATGGCCAACTCTGGGCTCTGAACTCAGCTCTCCCAGGCTGCTGCCGATCCCGGGGCACCCAGAGGTCCGCGCCGGCAGAGGCCTGTGGAGCGGGGCCGCCTGGGGTTGGGGAGGGGAGGTGTTCTTGTAATCTGCGGTCCCCAGGCGGGCGCCACCCCTCCACCCGCCCGTGCCGGGAGCGCCCGGCCCGATAGCGCGCGCCTCCGGGGCTGATAAGGCCCTCAGGGGCCCGGCCCGCACGTCACAGGACCAGCAGAGGCTGCGGGGAGTCCTCCAGCCCCGGCTGCTCCTCCTCAAGCCCCGACGGCCCCTTGGCGGGCCCCTGCTGAGGGACCGGCATGCCCTGGTCGGTGGGCTTCCGCAAAGTGAGTACTGGGCGGCTGCTCGGGTGGACGGGGGCGATGTCAGGAGGGGGCCACCCAGGCCGCTCCGGTGGACAGCACGCGGGCAAGGGCAGCTTTGCACCCCCCTGCCTCCCCGAGGCCTCCCTGCCTTAGCAGAGCAGCACATCGGCCTTGTAGCTGAAGGGAGCAGGTGGACTCTGCCCTACTAGCTCAAGCCAGTACATATTTTTTACATTCAGAGATTTGCTGTCAAATTGAGTTCCAACTACCTGGGTCTCTGAATTATGTCCTGTCAGCAACAGCGCTGGGGAGGGATGGTTTTTGGATTATAGTCCAAATCTATTGAGATCCTAGAAGCTTTCCTTTGAGTCTGCTAAACTGCGTTTTGTAGGTGTATCATCACAGGCTGCAGGGTGGGCCTCCCGGCTAGGGGGCTGTCACTGTCATTTGGAAGGGGACTTTGGCTTGTTTTCTCAAAGACCCACGGAGGCCGGTGGTCTCAGGGTCACACCTGCTCGGTTCTTTGGATTTATGTGGTTAATTCATGGAGGGAAAGACATCTACCAAGGAAGGAAAAGAGCGGTAGCATGGCCCTGGGAGATAGGCTCTCATGAATATTTTTCAAGCGATAACGGCGCGTTAGCAAGGCCAGCCCAGCCTTCTCGTTCTCCCTGTGTAGATAGGACCCATCCTATCTCTGCCTGGCAGCACGGCCAGCCTGCACCATGTGTCAGTGTCCTGTGCTGGGTACGGTTCTTAGTTTGGTGATGGGTTCAGAGCCCAGAGTTGGCCATCAGGCCACACACTGAGAGGGTAGTAAATGGCCACCAGGCCACACGCTGAGAGTGTAGTAAATGGCCATCAGGCCACACGCTGAGAGGGTAGTAAATGGCCACCAGGCCACACGCTGAGAGGGTAGTAAATGGTCACCAGGCCACACGCTGAGAGGGTAGTAAATGGACATCAGGCCACACGCTGAGAGGGTAGTAAATGAAGCCAGTCTGGTTTAGTCGCGGGCAGGGCACCTCCTCTTCTGCTGGTCTGAAAGTTGCTGGGTGCAGGGGAAGCAATGTTAAGCGGGAATTTCTTTGTAGTGGCGTCTGCACAATTTGCCTTTTCCTGGTTGATTTTTTTTCCCCCTAAGGATGGGGAGGCTCTGTAGAGGAAGCTTTAGTTCCACCAGCGGCAAGCACTTCAGGTTAAGTTCGTAGAGTCTTTTTCCTCTCACCGGGCCACTCTAGGGCAGGGGTTCAGGGTGAGCCTTGGAGACCTGCTCATAGCCAACTTTGGAAGGAGGCAGGTGACTGCAGGTGTCCCGTGTAATGTGTGAACTGTCTTCAGACTCAAACACAAGTCTTTTGCAGGAATAAGGAATGGCCGATGGAAAAAACGGGTAAAATTAGCCTCCTTTCACAAACCAAGTCACAGCCTCAAGCCGCTTTTCTCTGTGTCTCAGTTTCCTTGTGTGGAAAACGAGTCTGCTGTGAGACTGAAGTGAGGTACTCGGTTATGAAAACATTAGCAAAGGGGACAGAGGCTTGAAGTTGGTTATTGTAATGAGGATCCATATACTCAGCTCACCCTTGACTTTATGGGTCAATTATGATTAGTTTCTTCTCTGTTATTGGTATATAATAATTTACTTCTTTGTGGGATACATGTGAGTGTTTGTCTCACGCATAGAATGTGTACTGACCAAGACAGGGTATTTGGGGTGTCCATGGCCTTGAATGTTTATCATTTTTACATGTTGGTATCATTTCAAGTCCTCTCTTCTGGTAACTTTGAAATGTACACGGTATTGTTGCTATTACAGTATAGTCACCCGAATCTGCTATAACACCAGAAGTTATTTCTTCTCTCTAACGGTATGTTTGTACTCATAACCAATCTCTCTTCGTTCCCCTTGCCCCCCACCCACCCCTCCTGGTCTCTGGTATCTATTATTCTATTCTCTACGTCCAAGAAATCAACTTTTTTAGTTCCCATGTGTGACTGAGAACATTCAGTATTTGTCTTTCTGTGCCTGGCTTATCTCACTTGGCATAATGACCTCCAGTTTCATCCACGTTGTTATATGATTTCATTCTTTTTCATGCCTCAGGGGTATTCCGTTGTGCAACTGTAATTAGTTTTTATATTTATTTATTTAATTATCATTATTATTATTATTGAGATAGAGTCTCACTCTGTTGTCCAGGCTGGAGTGCAGTGGTGTGATGTTGGCTCACTGCAACCTCTGCCTCCCGTGTTCAAGCAATCCTCGTGCCTCAGCCTCCTGAGTAGCTGGGACTACAGGTGTGCGCCACCCTGCCTGGCTAATTTTTGTATTTTTAGGTCTCAGTCTCACCATGTTGGCCAGGCTGGTCTCAAACTCCTGACCTCAGGTGATCCACCCGCTTCAGTCTCCCAAAGTCCTGTGATTATAGGCGTGAGCCACTGCACCTGGTCTATAATGGTTTTTAAACCCAGGTTGCCACCTCTCACCCCAAAATGGTTCTGCCAGTGTCTCTGCAAAACCAGCTGACTTATTTTGAGATTAATCAAACTGAAATATATTTAGAAAAGCAGGGTTTCAGTTGTTGTTGTTGAGAAAACGAACAGAGAAAATAGAGTGTTTTCTAAAGGTAAAGTGACTAAAAACCTTTGTCCTCGAGGTCTGTGTAACAACCTTTACAGCCAGGCACGGTGGCTCATGCCTGTAATCCCAGCACTTTGGGACGCCGAGGCAGATGGATCATGAGGTCAGGAGTTGGAGGCCAGCCTGGTCAATAGGGGGAAACCCCGTCTCTATTAAAAATACAAAAAATTAGCCAGGCATGGTGGCGTGTGCCTGTAGTCCCAGCTACTCAGGAGGCTGAGGCGGGAGAATCGCTTGAACCTGGGAGGTGGAGGCTGCAGTGAGCCGAGATCATGCCACTGCATTCCAGCCTGGGTGATGGAGCGAGGCTCTGTCTCAGAAACAAACAAACAAAACAACCTTTAACAAACATTTATGAAGTACCTATTGTGTATTAGGTCCTGTTGGGGCACCAGAAATATGGCAGTGAATAAAACTGACAAAAACTCTGTCCTTGCAGAGCTTATATCCTGGCAGGGAAAGGAAACAGACAAAAACAAAATAAAGGAGTCAACTACATTCTGTTGAAAGGTGAAAAGTCAGTCCTGTTATTGAGGGAGAGGGAAGTGGGCAAGGGAAATAGGATGTGTGAGGAGTTCTGCAATTGAAATAGAGTGCTCTGAGACAGCCTCAGTGAGGTGCCATTGGATAAAGAGGTGAAGGAGACAGCCAGGCCCAACTCCAGAGGAAACAGCACATGCAAAGGTCCCAGGGCAGGCGTGTGTCATGGGATTAACCGGGAGGCCAGTGTGGCTAGAGCAGAGTGAGGCAGGAGGAGCAGGAGGAGGTGAGGTCGGAGAGACTGGGAAAGGGGCACAGGTGCAGAAAATACAGGGCTTTGTACATTGATGTGGGGATTTTACTTCCGCTTCGAGCGAGATGAGAATCATTAGACGGTATTGGTATGATGCAAATGGCACCATTTGACTTCTACCTATATCTATGACTTCCTAATGCCTTTGAAACCAGGGATTCACATTTTGTAGGGATGGGCTACCAAATTAAACCACCTGATATAGTGTGGCAAATGGTGTTATCATGCAATTCTGATGCAACTGTTCTCAACTTGCTTCCCTCTGGGATACTTAGGGCTGGTTGTTGACATTGTTCTGCATACGTATTTCATGGCCATACCTGGGTATTAATAATCCCCCTCTCTCTTACACTTTCCTATTTAATGAGAAAATAGATAGTGCTATAGATGCTTCTTACTTAATAATTTACCACTGGTAATATTTAAAAGGAGATGGGAGCCACTATAAAATCACAATTCATATGTAGTATATGAACTTTTGATCACAGCTGCAGAAGATCCTTCGTGGTCTTCTTGGGACCTTGGCATGGATAAAGCGGACCAAGGTTCTGGAGCATGAGCTGTCAAGAAAGCTCGGGTGTAAGCATGCAAGAGCAGTGCTGTGATAGAGGGGAACCTTGAATGTGTTCTAAGTTTTAAAAACTAGCAGTGATCTTCTTACAGGTGGTCTCACTCCCTCTAATCCATTCTTCACACACAACCAAAGTGCTGTTTTAGAAGGGCAAATCTTACCACTTCTCTTTCTTGCTTTAAATCTTCAGCCGCTTCACAGTGTTCTCAGGACAGTGTAGACTCCTTCCTGAGATGCCTCCTGTCCTGATCCTGCACTGTTTTATTTTGTTTGTTTGTTTATTTGTTTGTTTGTTTGAGACAGGGTCTCACTGTGTCACCCAGGCTGGAGTGCAGTGGCACAAGCATAGCTCACTGCAGCCTCCAACTCCTGGGCTCGAGTGATCCTCCTTCCTCAGCCTCCGGATTAGCTGGGACTATAGGTGTGTGCACCTCCACATTCGGCTAATTTTTGTATTTTTTGTAGAGAGAGGGGTCTCACTATGTTGCCCAGGCCAGTTTCAAACTCCTGGCCTCAAGTGAGCTTCACTCCTTGGCCTCTCAAAGCACAGGGTTTACAGGCATGAGCCACCACACCTGGCCCTGGACTACTTCTTACTCAGCACTCCCACAATAATTGTTCCAGGACACTCTCAGTTCCTTCAACAGACTGCACTTGGAAATTTTTATATAATATTCAGAAACTCCACATGGGTGGGACTCGGGCTTGCCTTGTTCACTGCTGTGTCCTTGGCACTTAGCACAGTGCCTGCCACATGGTAGATGCTCATTAAATGTTGGTTGCATTTGTGAATGAACAGTAAATTATTTGCAGAACACCTCGTGGTCGATGACTGCTTAGCAGTTTGCTCACAAACCTGTGATTGAAAATTATTGCTCTAGGGTTTGCGTGGATGCCTTTTTAGATACTCTGCTCTTGGGATTTTTAAAAATTCATAAAATAGTTTCTCCTTCCTCTGAACTCTCATTGCACTTTATCAGAACCTCCCTCAGGGCCCTCCTCATTTTCCACACCTCCCTGCTTATTTATATATATGTCATCCCTCCTCCATGCTGTGAGCGGGCAGTAGGCGGGCAGCAGCTCCATCTGACTCATCTTTGAGTCACTTCCTCTTATTTTCCCTGGCTTCGACCAAGGTCTTGAACGTGGGGCTGAAAAATAGATTTGTTAAATGAATTAATTGGAAACCCATGAATGAGTCTGAGCTCCTGCTTCTCCTTCACTTGCCCAGATCGTGAGCTTTGGCTGTTAGGAAAATGTTGGGCCAATTGATGTTGGGAAAATTTGGAAAGTAAATTTGCAAGCTAGCCCCGTGCGGGAGTAGGTGGTCACAGCCTGACGCCCCTGCTGGCCTAGGGTTCTCGGCACAGCCCAGCCTGGACTGCAGCCCTCTCAGGGCAAGTGTGGTGTTTGTCATCACTCTCCGACAGGCAGTGACAACCAATTAGAAATCTAGTGAGAAGTGGCATTGTTTTTCCCGCTGCCTCTCACTCACCCTTGACCATCACCCTTCCCTCGGCTGCTGCTCTCTGAGGAGAGGCTGATTTATCCCCTGAATTTACAGTAGGGGCTCAGGAAGAAAAGCGCGTTACAGGAGGAAGGCTGACTGCTGCTAATGGGCCTGGCTGAGCAGCTGCTGAAACCTATTGGCGTGTAGGGGAAGGTGGCGCAGGAATGAGACAGGGTGTGTTGCCTGTGCAGAAAACTTGTTTATAGACAGATTAGGAAAAACAAAGCAAACGACCTTCTGCCCCCAGCCTTTCTCTCCTATAGGAACTCCTGGAAGGGTTTTTCTTCCTGAGAAAGCTCTGGGCCCCCCAGTGGTGTCTGGAAGGCAGCAGGGAGCCTCTTGGCTCTCCCCCAGGGTGATATTGGTCAGAACACTGTTATGCCCTTTCCAGAAGTGGGAAATGAAGCAATATTTTGGAAGAAAGGGCACCTGGTTTCAGTTTCCTTCAGAAAGTTAGTGCCTGCGCACTTTGGGAGGCTGAGGTGGGTGGATCACGAGGTCAAGAGATCAAGACCATCCTGGCCAACGTGGTGAAACCCTGTCCCTACTAAAAATACAAAAATCAGCTGGGCATGGTGGCGCACGTCTGTAATCCCAGCTACTCAGGGGACTGAGGCAGGAGAATCACTTGAACCTGGGAGGTGGAGGTTGCAGTGAGCAGAGCTGCACTCTAGCCTGGAGACAGAACAAGATTCTGTTCAAAAAAAAAAAAAGAAAGAAAAGAAAAAAGAAAGTTAGTGCCTCCCAGTGGATCACCTGAGGTCAGGAGCTTGAGACCAGCCTGGCCAACATGGAAAACCCCATCTCTAAAAATACAAAAACTAGCCAGGCATGATGGTAGGCACCTGTAATCCCAGCTACTTGGGAGGCCGAGGCAGGAAAATCACTTGAACCCAGGAGGTGGAGGTTGCAGTGAGCCGAGAGGAGAGGCCGTCTCAAAAAAAAAAAAAAAAAAAAAAAAGTTAGTACTGAGGAAAGCTGAAAAGAGGCTGGCAGAGGCCCAGCCCTTCTCCACACCTAGGGGTGCAGCCACTGATTGAGGATGATGATTTGCAAACAGTGGGGCGGATTCCAGCTACTCAGAAAACTTATTAGCAGCTCGTGCAACCGCCTGGTGCCCTCTGTCCTGCTCTCTGCCCACTCTGGCAACCTCTTCTCTGGGTGGGGGAGCTAGGCTGGGCCAGGGTGTGTACCTGTAGTTTGCTTTTTCTCCAAAGGGAGGCAATGGCGAGAGGTTCCTCATCTGCCATCTGTCTAACCTCTAACATGTCTAAGTCCCGCTTGGGGCTGGCTAATGTTCTGTCTACACGGCATGATTTGAAGGTGCCAGAATGTCTTCGTAGTCCTTGAATACCTCCCCCAACCCCCATTAACCAGGAAGTCTAAAGTTCCGCCATCAGAGATTATTCCTTAGGTTCTTAAAGGGGTTTTATATCTCAAAGTCTTCTATTAATTGCATGCATTTAAAGCTGTATAATAGGATCTTGAGTTGTACAGATGCAGGGAACTAGTGGGATTAGTTGAGGATTAGGCATACGCCAGGAGTGAGATTCAGGGCAGTTCATGAATTGGGCGGGCAGGGAAGTGCAGAGGTGTTGGTGCAGTGGTTAGGAGGGAAGGGGAAGCTCGCTCCCTGAGTTAGGATAGGAATGGGCCCAAGATTCCTTCCCAAGCTGGGTGCAGTGGCTTACGCCTGTAATCCCAGCACTTTGGGAGGCCGAGGCGGGCAGATCACCTGAGGTCCAGAGTTCGAGACCAGCATGGCCAACATGGTGAAACCACGTCTCTACTAAAAATACAAAAATTCGCTGGGTGTGGTGGTGGGTGCCTATAATCTCAGCTACTTGGGAGGCTGAGGCAGGAGAATTGCTTGAACCCAGGAGGCAGAGGCTGCAGTGAGCTAAGACCGCACCATTGCACTCCAGTGCAGGTGACAAGAGTGAAAATCTGTCTCAGAAAAAAAAAAAAAAATCCTTCCCAAGTGGTCAGATACCCTAGGACAGTCTGGCCTATCACAGCATGGAGAGTGCAGTTTGGTGAGTGATGTAGGACTTACAGTGGACCTGGAGGTGGGTGACAGGAATTACCCGGATTCTGAACACCTTTTTCATGAACGCGTCATCCAGGTGGCGACAGGGTCGGCCCAGGAGTTGGCTGGACTGCGTGGCCTGAGATCCCTGGGGTTTTATCCCTTGCCTCTCTACCAGCTTTTCAAATCTTGTGTGTGGAATTATGTAGTTTTACCATACAAGAAGCACAGAACTTTCTTTAGATATTTCATCTTAATGTGGTATGGAAACTGTCCTCGGATATAGGTAACACTGTCCTCACTTTCTAGATGAGGAAACAGGGTTGAACAGTTAGTTGATTGGCCTACGTTTCCCAGCAAGGTTTCCAGCTCACGTCTGTCTCCTAACCCTTTAAGACAGACACTCTTCACCATACTGGTCATGCTGAAACTGTTATTTAGATGCCTGTCTCCCCACTAGTCTGCAGTCCCAATACCCAGACTGCCCGGTGCAGGTGAACCCATCCACACAGGGCCTCGAGGCTGGCAGTGTGACCGTAGGGACCCAGCAGCACAGCATATGGTCCAGCTTGTGGGCACCGCAGCCAGAGTGGCTGACCTCCAACCTGTGGTCTGCTGCTTTCTGGACGTTATCCTTTGCCAGATACGTGCGCTCCCCGCATCTCCAGTCAGCACCTGGAAACTGAAGACCATCATGGTTGTCCTGGGGTTGCTGTGAGCAATACAGGAAATCAGAGCCAGCCTTTTGGGAAATGTTGGTGATTGTAAACTTTTTTTGGAATCACAGGTTCTTCTCTGGATCAATAACTCTTAACCTTCTAAGAACTTTGGAAATTTAAAAAAGATCTTTCTACCTTCCACGTACCTTTGACTCAGGCCAACAGAATGTATGGAGTAGGAAACAGTAAATCACACAGTCCCTTGTTCTCAGGAAGTGGGAAATGCTACTTTCAAACAATACCATGGAGGCTGAAACAGGGAAGAGTGAACGCTCTGGCCAAGAAAGCCAGGGAGTGTGCCAGGGAAGCTTTGCAGAGGAAGAGAACTTTGAATGGGCCTTGAGGAATCTGTAGAATTTCACAAAACAGAAAACCTCATGAAAAGTGTGGCTTGTGTGTTTGGGAGAGGTGTGGGATCCAGTGTTGAGGGACAGGTGGAGTGGACAGAGTAGGAGATGAGGATGAAGAGATAGAGAGGGGCTGGTTTGAGGAGGTTTCTGAACGTCAGCCTGAGACTTTGGTCTTTAGTCCACAGGGTTGGGGAAGCCCACAAAGGTTTTGAGTAGGAAAGTGTTATGGCTTCAGGAAGCCCCCTCTGGCACGACCCTCTCAAAGAGGGGTCACTGGAGTGAAAATACTGCTCCTCTACCGGCAAGGCTTGATGAGGTCCTAAATAGAGGGAACTGGAAGATCATGAACATTCTTGAGTAGCTGCTGTGTACCTGCCACAGTGCTACGTGATTAAATATCGCAGCATATTTAATGCTTGCAGCAGTCACATAAAAATTACCCATGTTACAGATAAGGAAACTGAGATTGCAGCTAGGAAGAGTGATGAAATAAAGTTGTTTATTGGGGATACTGACTGGCTGGTCAAGCAGGTGCCCTTGTGGTCTGAGATGTAGTTCCGGTAACTTGATTTTGAGACATAACCAGAGGATAGCAGGTTTGGAAACTGACTTAATGCACCTCACAGGTGTCTGTTGTTTGTTTCAGCACTCCAACTTCACAATGAGAAATCCTCCGGTCCTCTGTCTTTCTTCTGTGTTCTTGTTCACTTGTGTTCTCTGGTCAGTGAATTCTGTCCTATCAAGAAAACCTAAAAGGCAATGTCCTGGTAAGGGCGCAATCAGAAAAACAGGAGGCGACATCATCTTGAATCTGTCATCAAGACTGTGCTATGGCATGATGAATCATGCATGCCCCATAGCCGAGAGCACCATGTTTGTTACAAATTACTGATTAAACAACATTGGAATAGAAAATGAGTCTCACTGCCCAGTGTCAACGCCAATCCGATTGATAGCAGCTGCCTGGGATGCTGTGTTGAGAGAGATTCTGAAGGCACTTTTAGACTTATGGGCGAGAGTGCTCTGATAACTTAGCAACCTCTGCCAGGGGTACTGAGGGGCAGGGTGGTGTGTTACTGGGAGTGTTATGGTAGCCATTTCTAGGTCACTGGTGTTTTTCCTTCTTTTCCTCCTCCTCGTCTCCTCTCCTCCCCTCTCCCCCCTCCCCTCCTCTCCCCCTCCCTCCCTCCCTTCCTCTCTCTCTCTCTCTCCCCCTCCCTCCCTCCCTCCCTTCCTTCTTCTTCCTTTCAAGACAGGGTCTTACTGTGTCACCCAGGCTGGAGTGCTGTGGTCATGGCCCACTGCAGCCTCCACCTCCTGGGCTCGAGATCCTCCTACCTCAGCCTGCCAAGTAGCTGGGACTACAGGTGCAGGCCAGCACGTCTGGCTATTTTTTTCTACTTTCTGTCTCCTTCTTTAGTTTAGCCTTAATCAGATGAGCCATGTTTTGACTGCTATTTACTTAAGAGACATCCTGTTTTTCAAGGATGTTTGAAGCTAGCTGGGGCTATGCATCTGTGTTGATTGCACTGGTTTATCTCTCAGAAGGTCATATGATACCACACAGTTTCCAGTTCCTTATCTCTCCTAGCTACCCCTGTCAGGTTGGGCTGGGGGTAGGGGGGTGGGTCTCCCTTAAATATAGGTCAGAGAGCCAGTAAGTGGCAGGGTCTGACCTAGGACTGTGTGAATTCTAAGCCCAGCTCTTTCTACTATGCTGAATCTGTAAGTTGGGGAGGCTTTTCATTACTAAATGGGTGTGAATTGCCATTCAATATCACCAGCCAGAGCGGACTTTTCCCACATTTTTTACATAATCACCCACAAACCATGACTGCTCATCTCCACTGGCCTCCCCCAGGGCCAGCCCCTCCACCACTGTTTCCCTGCCCCTGTCCAAGCCCAGCCCACCCCTCTGGGCCAGGCCAGGGCCTGCCCTCCTGTCCAGCTTCCTGGCTCCTCACCCTCTGGGCCCCTTAAGGCCACGACCCCCATCAGGCATCCCTCTGTGCTTTGGGATGTCGCTGGCACTGAATAAATACATGTGGAGTGGAAAAATGAATGACCACCAGACACCCACTCTGACTTGAGTGTGTGGGAAACCATGAAAACGTGTCAAGCTTCTTGCGTTGAGTGATTTGTTAAAGGGAACTTGTTCCACCACCACCTTTGTTCTTTTCTCTTTATGGCATCTGCCATAGAAACAGCCTTTCATTAGAACCACTGTGTTTCTCAGATTTGGTTAAAAAGCATCGGCAGGCGGAGTGATGAACTGGCAAATTGAGAGACTCGAATTTCCAGGCTTCATGTAGATAGTCTTCCTGCGGAGTTTTGAAAATTCACTTCGTTTTCAGTGTCCTCATTCCTGCATCTGAGAAACGGAGATGCTAGTGTGTGGCACCGACCACCACAGAGGTGCATGGTGGTGAGTGCTGGGCCAGGATTAGCAAATAGCTCCGAATGTCTCAGGCACAAAGCGGTACTTAAATAGCCACTCCAGGATTAGGATAACTGTTCTGAGCCCTTCTCTCTACTCAGTTAGTTTGTAACGTGGCCACTGGGGGCTTGTCCCTAGCCTTTGAATAAATGGGATGGCTTCAGAGCCAGCAGTGGCTGGGAAAGCCTGAAGGTGTTGTTGAAAGATTTTTGCTTTGCTTGTTTGCATCTAATTTTATTTCTTTACCAATAAAGATGCTTTCTCTTCAGGGGCATTATTATGACTGTGACCTGGGCGGAGCCTGTCTACAGGGTCCCCTGGGTTCTCTCAGGGCTCAGGGGCAGCATGCAGGGCTGCCTGTAGAGGCCCCTCCAGCCCTGCCTCCTACAGGGAGCACCCCCTCTGAGATGTTCCTAATTCCTGGCCCCTGGCAAGACGCGAGCTCCTCCTCTTCTTTCAGTGTCTGTGGTGGTTTCTCTGAAAAGCACTTAAGAGCCTGGAAGGGGAGACGGGCTGTGCCTCGACCACAAATGCCGCCAAAAGGAACCTGCTACAAGAGGTACAACGCTTTGAGAGAAAACTGCAAGGGAGGGAATAGGGACGATCCGCAGGGAGGCGCCTTTAAGTTGGCTGTAAGGGACACTCCAGCGTGCAGGGAGAAGGGACGCAGGAGGGCTCCCAGGCGGAGAGTACGGCTGCCCGGCAGTGCGGAAAGCGTGAGGTCAGCTCGGACCCTCCGCTGCCAAGTGGACCCAGAAGGGCTGGGCAAGGCTCCGCCGGGGTGTTTAAAGGGTCTGGAAAACACCAAGGAGCAATGGACGACTCTGAGCGGGAGGACCCTTGCAGTGCGCGATCTGGAAAGAAAGGAAGCCTGGATACCAAGATCAATTCGGCAGCGCCTGCGGGAAGGCACAGACCGGAAGTGATGAAGACCCCACCTCAGGGATGCGCAGCGAGCAGGGCAGCAGTGGTTGGGACTGGAGTGACCACACCCAGAAGAGGGGAGGGTCAGACCCCAGCCAAGCCTCATTGAAGAACCATGCATGCAGGAGCGCATTTTATCCCCGTAGTTATCCCGTGAGGTCACTGCAGGCTACAGATAAGGACACTGAGGCACAGAGAGATTGATTTACCCACCTCTCCATAGCTAGACAGCTGCGGACTAGGACAGGAAGCCAGGCAAGCTGGCCTCAGAGTCAGAGTCCTTAATCACAAACTCATTCTGCTTCATGTGGTTTTATTATCTAATTAATTGCTTTTAGAGACAGGGTCTTGCTCTGTCACCCAGACTGGAGTGCAGTGGTGTGATCATAGCTCACTGTAACCTTGAACTCCTGGGCTCAAGCCATCCTCACGCCTCAGCCTTCCGAGTAGCCAGGACCATAGTCAGGCACCACACCGCTGGGTAATTTTTAAAAAATTTTTTGTAGAGAAGAGGTCTTGCTATGTTGCCCAGGCTGGTCTTGAACTCCTGGACTCAAGTGACCCTCTTGCCTTGGCCTGCCAAACTGCTGGGATTATAGGAGTGAGCCATCATGCCCAGTCTCATTCTGCTTTCGTTTGAGGGGCAGAAACAGGAGACTCAAGAGAAGAAGCTGGGGCTCGAGGGCTGGCAAAGCCCAGCGTCACTCCTCCAGGTCCTGTGAGGCATTTCAGATGGGACCCTTGGAAGCCCGCTGACCACATGTGTGACCCCAGGGGAGGCCCATCTTTTGGAAACTTTGTATCACCTGCTTTGCCCATTCCTTCAAGAAACCCTGATTTGTTGAAGGAACATATTTCGTTCCACTATGCACAGGGTTTTCTTCTGAACTCAGAAAACCAAAAACAAAACCACCTTAAAAACTGTGTACACATCAAGACTCAAAGCCCAGATGCATTGCAGGATGTTTGTTTAATTTGCAAAACCTTCACCATGAGGTTTCTTTGAGTAATTAGCTCCCAAGTGCACATGAAAAATATTATAGATAAAAACATTTGTGGAAGACAAAAAAAAAAAAAAAAAGCTTTAACTGAATAGATTTAGATATACTTGCATGCTAAAAAGTGTCCAAAATGTTTCTGGTTTTCTCCTTGCCTTTCATATTTGTCAGCGAATTTAATGACAAACATCAATTACCTGAAAAATGCCCTTGGGGTAGGTGGTAGCATTGAATTGTATTACAGATCTCATTGAAGGAGTGAATACTTAATATACTAATGTTCACATGTACAAAGCCAGAAAATTAGAGAATTGATTAATTGTATTCCAAAAGGATGCTTCGTTTTAAGACGGAATTCACTAAATACTGAGAGCTATTGCATTAAAGTTCTTTGTTTTGATGGTGTTAGTTCCTGGGGACCAGGAGGCTAAGAGTGGGGAATGGGATAGAGAGGGTGAGGGTGAGAGAATGGGGTAGAGAAATATAGTGAAGTGTTAAAAGCTTGGTCAGAGTGAAAATAACCATCCTTTCCCAAAGCGTGTTTATTATGTGGGGGAAATAAAGAGTTTTAGAGTCAAATGTGATTATGGAATCTTGGCTTAAACACTGTTCATCAGTTTCTCCAAGAATGCTCACAGCTTTTTTTTTTTTTTTTTTTTTTTTTTTTTTTAGGTAGGATCTTGCGATGCCACCAAGGCTCCCTAGGCTGGAGTGCAGTGATGCAATCATAGCCCACTGCAGCCTCTATCTCCTGGGCTCAAGTGATTCTCCCATAGCTGGGACTATAGGTGCATGCCACCATGCCCAGCTCATTAAAAACAATTGTTTTTAGAGACGGAGTCTTGCTATGTTGCCCAGGCTGGTGGCAAACTCCTGGCCTCAAGTGATCCTCCCACTTTGGCCTCCTAAAGTGCTGGAATTAAAGGTATGAGCCACCATACCTGGCCCTGCTCAGGGCTTTAATATACTTCCTTGGTTTGTGACTCTCTAAGGACAAGGTTTTCATTGTCCACATTTACTTACCCAGAGCCCCCTTTGGATTGGTGTGGGTGACATTACACAGGGCTGGTGTTCCTGGGAACACACTTTGGGAAATGCAGTGTCAGTCTCCATTAAGAGGATGGCATTCAGATTTTCCTTTATTGGAGAGACCTTGATCGTTGGATGAACGTCAGCAGGGGTTCAATGAGGAAAAGGGTCTTTCTCCATGCCTGGGAGAAACCTTGGAGGAACAGAGGAAAAGAGAACACTGAAAAGGCTGAAAAAAGTCCAGATTTGTCACCAGGTTGCTACCAGCGAGAGTAGAGATTCACTCCTTGGTGCTCCAGGGAAGAACCTGGGAAAGGGTGGGGTAGAAGTCACAGGAAAGCAGATTTCAACTTGAGATGAGAAAGAACTTTCCAAAAATTAGAATTCTCTGAAGAGGGAAGTATTTGACCAGAGTCTTGTGAATAATTTTGGAGGAGGGACAGTTGCATGGACCGGGAGTAGGACTTGGGAGACCTTCAAAACGATCTCCTTCAATGACTGGATTACCAGTTAGACAGCTCTCAGAGGAAATAGGACTTGGTTCACAGAAACCCCATGCACTGCATTCAATTAATTAGGTGCACCGTTACTTTGCTAAGAATTGACTTATTTGAATGTTGTCTAATTTCTTCCTCCTCCTGGGCCTGTGTAGCTTTGATAGTTTGCATGGCTGGTTTAACAGCTCTCTGTGGAAATGAGAAAATCATTCAATCAGATGAAATGGATTTGGGATGAGCAAAGGAGCTTTTTTCAGTGTGGATATTTTAGAAACGCCTATACCATTTAGATTACAGTAGTTAGAAATCTTGGGACTTTCTGATCAGCTAGCATCTAATGATCAAGTTAATGAAATACTTGAAATTTGATAAGCTGAATAGGATGGAATCTTTTCATTTAATTTGGGATCCAGATTTACACCTTGTTTACTTGGATTTGCTAGGTGATTAGAGAGGCTCTAACTCCAAATGCATAAGATGAAGTAAACACTGATGTATACAATGTGATGTATTTCGATTCAAATAAAATGCTTAGAATTCAACTCACCAAGAATCTGAGACCCCCTGAGACGGTTCTCAACAGGCGGCCCCACCCTTCCTGGGTGTCAGGAAGTACCTGGAGCAACAAGGGCCTTACAATGTTTAGGGGAAGACTTGCTGGATGCAGGGCTGATTCAGTTCCTACGCTGCTCCCTCTGGGAAATAAGATCTTATTTTGGGGAGGAAACTGGGGAGCGGAATGGTTCAGTGGCTTGCTGCTTAGCGGCAAATAGATAAAAGGAGACACAGAGGGTGACATTAAGGGACTCGCAGAATGGCAGCTTTACTCCCTCTGTTTGAAATACCTACCCAAGAAATGCCAGGCAAAGCCTCACCCGACACGGTGGGCTCCCCTGCAGCAAGCCCCTGCGTTTTCTTCTTGGCCCTGCGTTTTGGCCTTGTGAGTTTGCGTGTTTGGTTTGAAAGCTCTCTATGGAAATAGTCAGTTATTTTTTCCATCAGGTGGCCCCAAGGCAGGGGGTGTGGCAGCAGGAACCCTTGCTGAAGGGCCCCTGGCCCAAGTGAGATGGAGCTGGTGTCAAGCACATAAGCAATGTTTCCTCTAGATGGAGGGCTCTGCACGTTGTCACAAACCCCCATTTTGTGCCTAGCCTTTAAAAATCCCAGTTATTTAAATCCTTGGGTTTACTTAGCTCCATTCCCAGTTTGGCCAGGGGTGTTTCTTGGCACTCTGTCCCTGACTGTGACGTAGACCCTTAGCTGTGAGGCAGCAGGGGAGCCGCCAGCAGTGGGGATCCCCAGCCCTCACTCAGTGTGCTCTCCACCCTCTCCTAGCCCCAGCCCCCGGGATGGACCCTGAAGCTGCCCCCAGCCGTCTTGGCCTTGGAGACCCTCTGCCTCCCTCCTGGCCCTGGGTCACCACCCTGGTGCAGGGTCTGTGCTCCCCTGGCTCTGTTGATTGCTGGTCTCTGCCCTCAGCTCCATCCTTCCCATGAAGGGCAGGGAGGAGCCATCTGTGCAGACTCCAGTGGGGCGACTGTGGAATGGGCTGGCCCAGACCACAGGGGATGTGGTCTCTGGTGCCACCTCTGTCATGCCTTCTGCTCTTGCTGGGATGGGGACTGAGGTGTGTTTATTCCTCTGCAGAAGACAACAGCAGTGTGGTAGATGACTGCAGAAGGGAGGGCAGGGTGGTGGAAATACAGTGAGAGGGCCTAGGAAGGTGGTCCCTGGACGTGGTACCCACGCAACAGGCACTGTGCATAGCTGTGCTGGGGCGAGAACAGATTCTCGTGAATTCTGCCTAAAAGGCGTATCTTGGAATTGCCTGACATGGTGGCCCTATCCAGTTGGGGAATGGCTGCTCAGCAGGGAGTCCTAGCTGGTAGGCTTGTGTGTGGTCCAGAGCTTGCCACCTTTTAGAGAAACTGCAGAGAGACGGGAGATGGAGGTGGCTGGAGAGGCTTCGGCGTGCATGGGCCACAGATGGACCGCACTTCACATCACCAGTAAGCCCTCCTGTTGGCTTTCAGCTCTTCTCTACAGCCTTCCAAATGGAGTCCCCAGTGAAAACAGAAAGTAGTGACTGTTTTCCAGAGAGAGAGACTTTCCACAAATATAGAAGAACTAGGCAGAGATGTTTCTCTTGAGCACTTCTGGTTAGACATTTTACAAGTTTTCTAGTGAGAAGAGATTAGAAATTTAAATGCCAGAACCACTCTTGATTTCTTTTTGTAGTATATTCTCTCCCCACCCCCAGCTGCATCCTCTCCCCCAACTGCCCCCAGCCCCACACACTTACCCCTTGGGACCCACTCTTGGTTTCCTTGTCTCAAGTTGCCTTGATATATGCACACACACACACACATCCATGCATGCATGCACAGACACACACATGTATGAACATATATATACAAATACAAACTCATACATGCACATACTTGTGCATGCACATACACATGCATACACACACGTGCACACACAGGCACATGTGCACACACATGCATGCACACACATGTGCACACATGTTCCCTCTGGGTGGCCCATGGAACACACATTCCCTTGGCAGCCAGCGCCACCAAGGCCTCAGACTCCAGGAGCACCCTGACCCTCGGTGTCGAAGACACATCGACCCACTACGGAGGGAAGAATCTACTGAGGGAGAAGTGTCCCCTCCCCTTCCCACCCCCTGGATGGGCAGAGGAGAGCATCTCACCCCCCAGAGAGGAGGAGAATAAGCTGAAGGCTCTCTGGTGAGTCACTCAGGTTAACTCAACAAACTCCTACGGGCATTTGAAAAATGTTAACGCTATTCATGAATTCAACTGGAGTCTAAGAGGAAATAATGGAAAGTTATTGGTCAAAAATCGAGAAGAGGCTGGGTGCAGTGTCTCATGCCAGTAATCCCAGCTCTTTTGGTGGCCGAGGTGGGCGGATTGCTGGAACCCAGGAGTTCAAGACCAGACTGAGCAGCATAGCAAGACTCCATCTCTAAAAAAAATTCTAAAAGAAGTGAACCCAGGCCAACTCTCTAGTCCGATTGACCAGTTGCCTCCCAGGTGAGTCCCCAGGGAGGCCCTGGGAGGACTATGTCAGCTGTCATTGACTTCAGCATCCCTCCATTGGCCTCAGCACAGGGTAGGCACTTGGCAAATGCAAAACACTAATTAGAGTTAGTGGCCTGAACAAGGCACTACCGTGCTCTGTAGCAAAAGCTGTCGATGGAGAACCAAGAACCTCCCTAGAGTCTCTCTCATGGCTTTCCCAGCCAGATCCCATGTCTCTCTTACTCATTACTTCCTCAGAGTTCCTGAGCTTCCTGTTGTTGCACAGGCATCTTTGAAGCACAAGAGCAGCATGCTTGTGGGGGCCGACTTGGCTCCGGTTGCTGAGTTCAAATCCCAACCCCACCACTTCTCTGCTGTGTGACCTTGGGCAAGATTTTTAACCTCTCTGTGTCCTGTTTTCCACTTCTAAAATCAGGATAAGTGGAAAACCTGCTTTATAAAGTTGCTGTGAGAGTTAAGTGGGTGAACACTTGTAAAATGCTTAGAGTAGTACCCAGCGCCTCCTAAATGCTATCGATTCCTGTCTTTTCTTTCTTCTTTTCGTTCCTCCACCAGTGCCTCTAACTGCTTGTCCCATGGGCATCAAACTAAAGGCTGAGCACAGTGGCTCATGCCTGTAATCCCAGTACTTTGGTAGCCCAAGGCAAGAGGATCACTTGAGGCCAGGAGTTTGAGACCATCCTGGGCAGCATAGTGAGATCCTCATCTCAACAAAAACTAAATGAAAAACATTAGCCAGGTGTGGTGGTGCTCACCTGTAGTCCCACCTCCTTGGGAGGCTGAGGTGGAAGGCCCACTTGAGCCCAGGAGTTCGAGGCTGCAGTGAGATATGATTGTGCCACTGGATTCCAGCCTGGGCAACGGAGTGAGAAAAAGGAAAAAAAAAGGTGCCTAACATCTGTAGGTGTAGAGAAGGACATTCCAGACCAAGCAAGGGGCATATCTCAGGGACAGGAGAGGGATGGAGTGGGGCACTAGAGTGGTCTCCCACTGCATGGAGCTTACCTGTCACAACCTGGGCATGTCCAGGTGCTGCGGCCTTATCCCCGCCTGCATCCAGCTCCCCAAGTGTCACTTCCTCAGAAAGGCCTCAGGGACCAAACACTATCAGGCACCGCACCCCACAGCCCTCTCCATCCCCACTCCACGTTTGATTTTCTTCTTAGCACTCACCACTTCCCTGTGGGATAAATAGATCTTACTGCTCATCTGTCTCTCTCTCCTCCCGCCTATAGGAATATCAGCTCCGTGTGCACAGGATTCCTGCCTGTCTGTTCAGTGTCGGATCCTAAACAAGGCCTGGCCCCTCCACAGGCACACACATAGTTTTGAAATGACTGAATAAATCTAAAAATCATCACTTTATTATCCTCTTTGTATAAAATCTTTGTGAGGGATGGAAACTCCCTCCAACCTCACGACAAGAGACATTTAAGGCTGTAAAGGCTATACGATCATTAGCAACGAATCATTCCTTTACATAACATTCACACAGCTTCCTACAGTAGGCATATTTATGTTATCATCTAACATACATGTTTTAATTTTCAAGTGTTTGGTTCTGGATCCACACATTCTCTCCAGGAGGTCAGGAAGCCTGTGTTCTCTGATTATCTTTTATAATCAAGAAGATTCTGGAACACAGTGGCCTTCAAAAAAGCATTAGTGGTGTTGAAATGGATCCCCACGACTTTCTAAAACCTGGCAATCTTTGAAGATTCTGTTCAATTCTCACTGCTCCATCAACGATGCCCCCAGAGCTGTAGCTCTCTCTGATCTCAGCCACTCCCTTGAATTCCTGGTGGTTCTTGTTGCAACCTCTTATTTGGTATTTAATTGTACACTGTCTTGGGGCATCTCTTGAGCTATTATCGTACTGAGTATGTAACCCTTTTATTGTCCTATTTTTCATAGAACTCTATCTTTCACCTCTATTAGTTTGCAGTCTTTCCAAGAGTAGGAACCAAACAGCATTTACTGTTTTTGTGTCTACCACTGGGTGCTCAGATTGTACAATGCAATTCAACAGTTCACATTTGAATGAAAGAATAAATGAATGAGGAAAAAGCCTATCTATCTAGTCCCATCGAATTTTTGCATTGAGACTTTATCTCTGTGACCCTCACCCGAAAAGCACTTGAGGCACTAGAGGCGGATATGGATATTGGCAATGATTTTCCTTCGGAAATGTTGATTGGCATCTTGGTATTTTATTTCAGAAATCCTGGAAATGTCTCTCTGAAGACTAAAGCTCAGTCATTCCAGAAACGATGCGTTGGCTGTTTTTGTGTGATACTTGATTCACTGTGCATTTTTCATTCTTTCTCTAACACTTGACATCCCTTTATTCAGGAGTTCAAGGTCACGGGTGCTGAGACAGGTCACTTTGAAAAGAAGATTATGAAAGTGGACTTCAGCACTGATGTTAGAGTAGAAATGAGGTCTTCACTTCACAAATTCATGCAACTGCAGAGGTGGAAAGAACGTTGCCAACACAGCCACAACGTTATTGTTGTTGTTGTTTGAGACCAAGTCTTGCTGTGTCGCCCAGGGCCCAGGCTGGAGTGCAGTGCCGTGATCTCAGCTCACTGCAGCCTCTGCCTCTGGGTTCCAACGATTTTCCTGCCTCAGCCTCTTGGGTAGGTAGGATTATAGGTGCACGCCACCACACCCGGCTAATTTTTGTATTTTTAGTAGAGACGGGGTTTCACCATATTGGCCAGGCTGGTCTCAAACTCCCGACCTCAGGTGATCCACCCGCCTCAGCCTTGCAAAGTGCTGGGATTACAGGTGTGAGCCACTGCACCCGGCCGTAATTCTTTAAAAAGACATGAAGCCAAGGCTTTAAGAGGGGGCCCTCTAGATACCCTTCAATATTGTGCAGATAAGAAACATCCAGATTAGACACATACCTTAGGATTTCCCTGGAGTGGGCAGGGTTTCTGCAGATAAGCAACATAGAAAGAAATGAAGCTGTGGTTGACAGTTTAGAGCTTATTTCCTCACCTTTTAAATTTAAATAGTTATAAAAAGGGTGATATAAATACTGTATGAAAAGATACCTGAAAGAGCAGCCAGCCAGAATTCATAAGAGGATTAAATAGAAAGATAATGGTCCCTCTTCAATTATTAAAATAATACGATGAGCCCCCATGTGAAGTATTATGTGTGGCACCTGCTCTTGTTGCCTTGGTAGTAAAGAGAAAACAGGACTGGGAAGTTGAGGGCTGATTCCAAGGTGTTTTCCAGTGGTAGCTGCTAAGCACCCTGTTGAAAGGAGTTTAAGTGCATCTTGGAGGAAGGAGCCTGTCTTCCTGTTGTTAAGTTGTACAAATGGAAAAATTCAGGAGGCACAGGTAGGCCAGTTAGTAATTTAATTGGGTTTAATTGCAATGTTTTGGCTCTGGGAAGAGAGGGGAAACCTCTGCAGTCAGCATTTAGCCAGTGGAAGCCACCCCTTATCAGCAGGGTCCCAATGACGATGAGTAAGTGGGTTTTACAGCAGAGGGTCCCCCCGGCTTGGTCTACCTCATTATCCTTTCTTGGAGTCTAGGATCATTCTGGGCCAGCCGGGAAGGCCTAGCACCAGCTCCTGGAGCTTCTTTCTCTTGGTTCAGAAGTGTGCAATGGCGGTTACATGATGATGTTACTGTTGTAATTCTAGAGAGCTCGATTGGAGTGGGCTGGGATTATTGATTCAAGGTCTCCCCATTTCTCTATGGCTCTTGTAAAGGACAGATTCCCCCCTCTTTAAACCCTGGAGGGCCTAGTTCATGGCAACAGATGCCTCACATTTCTGCATTGAACGTGATGGTGATTGGTGGCTGGTATCTTTTCTGAATAGAGATAATGGCCACATTATTAAAGATGCCCCGGTTGCACCCAAATTTCCAAGACTGAGCAACTCTTACTGGAGAATATTGAATTTCAGTTTTCCCCTCTACCCTAAAAATACCTTGGGTTGCAGGATGGTGCAAAGCCCAGGGTCAGTCCCTCTGCTGTGTTCCATGCACTGCCCCAGGCATCATGTTACTCCTGGGGGACTTTGGACAAATGACTTAATGTTTTTGTGCCTTAGCTACTTCTGTGAAATGGGAATAATAATAGTTGCTAACTCATAGGGTGGTTGTGAGGGTTAAATGTGTTAACACATCTAACATGCTTTGAACAATACTTGGCTCACACATTGTAGCTGTTACTATTATTACTGTTATTATTAGAAGTAAGGTCTCACCTGTTGCCCAGGCTAGAGTGTCATGGCAGGATCATAGCTCACTGCAGCCTTGAACTCTGGCCTCAGGTAATTTTCCCACCTCAGCCTCCCGGGTAGCTGGGACTACAGATGCGCACCATCATGTATGGCTAATTTAAATTTTTTTGTGTGTATAGAGAAACAGAGATCTTACTATGTTGCCCAGGTTGGTCTCAAATTCCTGGCCTCAAGTGATCTTCTTGCCTTAGCCTCCCAAAGTGCTGGGATTACAGGCGTAAGCCACCATGCCTTGCTGACTGTAGCTTTATTATTATTATTGTCTTCAAATCGGTTTCCCCTTCCTGCTCTTAATTCTGTATCTCATGGTCTCTGTGGTGAATCATCATGGGCTAGAGGGTGTGGAGGGGGCCTTCCAGGCCCAGTTCCCAATGGATGGTTCAAGGCTACCTTCTCCATGCAGGGAAAGCCTTGCTCCAGAAGCTGAACAAACTCCAGGGGTACAGACCCCAAATTCCAGGGTCACAAGCCCCTCTGGAATCTTGGACAGGTCTCTCTGGCTGGCAATGGGCCACCCATTCTGGCTGTGTCCCTTGGGGTGAATTGTTTAAATAAAGGAGAAACCTCAGGAGACCCCCTGGTTGGCCCTGCCTGCTCCAGATGGCAGCTCATATCAGGCAAAGTTGCATTTCTAAGGAAGGGTGGGAACCTTTCTTCATTGCTAAGGGTGAGCGTGCCATGCAGGGCTGTCCAACCCCTGGGCATCCTTCAGAAACTCTGGAGCCATGGGGTTCACTGCCAGTACTTAAGCGTGTTTGGCAATTTGAAAAAAAAGGAGTCCCTATTTTCCCTATTAGCACCATCACAGTGAGTTTGATTTTGCAGTTTCTCCGGTATGTGCTCCTCCTCCCCGCACACCAGCAGGCTGCAGAGGAAGGTTTCCCTAATGTTTGGAAACACTGAAGGTAGTTTAGTAAATGGGCCCGTTCTGGCAGTGCCACTCATCCACGTTTTCCAAAATGTGTGTAATTTCCACTCTAGTCTCGGCTCCACAGTCCACAATATGTTCTGAAGTGTCAGTTCTAAATGCAGCCCATTCCTTGCACAGTAGGGAAACGTGGCATGCTCTGTGGCATGGGCCAGGGCTCTTGGTGATGTGGGTGCACTTGGAATTCTATTTAGGCACCCACATGACACCCCAACATCTTCCCATCCTCAGCAGAAAGATGTAAACTATCGAAGAGCTGTCCTCTTCGCTGCCTTGGGACTGAAGAAACAGAATTGCTCTCTTGGGCGTGACTGGCAATTTAGGACTAATGGAGATTGTGGGGAAAGGACGGATAGGGCAGGTTGGGGTGTGAAGGCTTTTTTCTGCAACACGGCCCTGACCCTGGGATGGGAAGCACCTGAAACTTCTCTGCCTAGAAGAGGACAGTGGTCCCAAGGCTGTTTCTACAGGGGCTATAACAGCACATGGGGGCATGAACAGTTTAGTCAACCAGCCCCGAATATCTGATTCATTTAGAAATCTGAATTGACTGGATTCCAATCCAGCTAACGTTTATTGAGCCCCTGTTGTGTGGCCAGCATTGTGCTTAAACTCTGTCTGTTGTTTTGAGCATGCCTGACGGGAGCTCCTATCTGGTTGACATGGGGCACATAACTGCATCGTGTTCCACTTAGGAAACATGTATTGAGTGCTGCTTCTGTGCTAGGCTTGGGGATTCTGAGTTGGGCAGAGATGAGAAGAGACTTCATCTCCTACTTCCCTGCCCAGGGAGTCCGGGGTGGTCCCAGAACTGTTCAGCAGACGCATTTGCTTAATCTCAAGGCATTTTGTTCTTTAGGAATTCTGGTTCCATTTCTTATCCAAAAAGAGACACAGATACTGAAGCTGAAATTTGTTATTGTACATAAAACATTCTGTTCGCTTCATCTGGTTATTTGATGGGAAACAGTGGCGTTTGGATGCCTGTTTGTTTCTCACTATTGGGAAAATAATCCTGTCCCCCGCAGGCTTGCCACTTGGGTCCACTACCCATCCTCCTCCAGCACCGTGACTGGGTTTCTGGGGAGCTGGGCACTATGGCCATGGGGAACTTAGACTTTTTGGGTCTTCCTGTTGTAAATTCTTGGCTGTGGGCTCTGCAGTGCATGCAGGAGGGAGCGGGGGTTCCAGAGCATATGATTTGAAAATAGGAAGAAGAAGGGGGAGATGCCAGATATATAAAAAGCACATGGATTTTTTCACACTGGGGGTGGGGGATTAAAAAAAATCTCAATTCTGAAAAATAGACCCAGTGTGCAAAACCTTTTCCAACTCACAAGCTCATTACGAGTCAAATTCCACCAAAGCCATGCCAAAGAGTGGGCCTGTAACCCAAGAGATCCCTTTGGAAGGACTGTCAATATCTGATCCCAGGAATAAGGGGAACCCCTGTGTGTGTGAAGAGAAAATCTTAGGTTCAGCTGTGCCTCCCCGCTTCCCTCCCTCCTCCAGGGATCTCGGGTTTAATGTTGGCCCTTTTTGGAATCCACACAGTACCTTTCTCATGGGTTTAAAAATAGACTCTAGGGCTGCCAACCCTCTTAAAAAGAACATGATGGAGATCGGTGCCAACTCTGTGGGGCCTGATCTGGGCTCTGATCACCTCCCTAAATAGACCCCCGCACTTGCCATCCCTTACTCCAGCCAGGCTGGGTGCCCAGGGTACCTTAATTGACCACTGGGCACTCCCCACACAAAGTTAAATAGAAAAACAACCAAGACTCCATTCCCCTTTCCCTTTCTTTTGTCACTGCCATCAAGGTTTAGAAGGAATGACCAGGTTTGGAGGGGGTCAGGTTGGATTTCTGATTCAATTCAATGTGACATTTGTGTGGAACATTCTGTAAAGTTCCTTCCTAGTTAATAACATTTCCCTTACAGCGATGCTCCTGGTGGCTGACACACTCCCCAGGGTGGTCGCTGGCTGGGTCTGAGTGGCGATAAACCAGCCTGCCTTTCTCAGTAAAGGGTGGAGTTCCTGGTCCCCACCCTTATCGGTGGTGCCCAGAGTCTCTAGGAACGGGGGTGGCTCCTTGGGTGGGTGGAGATGGAACAGATGGAAGGAGGGTCAGGAGGAGAGTTGAACGGGTCAGCGGGCCACAGCCAGCTGCAGGACACTGCAAGGGCAGCTGCGGACAGGGAGCGTGGGGGCACAACTGAGTCCACACATTGTTTCTTTGCTGCAGAGAATATGGGCATTGAAAAGGGTGCATTGTAAGCCCAAGAGGTCTGGGTGCAGGGCAGAGCTTTGAGATTTCTTGGGGTCCTGATTTCGGCCATGGGTGTTTGACCCTGGGAAATCAGTGATGAGGCCTCAATTTTCCAGTGTTGAGGTGATATCAGTGACACCCCACACCTCTGGGGGAGATGTTAACCTTTGACAAAAGCTTTAGTCGAGAAGAAATGGAGGGGAGGAGGAAAAAAGAGGGTCAGCTGTCATTGATGGAACACTTACCGTGTGCTGGAAGTGGTGGTCAGCATTTTACACTATCCTCCCAATATTGGAGAGATGGGTGAAGCTATTTTCATTTTACTGATGAAGAAATCAACACTCAGGAAAGTTATTTCCTTTATCAAAAGCTGCGCAGCTCTACTGATTTAGAGTCTCTTAAGAGGCTGTCCAGAAAGCAAATAGTGTTGTTGCTATTGAGTTCTGGGTTTGAGTTGATTGAATAGGAGGGTTAAGCAGGATGGTCATTGCCACAGGGCCTGAGCTGCCAGGATACCCTTCTCTCGAATCCTGGGGCTGCCCTGATCTCAGCTCTGATGTCCCTGTAGAGAGCAGCCACCTCAAGTCTCCGACTGGCCACCATTTGAAGCAGCCTGGACCTGTTCCCCCAAATCATCCTGGGGAGGCAGAGTCGCCTAAGAATCCCACTCGCATGGGATTCTTTGCTGCAGGCTTGTGTTCTTCCAGCTCATGAAATCCCTGCAGGAACTGACAGCAGCAGCAGCCCGTCAAGTGTCCCAGAGTCCGTGTCTACACCGAGAACAGCCCACCACATCAAGCTAGGAGCAAGCTAGGGGTTTAAGTGCTGCACAGTCTATTTCTTCCCTTTCTTCTCTCCCACATCATCCCCGCTTGGCATAGCTGCTTGTGGCCCAGAGGACAGAACCCCACAGGCGAGGCCTCCAGCGTTTCATTACGCGTGTCCGCAGAGAGACCTGCAAGGAGACAGTCAGTAAAATATTTAGCAAGATGGGAAAAGCCTGAAGACTCCATGAAGCTACAGGCTAGAACAGTGGTCTGTGTCTGCCAAGAGTCTTTAGCCTTTTCTTCAGCCCATCAATTCCTTTCTGGTGGTTTGTTTTGATCTCACCGGCAGATGTTAGCACACTAAATGCCTACATTAAAATGTGCAGCCTTGGAATATGAACAAAATGGAGATGGAGAAGCAGGATGATTATTTGTGGTCTAAGGGTGTGGTTGTGAGGGAAGGTTGAGGGGACAGTCAGTTATGGGGAAAAGAACAATAGTTTAACTTTCTGAATCCCTAGAGCCCAAAAAGACCCTTCCAAGTCATACAGCTTACTGAGTGGTCTATATGCCAGATCAAATGTTGAGGTTATTTTTTTTCCTGCCATCCTGAAGGATCTCCTGCAAAGATTAACCCCTTTCTGACTAATGAGTTCTATTAAGTCACGTATCTCTTATAGCTGGAAAGTTCTTTCTGTGGAATCTAAATCTTTTCCATAGCAACTGAATCCCAAGACTTACAGTTTCCTTATGACTCATGGAAGTGGTGGGGACATCATTCTTCTAACACCAGTCAGTAATCACTGTGTTTAGCACTGCCCAGCACTGTGCCAGTCACATAGAGGAGTAGGTGGAGAAAGCAAGGGAGAGGGACTGGGAATTTGGAACATGAGAACCAAACTGTCTCTGCCTGGGAGACATTTAGAATTCAGTCCCAGTGGCAGGGACCACACCTGGGAATTGGTACCATATAATTAGCTCCACTGTGGCATTTCAGGCTGCAGTGCTGGAATTTATGTTTCAAGGGCTCTCTCCCTTAGCATTATCATCTCAGCTCCTTTAACCTCAGGCCTCACTGAGCAACATGTTTGTAGTTGTGTCCTTTCTCCTCCTCTTGGGCCTTGCCTGACTCATCGCCTGTCTAAGTTTCAAAGCCTCAACCCTAAGGAGGTCATGACTAATGTCAAGAATTCTTGGCAGTTCTGAGAACTTAAGTCCTCTGATAATACTTCAGCATCTTTCCCATTACACTCAGAGTGCTGTGGGTTGTACTCAGCTTCTAGTCCATTATGACTATCACATCTTTTTCTTTGTGATTATATATAACCCACAGTATTGTATAATAGGAAGAAAGACACAGCTTAAGAATTATAAGAACTGGGTACCAAAATGCGACTGGAAATGTTTTGCTACTGAGCTTTGAATATTTTACTTGTAAGAACTGTTTATCTCACCTTTAAGACAGATATTCTGTATAGATAGAACTCTGAAAACTCAGTAAGAAAACAAACTTTCCAATTAAAAAATAGACAAAAGATTTGAACAGATGTATCACCAAAGAAGATATATAGGCCGGGCGCGATGGCTCACGCCCCTGTAATTCCAACACTCTGGGAGGCCTAGGCAGGCAGATCACCTGAGGTCAGGAGTTCAAGACCGGCCTGACCAACGTGGAGAAATCCCATCTCTACTAAAAAATTCAAAATTAGCTGGGCATGTTGGCGCATGCCTGCAATCCCAGCTACTCAGGAGTCTGAGGCAAGAGAATCGCTTGAACCTGGGAGGCGGAGTTTGCAGTGAGCCGGGATCTTGCCATTATACTCCAACCTGGGCAACAGGAGCGAAACTCTGTCATAAATAAATAAATAAATAAATAAATAAATAAATAAAAGAAAAAGAAAAAAAAAAGAAGATATATAGATGGCAGATAAGTACCTGAAAAAGGTGTTTGATATTATCAGTTATTGGGGAAATGCAACAGACCCCTTCTCTACAAAAATTTTAAAAAAAAACTTCGCCATGTGGTGCATCTATTAGGATGTCTGAATTAAGGCAGACCATACCAAGTCTTGACAAGGATGTGGACTGGCTGGCAGGAGGCAGGGAATACCAAGGGGCATGAGGAAACTTTTGGAGGTGATTATGCCCATTATCTTATGTGGCCCTGGTTTCAGGAATATACATATGCCAAAACTTAGTAAATTGTACGTGTTAAATGTGCAACTCATAGTGAGTCAATTAATCCTCAAATAGAAATAGTTGCTAAACAAATAGTATCTCTTTCAGGTCGTTGTGAAAGTCAATTGCATTCGTGTTTTTGAAAGTATTGTACATATGATTTATTCATTTGAGCAGGGAATTTTCTCTCTCTCTCTAAATATTAATGTTGGATCAGTGCATTAGAATGTCTTGAGATATTCCACCGGGCTGTGATCAGGGATGTTCCAGTAACCATCATTTGTTAATGGGAGCTCTCTGTGTAGAGGATTCTAGCAAATCTGGAAGGTGGTTTTCAGAGGTGTGAGGCAAGAGACCTGGAGGGTGAGCTGGGCTTTAGCAGCGTGTGCCTGGGGAGGGAAGGGGCTGCATCACTTATATCCAGACAGGCTGCTGCCTTCCAGAGGGTGCCCATCCTCAAGTTCAGCCCCAGTGCTGTGGAGGGTCTTATGCCTGGAGAATTCTCACATTGTCGTCTTCAAATACCAGTTTTTTTAACACCCATGGGGAGGAGTAGTATTATTACATTTCAGGTCCCTGTTTTTGGCAATACCCTGGCTTTTTCTCTTGATCTTTGATTATCCCACTTCCTTGGGACGCCCGCCGATTGCTGCATGGCTTTGAAGAGTACCTGGTTTGCTTTGTAACACACTCTCATAGTATTTTCTTCTTTTTTAATTTTTAAACTTTTTTTTTTTTTTTAGAGACAGGGTCTCACTCTTGTCACCCGGGCTGGAGAACAGTGGTGCAATCATGGCTCACTGCAGCCTCCAACTCCTGGGCTCAGGTAATCCTCCTGTCACAGCCTCCTGAGTAGCCAGGACTACAGGCATGTGCCACCATGCCTGGCTAATTAAATTTGTGCGTGCGTGTGTGTGTGTGTGTGTGTGGAGACAGGGGGTCTCGCTATGTTGCCCAAACTGGTCTTGAACTCCTGGCCTCAAGCAATCCTCCCACCTCAGCCTCCTAAAATGCTGGGATTATGATCCTTCAAAATCATCCCCCACATTATCTGTTCCTCGCGCTGAGCACACTATTGTTAGGAATCTTGCTGGTGCTGCTAGTGGCAGGGCTTTGGATCAGTTTGGCTCCGAACCAGTTGGACCCACCATTTACTAGTGGCGACCTTGGTCTCGACCCATTACCTCCCTGGGCTCAGATTATTCGTTTATCCAACTGTAGTAGCGTTGCCTGCCTTATGGGTGGCTGTGAGGATTAAGTGAAATAATGCAGTATGTCCATCAGCTAATAGGCGCTGAGCATGCTAGTTCCTTACCAACGCACAGCTGTACTGTACAATGTCAGGGGACAGTGGGAGAGGAAAAGAGCATTTGGTATTGTGTCTTGACTGTGACTTGAAGCCATCACGAAGCCGACTCATGATACAAAACACCTATGATCTGAACAAGCCATATTGCCAGGGGCCCAGTTACCTGACACTGCTTTTACTGACGGTTCCCTCATCCCTCTGAATTGAGCCTACTCTTGATGATGTCACCCCAAGTCTTCTCCAAAACCCCAGACATGGGTTTTGACATCTGCCCCTGAAATGACTGCATGAAAAGGCGATGGTGGTCCCAGGACAGAGCACTGGTTGCTTACTGCACGGACACAGCCTCGGGTGACGCTAGTTAACCACCAGCGTCAGAGCAGTGCGGGAGGCAGCGGGGAGTGACAGCTCTGCTCTCCTGCAACCCAGCTGCGTCTCGCGTGGCGGCTCTCAGGCAGAATCTGGAATAGGCTGATTAACTGGTATCTCAGGACACGATGGAAGAACTCAAAACATGCAAATCGGTTATGGGGCATAAATAGAGTTTGCTGAGCTCACCCCGGCCGCGTCTCAGCAGGCTCCGGGGCCCATTTACCGGGGCATTCGGGGCGGCGGGAGGCAGGGCGGGAGGCCATGCAGCTTGGAGCTCCTCACCTCCATTGGACGTGTGTGCCTCCCCTCCGCAGGGGCAGGACGCCCGCCCCGCGCCCGCCGGCCGGCACCTGCAGCTGGGGCTGCACCCCCGCCCGCGCCACCGCGCGCACCCCCTCCGCAGGGCTTGGCAGCAGATGCCTGGTCTCTGGAGAGCGCTTCGCATTAACTTTCCCATCTGACATAATCATGGAGAGAAAATGAAGAGATCCCATTAGCGGCGGGCGGCGGGCTGGAGAGCGCAGGGCCGGGGCCGGGCCGGGGCGAGCGGAGGGCGCCTGTATTTTTAGCTAGATGCCGCGTAACTTGCTGGCGCTCCCCGCGCCGCCCAGCAGATAACCGGGAGGGGGAGCGGGAGCCGGGCTCGGATTTCAGCGCGGGCGCCGGACGATGGCAGCGCGACAGGGCAGGTCCGGGCCAGACCCTGCGGTGAGTGCATGAGCTGTCGCGGGGGCTGGTCCGGGGCCGGGGCGCGGGGACCGGGGCCGGGGCTGGGGCTCTGCGTCCGTCCTGCGGGCTGTGGCTCCGTGCCTGGCTCCCCTGCGCCAACTTTCCCGGGCGGGTGCGGGCTCGCGCGCCGGGGCTGCCCTGCTGCTGCTGAGGCTTCCAGCAGGATCCAGAGGAAAATTCCTCTGGCCTGAAGGCTGCGGCCGCGGAGGGGCTGGAGCCGGGGCTGGGAGGCAGCGGGACCTGTGGCCGGCCCGGGAGAGGCGCACGGGCGGGAGCGTGGAGCCGCCGCCGGAGTGCCCCGAGGGGGGCCGGGCCCTGGCAGAGGCCGAGTCCCCTCACCCCAGGGGGAGAGCCTGGCCACGTAGATTCAGCAGAGGGTGGGAGATGCACAGCCTTGGTCTGGGCGGGCCCCTGGCCTGCGGCACGTCTGGCCCCTAAAACTCAGAAATGTGAGGCGCCCGAAGGCCCCCAGGTAGCAGAAAATGAATGGGGCAGCGGAAGGCAGACCTGTTGGGCGCCCTGGCAAGCCTAGAGCTCTTCGCTGCTGTCCCCTTCGATCCTCGCAGCCCCCTGGCAGGATCCCCATTTTAGCAATGGGGAAGTGGAGTTTTGGGGTCTTGGATGAGCACAGCATCAAGTGGCCAAGCAGCGCATCCCAGCCAGGTCTTCCCCAGCGACATCCCAGCCCACCCTGGGCGGGGTGCAGACAGCACAGGGAACCCCAGGGATTTTCCCAAGGTCCCGAGTTCGGGTTGAGAGATTAAGAGGGAGCCCAGCACTCCCGCTCAGACGTCTTGTTTCCTCAATGACACCTTTGACTTGTTCATTTTATTTTTGCCAATGGTAGTCAGACTGGGGAGTCTGGAGACAGTTTGTAAAGCTGTAACAGCACACCTTTCTGGAAGGCAAAAGGAAAGACGCATAATAAAACACACACTCACTAGGGCCCAGTGTTCACCTCTGTTTCTCCATCGTCAAGGGAGTAAAGGCAGGGCTACCCGGCTATGCTGGCTGGGGACAGCTGTCTTTCCTCATACCCCAGTGCAGCTCTCTGATTCCCCACGCACAAGCAGACAGCTCCACATCAGGGCTGCTGCCTGTCTTCTGGCTGGGCTGCAGGTCCCCCAGGAAAGGACCTGGAATCTCTTCCTGAGAGCTCTGACAGTGGCTATGTTAAAGAAACTGCATTTTGCTCCAACAAGACCCCTTGGGAAAGTGGTATTGCCTTATCACTGTTTACAGCAATTGGTATTAGCTCAGTTTCCATTCGCCTTTCTAGATAGGAATTTTGTACTAAAGATCTTGAGAAGGTCAGTCTGATTTGTTCTAGGGAAAACTTAGGCCACCCCAACCCCCAGAGAAGGTGTGAAGAGGCCCTGGGGTTCTCTCACCTGGGTCTGCCTGCCCGTGTTTCCGAACGTCCCCTGCTCATGGGTGACAACATGTTGACATTCTGCAGTGTGTTTCCGGCCCCTCCCTCCGAGAATACTGGAGCCCCCTCGCTCACCATGTATTGCTATATTAGTATCTGCTCAGGAAGTGCAAGTTTAATAATAGTCTGGGTGTCTCAGGTAACCAGGATTCACCACCCTTTCAGAGCAGGCCTGATGAGAACTTAATTCCTAGGAAGAATTCTGTTCCCTTCCTTCTCTTCCATTCCCTTCCTCCTGACATGGGCACAGCCTCCAAACCCAGGCGGAAGGCTTTCTCCAGCCAGAGCTGAACTGGAGAGGACCCTTATGAGCACTAAAAAATGACTAGGTCAGCACAGTGGTGCATACTTGTAATCCCAACATTTTGGGAGGCTGAGGTGGGAAGATTGCTTGAGGCCAGGAGTTCAAGACCAGCCTGGGCAACATAGGGAGACCTTATCTCTAGAAAAAATAAAGAAATTAGCCAGGTGTGGTGGTGCACGCCTGTAGTTCCAGCTATTCGGGGGAAGGGGCTGTTGAGGCAGGAGGATCTCTTGAGCCTGGGACTTTGAGGCTGCAGTGAGCTATAATTACACTGCTGGGGGAACACTCTGAAAGAAAGAGGGAGATGCTGTCTTGAAAGAAAGAAAGAAGGAAAGAGAGAGAGAGAGAAAGAAAGAAAGAAAGAAACGAAAGAAGGAAGGAAGGAGAGAAAGAGAGAGAGAAAGAAAAAGAAAGAGAAAGAAAAAGAGAAAGAAAAAGAGAAGGAAGGAAGGAGGGAAGGAGGGAGGGAAGGAAGGAAAGAAGGAAAGAAGAAAGGAAGGAAGGGATATGATTGGCTCAGGAAGCAGTATAGCACAATAGTTAAGAAGATGCTACATAGACTCAAACCCTGGCCACGCTACATATTAGCTGTGTGACTTTGGACAAGTTACTTTTCTGTGACTTGGTCACTTCATCTATAAAGAGGAGATAAAAAAACACCTGCCTTGTGACATTATTCTGAGGAGTGAGTGAATCAATTTATGTGGCATGTTTAAAACCTAGGGAGAGCTTTGTGAAAGTAAACTTGTTTTGTTTTGAAAGGAAGTTCAGGCACATCACATTGGTTAGGCAGCAGGGATGCAGGCACAGCAGAATGTCTGCTGTGTGCAGATCCCCGAACATGCACACAGGTAGAATTAAATTAAAATGAAGCTGGAGACGAGGAGAGGAAGAGACACCAGAAGACAGCTTTGGTGGGGTGCACAGCAGGGGTGCCAGCGCCTCATTGGTGACCGGGGTTTGTGGACACGGTGGGTTAGTTTTCTGTATAGGATGAGCAGGCCTCCTGGCCTCCCAATCTGGGAGTGGATGAGCCTTGGTCAGGTTTGTATTTTGTTGCTGTTGTTTTTTGGGTCAGTATGCGCTCAGGTAAATATTTTGAATGGAACACGTTGGATTCATTGGACACTCCTCCTGCCCTGTTGCATTTGTTGGATGTACCCAGGACAGGTCATTGAATTGGAGCAGTTGGACTAGACAGATGGGCAGTAGGGACTTAGCAGAACATGATGGTAAAGATGAGTGTCACATCCCAACAAGGGCCATTTGCTCTGTAGCTGAAATATTTCCTGGCCCTTAGGAAGTTCTCAATGAATACTCATGGAATGGATCCATGGGTGCATGCATGCACATATGACCCCTTTATAACACAATCACTTGATTGTTCAGATCAAGAGAGCAAGGACCTCTATTCTGAGTTATTGTTCTCTCTTTACCCTAGCAGGATATTGGTCTTGAAATAGGACCCCAGTAAATACATTGTAGAATTAAACTGTGATGTGTGGTTGCTACTGGGAGTGGCATCATTATCTGTAGTTCACCTCCCAGTTGCCCTGAGGATCCTGCTGAGTCCTGACTACTCTACGTCTGTAGAAGACCAAAAAAAAAAAAAAAAAAAAAAAAAAGAAAGAAAGAAAAGAAAGAAAGAAAGAAAAAGCTTTAGCAGCTGCACTTCACTGCTAACTATCTAGGTGACCTTAGCCAGTCACTTTACTTCCCCAGGCCTCAATTTTATCATCAGTGACAAGAAGGGCTGGAACTAGATGGTTCCTTTCTAGAGACCTGTCTTGGTCTGAATAGAGTGCTCAGGGACAGAGTCCAGACCTAGTGGGACCTCCCAGCATTTTTCCTCTGCCGTGGATTAACTGTTTAATTGGCATGGGCATGTAGGCCTGCCCAGCCGCCCGCCTGTAAGGGCTGCCTGGACACCTTCAGACTTGAAATTGCTGAGAACACCCTTGGGGTCAAGGGCAGTGAAAAGGCATAGACTTCAGTGGGGTACCCCTGGATTGAATCACCCCAAGTGTTTATCTGCAGAACTTGGGCAAGTTATTAACCTCTCCAAATCTCAGTTTCATCAGTTCTAAAATGGGGATAATAATTATACCTACCCACAGGTTGTGATGAGAATTAAAAGATATAATGCTGGTAATACATTTGACCCAATGGTTGGTATTATAATTTTAGTATTCTATTATGGCAACGACAGAAACGGTTTAGCCTTCCTCAGTCAAGTCCAGATGGGGCTTTCCTTACCCTCTATGTATGTGGTTGTCTATCATAAACTTTTTTTTTTTTTTTTGAGACAGAGTTGCGCTCTGTTGCCCGGCTGGAGTGCAGTGTCGCAATCTCAGCTCACTGCAAACTCTGCCTCCCAGGTCCAAGTGATTCTCCTGCCTCACCCTCCCAAGTAGCTGGGATTACAGGCACGCACCACCACGCCCGGCTACTTTTTGTATTTTTAGTAGAGATTGGGTTTCACCATGTTGACCAGGCCTAACTCCTGGCCTCAAGTGATCCACCCACCTCAGCCTCCCAAAGTGCTGAGATTACAGGAACCACCGCGCCCAGCCAGTTTGTCATAAATATTCTTCTTTGCTTCCTGGATTCGGTGCTTTGAACAGTCAAACAGTGTCATTAGCGGATATTGCGTCTATTTTTATCCACCCGTTCTCAGGTTTTCAGCCTGAATCCTATTATTGTGCCATAAATGGTAGTTAATTGGTGGGAGAAATGTCTCTTTAACACTCTTATTCTTGGGGAATAATATAGTGTTTTTCCTAGTAATTGAATCTAGACAGACTTTCTGAATCAGCAGGCACAAATAGACATTTATCTGAGAGACTAAACCTTGACTGGGTTTTCTCTGGAAACCCAGCTCATGCCTAGAGAGCCAACAGTTTGATCTTCATTTCTGAAATATTTCCTGCCCCACAGATGCCTTGCTGAGGAACCTAGGATGTGAATGTCATGTGCTTTAGGTCAAGGGAGGCCTCGCCCTAGCAGACACTTAATGCTCTGGAGGATTCAAAAGAGATAGAAGACTTGGTCGCTGCCCCAAGAAGCAAACAGTTTGGCTGGGGAGACAAGACTTGCCTGAATTAAATAGCTAGAGAAAGAGATATTTTAAGTGCATTAAAAAAAATACACAACCAAGCTCCTGTTTTGTGGTTTCTAGATTTAAAGATGGCAAATACTGAGTGTCTAAGCATAGTGTCATTCATGCAGGAAGTAGCCACCATCGGGGCCTTGAACAGAAGAAGGATTGGAATTAGCAAACCAGAGGGAGACAGAGCTTCAGGGCCCAGGGAGGAGGAATGTGCAGGCCAGGAGGTAGACAGAGCATGGGAATGTCACAGAGGACAAGGGAGGTGAGAAGGGGCTCCTGCCGCCGTGGGGACAACGAGATGAGTGTGCTTTATGAGCAGGCAGCCACAGGGCTTGTACTTGAACTTGAGCTTACATCATAGAGGGCCCATGTGGGACCTGAGGTTGGGAAGGGCTGGCAGGAAGTCAGGATTTGGGGAAGACCAGTGAGGCAGGGATGGAGGAGGTTGGCTGGGAGGCAGAGGGAGGAAGCGGTACTTCTGCAGGCCTGGGGTTGTGGGCGGGGTTGGCGGGTGGTGTGGGGCAGCACCTGAATGTGGAGGAAGGACCCCTGTCTGGAAGGCTGGAGAGCCCTACTGCTGACACCCTGGGGACTCCCTGTTTCAATGGTGAAGACGTGAAGTGCTGCTTTGGGGAGGAGGATGAGAGTTCTATTTGGTCTTCGGCTGTAGATTTGGAGTCTTCTGTGTTCAAGGGTGTTCAAGGGTGGTCATCACTAGTGTGTGCATGAGTTTCCCATGGCTGCTGTAACAAATCACCACACACTTAGTGGCTTAACACTACAGAGATGTGTTCTCTCAACATCTGGAGGCTGGAGGTCTAAATCAAGGCCTCCACAGGGTCACACTCCCTCCAGGGCTTCAGGGTCCTCTTCCAGGAGCCTCCACCTCCCAGAGGTGCCTTGCTTCCTTGTGCATGGCTAAAAACACTCCAGTCTCTGGCTTTGTCTTCACATAGCTTCACCTCTGTGTGTGTGCATGCATGTGTGTGCACATGTGTATATGTGTATGTCCACACATGTGTGTGTGTGCACATGGGTCTCTGTGTGCACGTGTATGTGTGCATGTGTGTGTGTGTCTGTGCGTGTGTATGTGTATGTGTGCATCTCTTGGTGTGCATGTGTGTGCATGCATCTGTATGTGTGCAAATCTGTGTGTGTGTGCATCTGTGTGTGCATGTTCATCTGTGTGTGTGCATGCATGTCCGTGTGTGTGCATGTGTACGTGTGTGCGTGTGTGTCTTCTCCTTTTCTGTCTTTTATAAGGACATTTGTCGTTGAATTTAGGGCCAGCCAAGGTAATCTAGGATGATCTCATCTCAAGATCCATGACTTAATTACATCTACAAAGACTTGTTTTTCAAATAAGGTCACCTTCACAGCTTCCAGGATGAGAGTGTGGATGTATCTTTTGGGGGACACCATTCAGCCCACTGCAGCATGTTTTTTTTTTTAGGAGGGCACGCAGAGGAAGGAGACAAAGTGCCTGGGTGGAGAGGAAGCCACTGTGGGTCCTCTGTGGGAATGGCGTCACATGCTTCTCCCATTTGTGGCTTGTCATATGACCACTCTCACGCCTTCAACTCAGCCTTGTATGCAACTATGCACCAAGCACTATTTATTTCCTTTAAGCATCATGAAAAGGGGACAAGAAAGGCTTTACTCTCCCCAGCTTACAGATAAGGAAATAGAAGCCGAGGATGTCTAAGTACCCGAGGGCACTCAGCTAGACCCAGTGGAGTGGCTATGAGTCTAGGCCACCGGCTCCAATGCCTGAGGACTGGACTTTAATCATTACATTTGTCTTTGTGAGTGTATTAGCCTGTTCTCACACTGCTAATAAAGATGTACCTGAGACTGGGTAATTTATAAAGGAAAGAGGTTTAATGGACTGATAGTTCCACATGGCTGGGGAGGCCTCACAATCATGGCAAAAGATGAGGGAAGAGCAAAGGCATGTCTTACATGGCAGCAGGCAAGAAAGTTTGTGCAGGGGATCTCTTCTTTATAAAACTATCAGATCTCATGAGACTTATTCACTATCATGAGAACAGCATGGGAAAAACCAGCCCCCATGATTCAAGTACCTCCTACCAGGTCCCTCCCAGGACATGTGGGAATTATGGGAGCTACAATTCAAGATGAGATTTAGGTGGGAACACAGCCAAACCATATCAATTAGTAAACTTTATTTTATTTGTCCTCAGCTCTCACCCTCTCTGGCTGTCACTCATCTTTAAAGCAAACAGATGTTCCTGGGGGCAGGGTCTGAGCTGCATGGGGTGGGTAACGTAGCACCAGCTAAGGAACAGAAAGGCTTCACTCTCATTCAATAAATCTGGTGGGGGACACCCGGTGTTAAAGCGGAGACCAAGCTGGCTGCAGAGCTGGGAGGTTCAGCTCATGAATTTTGGAGTCACACTGCCTGCATCTGAGTCCCAGCTGTGCCTCCTCCCTGCTGTGGGATGCTGCACGAGGCACTTCTGCTCTCTGTGCCTCAGCCCACTCATCTGTAAAATGGGACTCTGCAATCCTACTTACCTCTTGGGTATTTAAAATTAGGATAAAATGCACATGTGTGCGTGTGCATGTGTGTGAATATATATTATTGTCATCCTTTGGTATCCGTGGGAGATTTGTTCCAGAACCCACTGCAGATACCAAAATCCACAGATTCCTCAAGTTCCTCATATAAAGTGATAATGTGTTTGCATATAACCTACCCACATCCTCATATATACTTTAAATTATCTCTAGATTACTTATAATACCTAATGTAAGTGTTTTGTAAATAATTGTTATACAGCATTGCTTTTCTGTATTACTTTTTTTTTTTTTTTTGAGACAGAGTCTTGTTTTGTCACCAGGCTGGAGTGCAGTGGCGCGATCTTGGCTCACTGCAACCTCCACCTCCCAGGTTCAAGTGATTCTCCTGCCTCAGCCTCCTGAGTAGCTGGGACTACAGGCGCACATCACCACGCCCAGCTAATTTTTGTATTTTTAGTAGAGATGGGGTTTCACCATGGTGGCCAGAATTGTCTCGGTCTCTTGACCTCGTGATCCACCTGCTTCGGCCTCCCAAAGTGCTGGCATTACAGGCGTGAGCCACCACACCCGGCCTTCTGTTAGTATCCCTTTTTATTTTAGTATTGTTATTTTTATTTTCTTTTCCTGCAAATTTTCCATCCACGGTTGGTTGAATAAATGGGTTTGACTGTATATGTAAAGTGCTAATAATGGTTCTTAACACATATTAAGTGCTATGTGCTGTTTACTTAAAAAACAAAAACACAGGGCCAGGCATGGTAGCTCATGCCGGTAATCCCAGCACTTTCAGACGCTGGGACAGGAGGATTGCTTAAGCCCAGGAGTTCGAGACCAGCCTGGGGAACATAGTGAGACCCCATCTCTAAAAAGGAAAAACAGGCAAATAAAAACAAAAACACAAAACAGTTCCAAAGAGCCCAGGCTTGGTTCCTTTGGTGCCTGCATTCATGACTCTTGGGGCCAGGGACCTCTGTGTTATTGCAAACTCTTCAGCAAGACTGTGGAGCCCCCGAAACCTCAGAGCAAGGAGACACCAGGCTGTGCTGTGCGCTTGCCATTGGAATGGGCTCCCTCTTAAAGGCTGATTCTTCCTGAGTCCAAACCAAGAACGTTTGGTTATAAAAATACCAAAAGGGGACCAGGCACGGTGTCTCAGGCCTGTAATCCCAACACTTTGGGAGACCAAGGTAGAAGGATCGCTTGAGCTCAGGAGTTTGAGACCAGCCTGAGCAACATAGTGATGCCCTGTCTCTATAAAAAAGTTTTAAAAAAAAAAAATTGGGCATGGTGGTGCACACCTGTAGTCCCAGCTACTTGGGAGGATCTCTTGAGCCCAGGAATTCAAGGCTGCAGTGAACTGTGCTTGTGCCACTGCACTCCAGCAACCTGGGTGACAGAGTAAGACTCTCTTAAAAAAACAAAAACAAAAAAACCACAGGAAAGGAGGCCTGGGTGTGAAGGCAGTTCACCCCAAGAACAGTCCAACCATGGGCTCTAGGGCTCCTGTGCACACCTGGTGTCACTGTGGGCACCAGGGTGCCACATCAGAGGATGCAGGGGCTTCTGCAGGGGCCTGGGGCTTGAATGGGGCGGAGAAGTCATTAATATACCCAGGACACTCAATGCCTGTTGTTTTTCCTCACAGGCCGATGCTGCTACCAGCTTTCTGAGAGCTGCAAGATCAGGTAACTTGGACAAAGCTTTGGATCACCTGCGGAATGGGGTGGACATTAACACCTGTAACCAGGTAAGCGGGATGGAGGCAGGCCTGTTGTCTCTGAAGAGTAGCTCTTGTCTGATGCCATTTCCTGAGAGCTTTGAAACTGCCTCTATTAACCTTTTCCCAGTGGCCTCAAAACTCCCCCATGGCTTCTGCCTGCGGAAGGCCCTAACCTTGCTGTTTCCACTTCTGCCGTGGCCCAGGGCCCCACAGAGAAGTGCTGATGCCTGAACAGTGTGGGCGAGGCCCGCATAGATCCCCTGCAGTCTCCTCGCTTAGAAGTTCCAGTCAGTCCCTGCTGTTGTCTTAGAATATGTGGCCTTTGAATTGGGGCAGGAGGAAGAGCCTTTGAAAGATACTGTGTCAGTAGGGACATTCAGTCTCCTTTGTCCACCGGCAGTCTGTGTGGGTTCTCGGCTAGCCTGAGAAGAAAGTCGGGGAATGAGGCCCCGCTTTGGTCAGGTGCTGACAAAGGCAGGTGGGCTTGGATTGAGGGTGGCGGGGCTGGCACAGAGGCTGGCACTCCAGGGCTCCTGAGTGACACAGCTGAGCCTTAGCTTCAGGAGGGGCTGGCTAGGAAACAAAATGTGTTCGGGTTGGGTTGGAGGGCAGAGACTCAGGCTTGGAGCCAAAGATCCAGGAACTGACTGAATAGAGAGGAAATGACCCTCCAGGAAGGGAACAGGTGTGCGGTTTGGGCTTGTGGATTGGTGACAGGTTTTGTTTGTTTGTAGATACTTGCCTGCCAATTAAGTTGTTTAGTTACACATGCTAATTGTTTCTAATTTAGAATACACTTATCCATTGCGACCTTTTTAAAACCATCTTAGCCATTAAAAATGTGTTCTTAATTGTGGTAAAATATACAGCATAGAATTTCCTGTCTTAACCATGTTTCGGCATGCGGTTCAATGGGGTTAAGTCCATTCATATTATCCTGTAACCATCATCCGTCTCCAGAACTCTTTTCATGTTGCAAAACTGAAACTCTGTACTCTTTAAACACTTACGCTTCATTTCCGACTCCTCCCCAGCCCCTGGTGACCACCCTTCAACTTCCAATCTCTACGAATTATTATAGGGACCTCACAGAAGCAGAATCCTGCTATATTTGTACTTTTGTGACTGACTTCTTTTATTTAGCATAATGTCTTCATGGTTCCTCTGTACTTTAGTGGCTTGTATGACTTTTCCAAGCTAGCAGGGCCAGATTTTCTGAATGTAGGTTAACTTTTCCATGGGCCACGTGCCTCTGTCCTACCCTCCTCGTCTACAGTTTCCCTACCCTTCCTGCCCCTGTTTAAAATGCAAAATACCGTCTGGTGCAGTGGCTCACACCTGTAATCCCAGCACTCTGGGAGGCTGAGGCGGGCAGATCACCTGAGGTCAGGAGTTTGAGACCAGCCTGGCCAACGTGGAGAAACCCCGTCTCTATTAAAAATACAAAAATTAGCTGGGTGTGGTGGTGCGTGCCTGTAATCCCAGCTGCTTGGGAGGCTGAGACAGGAGAATTGCTTGAACCCAGGAGGCAGAGGTTGCAGTGAGCCCAGATCATGCCATTGTACTCCAGCCTGGGTGACAGAGCGAGACTCCATCTCAAAAATAAAATAAAATAGACTGGGCGTGGTGGCTCACACCTGTAATCCCAGCACTTAGGGAGGCCGAGGTGGGCAGATCACAAGGTCAAGAGTTCAAGACTAGCCTGGCCAATATGGTGAAGCCCTGTCTCTACTAAAAATACTAAAATTAGCCGGGCATGGTGGTGCACGCCTATAGTCCCAGCTACTTGGGAGGCTGAGGCAGAAGAATTGCTAGAACCCAGGAGGTGGAGATTGCAGTGAGCTGAGATCGCACCACTGCATTCCAGCCTAGGCAACAGAGTGAAACTCTGTCTCAAAAAAAATAATAATAATAAATAATAAATAAGTAAGTAAATAAATAAATAAATAAAATGCAAAGTACTACCTGCCCCTACTCCTAGGACTGAGACCCCATTTGGATTAAGATGGTCTTGCAGTGGCAGAAATTCACAGTTAAAAGATCAGAGAGAATGGAGCAGTGTGGTGTGTGATAGGAAACAGAAGTAGGTGTGTGATAGGAAGCAAAGCCTCTGGCAGTGCACTTTAGAGGGAAAGTGAGGTATGTGGACCTGACTGGAATTTGCAAACTGGATGAGGGACCAGGCCTTCCGCCCCGTTTCTCATCCCTCCACCCAGAAATGCCAACATCCACATATCCACAGCCCAAAGGACATTGTTGTGGTTGTAACCAAGCATCCGCTCAGGCTGACCTTTGCATAGCAGGTTGAAAGTCTGAGCCCATTTTTTGACGCCAAGAGGTGGATGCAGCAAAGTGTGGGGGCAGGGTGAGGGTCCTGGTGTGAGAGTTGTTCAGGAGACAGGGTCTGGGACCTTCTTAGCACCACACCTCCAGAAGCACCTGCACAGGCTCCAGCTGTGTTGCCCCAGCCCCCCATAGGCAGGGGGATTGCTTACTCTCTCCACCTGGGATGTGTTCTTGGTCTTGCAGAGATGCACACCTGGAGGCTTTCTTTGTTCTTGCTATGACTGGAGAATTGCAGATGTGTTTCTCTGCAGTGCAGTTCTCAGTGGAGGTGAATCACACCTTCAGAGGCCTTCCAAGGGTTAAGATTTTAGCTGTCAAAGGAATCCATTCAGCTAAAATGGGGACAACTGAACGTGTGTGAGACTTGAGCCAGGACTCATTTTCTGTGTGAAATTGGAAGATTTTGATGCCACCCGGGGAATAGCTATGTCCTGATTGGTCTCCCGTTGGAGAGGCCTTGGTGTAACTGCCTTGTCACTCTGCCTTCTCTCCTCAGAGCACCTCTTCGGTTCATTTTGGGCTCAGAGAGCAGCAAGCACTGAGGCATTATTTGCACTTTATTGACACCATTTCCGATTGGCTCAGCGCCAGTGACAAGTGGCTGTCAGCCCTGCTCGAGGTTGAGGGGAGGCTCCTGCCTCAGACTCAAGACTGCAGTCCTGGCTAAGCCTGGCCTCTCTTTCAAAGAGGATACTGCTGCAAGTTAGGCAATGAGTGTCAGAAGGGAACGAAAGACAGGATGCATCGAGTGCAAAGCCCCTTGCTGCTGGTTAATTCCCACAGCTGCCAGATGTGGCCCTGTTGGTCCCTGTCTTATGGTCTATTGCTGAGCAGGACAGGTAGCTGCAGGTGACTGCGCCTGGAAAGGAGCTGATCAGGGTTCTCTGAACCTCATTCTGGTTGCACAGGGCAGTTTGGTTTTGCTGTTGGCGGGAGAGTCCTGATAGTGGGGGAAGGACTCCAGTGACTGAACCCATGCCTGCATGAAACCCACGAGTGCACCCAGCGGGACGATCCTGCATCTGCTTAATGTGCACAGGGCCAGCCTCTTAATGCTACTAGAGCTTTCTGCTCTTTAAAACACGCATAAAAGCAAGCTGTTGTCCCGGGGTCATGGCAAGATAATTTGCTTTCAGCTTGAATCTTCTGAGCTGATGGACTGTGGTGGTGGTAACAGGGCAAATACTTATCCTTACATAAGTAACACACTTTCAAATAGTATGTTTTTGTGGAAAGAATGCATACTGTTTGCCATAATAGGAAGTAATTAAGTAGTGTAGAAAGAGGAACTCTTGGCTTATATAAGAGACGTCTGAATATTCAGGGCAGTTCCTTGTTGCATAGACTGTGCCTACTAATGTTCTATCATCATTATCATTACCATGTCTACAGGAAAGAAGAAATTTATATGTAAGAACACACACATGCATGCATACATGAGCCCCCTTATATGAATGCCAATTTTAAAATTTATTGTTTGCACTTTAGATGGCTGTGTCCAATGTACTTCCTATGCATCTCCACATGTATATGGAGAGCTGGGCTGAAGGAATAGAATAATTTCATTTTAAGATCATGGTCCTTATCCACTCTGAACTGTAGTCTATTGGCAGTGACAGCTATTAATCAAATAATGACACAAACAGATATGCATACCAAAAACTATGTTAGGAACCATGAATGGAAGGCAGAGAGTATATGAGAGGACTTCCTTAGAGTCAGAGGTCAGAGAAGGCTACCATGAGGAAGAAACAGCTGAGCTAAGGGAGGAGCAGGGGCGAATGAGGTGAAGCGAGGGAGAATATGCTGGTCTTAGAGAGCAGCCTGTGCAAAGCCCCAGAGGCAGGGAAAGGAGCAGAGGGTTGAAGGAAGGCCAGAGTGGGCGCAGTGCAGACAGCACGAGAGGCCAGGCGAGGTGGAGCTGGGATCATGCTGGAGCTTACAGGTAGGGGCGAGAGTCACAACGTTCAGCGACTGAGACAGGGACATAAAGATGGGAACAGGAGACACTGGGAACTATGGGTGGGGGAGGGCGGGAGGAGGGCATGGGTGGAAAAACTAACTATTGGGTACCATGTTCACTACCTGAGTGACAGGATCATACGTCCTCCAAACCTCAGCGTCATGCAGTACATTCGTGTAACAAACCTGCACAGGTACCCCTGAATCTAAACTAGAAGTTGAAATTATAAACAACTGGGACAGCGTGCCCCTGGGCCAGAGCAGTGTGTGTGCATGCATGTGTGTGCTCACCAGCTGCACCAGACGTTAACCCTATAGTTGCTGACTGAAGGGAAGAGGCCTGGGGGAGGGGGACAGTGGCCAGAGCAGCAGGGATGGGGTACTTAAGAGCCTGCAGCAGGCCGGGCGCGATGGCTCATGCCTGTAATCCCAGCACTTTGGGAGGCCAAGGTGGGTGGATCACCTGAGTCAAGTGTTTGAGATCAGCCTGGCCAACATGGTGGAACTATTTAGTCTCTACTAAAATAAAAAAATTAGCCAGGCATGATGGCAGGCACCTGTAATTCCAGCTACTTGGGAAGCTGAGGCAGGAGAATCTCTTGAACCCAGGAGGCAGAGGTTGCGGTGAGCCGAGATTAAGCCCCTGCACTCCAGCTTGGGCAACAGAGCAAGACTCTGTCTCAAAAAAAAAAAAAAAAAAAAAAAAAAAAAAAAAAAAAAAAGCCTGCAGCAGTGGCCACTGACCTGGAGGAGTGGGGCATTTCAGCCTTTAACACCTGCGCAGCTGTATTGCTGTGTCCTGGTTGAATATTCCCCCCTTGCAGAAGCCACATGAAGGATTCCAGTGTTTCTCCCGAGCATAGAGGAAAGTGAACCACAGATTCAAGCACAGGAGTGACGTGATTAAGGGTGTGCTTTAAAGGGTCTCACTGGCTACCTCATGGAAAACAGGTGGAGGGCCCAGTGGTGCAGTGGGGGAGCCTGTGTGTGCCCAGCAGCACCGGAGGGATGGATGGGCAGCTTGGATGAGGGTCATGGCTGTGGAGATGGAGCAAAGCCAAGCAGGCTTGGGTGATGGGTTGGATGGGGCACTGAGGGGAAGGAGACTTGAGAATGACCTTCGGAGGACTGGCTTCCATGGCAGGTGGGTGGTGGCACCATCCGCTAAATGAGGGATGCTGGGAGCAGACCGGTGTGTGGAAACATGGGGGAGGAGTCAAAAGCAGAGCTGTGTTCAGATCCCGGTAAGGAGGCTCTGAGGAATCCGAGCAGAAATATATAGTAAGCAGTTGGATATTTGAGCCCGGAATTCAGATAAGAGGTCCAGCCCAAAGATAGATATTTGGAAGTCATTCAGCCTTCGAGGAAGTCAAGTGCTGGCGGGGGCTGATGAGAGCAGGGAGGAAAGGCACGTTGAATATACTCCCACTCGCCTGTGTGGGGTCATTCCACAGCACTCATTAAGCACCCACTCTGTGCCAGGCCTATTCTAGGCACTGAACAAGACAGACAAAATAATCTGCGTGCTGGTGGCCTGTGCGTGCTGGTGAAGGAAATAGACAATAGCTAAGAGGATGGGCACATACCTGAAGTCAGTTGACGGGAGACACTGGGGAGGAGGAAGGTCAGGGTGCCTATTTCAGTGGGGTGGTTGGAGGGCTGTCTAGGGAGACAACTTTTAAGAGGCCTGGAAGAAGTAAGGGAGAGAGCCATGTGGTTTCTGGGGAACAGCATTCTTGGGAGAGCAGAAAACACGTGCAAAGGCCCTGGGACAGGAGTGACAGTGGTTTGCTTGGGGAACAGTGAGGCTGGAGTTGAGTGATGGAAGGGAAAGTGGTAGGCAGTGGGGTGGGAGGAGTGCCTGGGGCCAGATCAAGGAGGGCTTGCATTGGTGAGGGTTTAGATTTTGCCATAAGGGTGAAGTCATTTGATGGTGTTACACAAGAGATGCTTATGCTGATGGAGGTTTCTAAACAATTGCCCTCGCTGCTGTGTGGAGGACAGACTCGGGGCACAGGGACAGGAACAGCAAGACTGGTGAGGAGGCTGGTGTGGGGGGCAAGGTGGAACCCCGTGGTGGCTTTGAATAAGGGGGAGAGAAGAGAGGTGGGGAGACCCGAGGACTTGTTGCCCAGGCTTGGAGTGTCATCACCTCAGATGTGGTAGTCTCAGCACACATTTTACCGGGGCCCCTTACGCAGCCCGGGACTGGGTCATTCTTGCTGCTGGAGCAGCCACATAGCAATGGGTTGGTAGATTCCATCTCAGCTCAACAGCCACTGTGAAGACAGCCCTGATCCCCATAGCTTGAAGCCATCCCTGCCTTTGTGATGTGTCAGTACCTCTCTTAAGGCTTAAGCCTAGCCGGCCCCACTATGTGGCGTGGTAACATTGAGCAGGTCTTCCCTCTCCTGGTGGCTCCATGCTGCAGGAAGGCAAAGCCCGTGACTGGGGACTCTGTTTCTCCACAGCACCTGGCATAGGATGTGTCCTATATTAGATGCTCTGGCATTTGTCTTCATAAATGGCCACATAATTGTGCATAGACCAGTATTAGCTTCACATGCTCAGTTTCCAGAATTATTGTTAGATTGATATCAAATCAAATTTTTTTCTCATGGAGACTATAGCAATACAAAAATACTTTCTGGGATGAAGTAACTGACTATATACATTAATGAGTCAACCAAATAAAATAAAACTAGAAAAGACCAGTGCCAGCCTGTGTCCCCTGAATTCCTACAATTGTCAGATTGACGTGGATGGCCCACTGGCGGCTGTGAGCTGGAATCCCGGGGCAAAAAGCCTCACGGTTTTAGTTTTCTGCTCTATTCTGATGACGCTGACACTTGCTGGTTCATTTGGCCTTCCTGATAGGAAAGAAAGAGCTGAGGCTCCAGGAGATAATTTTCCATGAAAAGGAGAAGCCTTGTCATCCGCAACTCAGTGTAAGGCAGAGTTAAAAGTGAGGACTTCCCAGAGCAGCCCAGGCGCCGTTGGTCCTCTTTGCCTGTCTCATTTTTCTCCATAGTGCTTGCTACTGCCTGCCTTCATATGCATGTATGTGTCTGCTTATTTTTGTCTCCACTAAATTGTAGGCATCTTAAGGGGAGAGGGCTTTGCTTTCCTCATTGCTCCATATCAGGATCCTGCTTAACCTGTAGTAGGTACTCATAAACTCCATTGACAGACTGAATAAAAAAAAAAAAAAAAAAAAGGCAGCGATGTTGTTTGCTGTAGCTGTGAATGGTGAGAGCTTATATATTTTATACTTAGACCACGTAGGAACTAGACTAAGCACCATCACTTTGTAAGAGCCTTGTGCAATCGTGCATACTTAGGATAATGACTCCTGCAATAAGCACAGCTCAGATGCTGACATTAGCCCCACAGATCGAGTATTTGGCAATATTTGCTGCAGCGTCCAGAAGCTCAACCATCTGAATGATCACAAAAGCATAAACGATTTCCAGTGCAAAAGCCCACTGAAAGAACTTGAAACCATGCCAGTTCCCCGGATGTGCCCTAAATTTCCACATGTGCATTAGGAAGCCCTATTATTGTTGGGCTCTTTTTTATCTTGAAGGTAAAGGGTTGCCGGCATTAGGAATAAATGGAGCACCTATAACAATAATTTCTGCTACAGTGTAGTATTTTCTATAGCAGCCAAATGCCAAGTCTTTTGATCAGGATTTCTTGGGCTCCAGTGATGGTGGTAATTACGACCTTTCCACGCTATAGAATCTTAGGGCTTAGTGGAACTCATGGCATTCAATTTTCATTTTATAGCTCAGGAAACTGAGGTCTAGAAGTTACTTCTGAATATCTTATGCTGTATTACTTTGGATTTGGTGAGTTGGGCTTAAGAAGTTCAAGATGAGGCTGGGCGCGGTGGCTCATGCCTGTAATGCCAGCACTTTGGGATGCTGAGGCAGGCAGATCACCTGAGGCTGGGAGTTCGAGACCAGCCTGACCAACATAGAGAAACCCCATCTCTACTAAAAATACAAAATTAGCTGAGCATTGTGATACATGCCTGTAATCCCAGCTACTCGGGAGGCTGAGGCACAAGAATCACTTGAACCTGGGAGGCGGAGATTGTGGTAAGCTGAGATTGCGGTAAGCTGAGATTGCACCACTGCACTCCAGCCTGGGCAACAAGAGCGAAACTCTGCCTCAAAAAAAAAAAAAAAAAAAAAAAACAAAAAAGAAAAAAAAAGAAAAAAAAAAGAAGTACAAGATGAGGCCAGGCACAATAGCTCACACCTGTAATCCCAGCACTTTGGGAGGACAAGGCAGGTGGATCACCTGAGGTCAGGAATTCGAGACCAGCCTGACCAACAAGGTGAAACCCCGTCTCTACTAAAAATAAAAAAATTAGCCGGGCATTGGTGGTGGATGCCTACAATCTCAGCTACTCGGGAGTCTGAGGCAGGAGAACCACTTGAACCTGGCAGAAGTTGCAGTGAGCCAAGATTGCACCACTGCAGGCCTGGGCAACAGAGCAAGACTCCATCTCAAAACCAACCAAACAAACAAACAAACAAAAAATCCAAGATGAAATTTCTCTGCTCATTCATTTATTCTGCAAACACGTATTGATCAATTACAATGACCCGTGCACCATGCTAGAGACTAGGGCTAACCAGGACGAATAAATTCATGCCCTGTTCTCAAAGAACTCGGAGGCAGGTTAAAGGTCCAGCTTGTAGATAAAAGATTACAAATTCAGTATTGTAAGTGCCATCCTGAAGGAGTACAGGAGATGTTTTTGTCCGTGTAATCATTCATTCAACAAATATTTTTTGAGCTGTTCTAATGTTCCAAGAGCCAGCCAGTCAAAGATGAGCAGGTCCCGGGACCTGCCCTTACATCGTTTCTGGTCTAAGGGTAATGGCTGGCCTGCTAATGAGTCAGAGAAAGGTTGTGAAGGAAGAAGTCTCCTAGTAGAGAACTGGGAAACAGGAATTGCTGTGAGAAGGAACGGACTGCAAAGGCTGGAGTGTCAAAGGGTACTGGGGCAGGGGGCAGTTTGGTGGAGATTGGGGTACATGAAATGAAAGAGGGTGAGGATGGTGGTCGATCCATCTTAGGAGGTTAGAGCTAGATCTGTATAGATCTAGAACCTGGCACCTTTCTCTGTCGTCGTTTTTTTCTTAGGAACTGTTGACAAGCATAGAAAAATGTATTAAACTACACAGCTCTCTGATCCTACCTGCACCCCCAAAACACACGGAAAGCCTTCCTAATATGATGGTGTTGTGGTATTAAAGCTTCTTTAGACTTGCTGCCTTGGTGCAGCTCTGGAATAGTGATGAGGAAGAGAAAATGTTTCACTGGAGCCCTCACCTGGGAAATGAGTGTTCTGTGTTAAATAGTTAAACCAGATATGCAGCTAGGTGCCCCTATGCCTGGCACCTAGTGCCTGCTCCACCATTAATGCTCACATTACCCTGAGAGTTGGTTAGAGCAGGTGCTTGACCAGGGAGGCTGGGGAGACTCAGAGAGGTGAAGAGCCTCAGAGCCCAGGACTGAGACGCCCAGCCCAAGCCTCTGTACTTACTCAGAGGATGGATTTGACACTGCGCAGCAAGCCTGTTATTGCTCTGGGTGATCTGCCCCAGACTGATTTCATTTTCCCTTCCTCTGCAACCAAGGAAGAGCTAGTTGACCAGTTCAGTTACATAAAAATCTTCATTTGTAGTCACAGCAGCAACATTCCGTGGAATCCTAGGGACTAGGCAAAGGGTGACTAGCACCTTCAGGAATGATCGGAACATAGTGCAAGGAAAGCACGCTCTCTAAACTCCACTTTATGCTTTCATTGCTCTAGGAATTTAGAATATGAAGACCAGATGTGATCTTCATAGTGCTGAGAGACTAAGAAAAAAGATAGGCTTGTGTGTGGTTCCATGAAAGTGCATTCAATTCTGCAAACTCTTATGCACCAGGCTCCATGCTAGGACCTGATTACCAAGGTGAGCAAAACACAGGATCTCAAAAAATTCAGGTCTTTGGGATAGACAGACACAAGCACAGATAAATGCAATTCTGTGTGATGAGGGTCTTGAGAGAGTTATCAAGGGCCATGGGAACATGGCCAAGAAAGCAATCCACTTTTAGGGGGCTGGAAATAGGGTACAGTGTGGCAAGGAGAGCGGACAGGGAAAGTCACAGGCAAAATGACACTGGGTCTGGGCCTTGAGGAAGATTCGCCTCTCTGGTTGTTAGAGGAAATGCTGAAAGCAGATCCCATGGTTGTGATGAGACTAGAGGAGGAATGAGAATTGGCCGCGATTGTTTGCATTTGACTGTGACTTCTTTGGTGTAAATCCTTTCTGTCCGTTTTGACAAGCCTTGGCTCTGATTTTAACTCCCTTACGTTCCCCGAAACCACTGTTAACAGTTTATATGAATCTTGGCATATTTTTTTCTGTACATGCAAAACACATGGCTTAACTGTTTTCTGCAAGCTGTTACGTTGTCTTATTCTTGGAATTGTGGAATTCAGAGGAAACTAGAAGCTCAGAGCAGTTTTGTCATTGCAAAGCAGCATAAATTGAAGGCTGGGAGGTCATATATAAGGACAGTTTTAGAAGTCCAGGGTTCTTTTCTCTTGACCCCACTGCCCTTCTTCTGAAGGTCTGGGTCTTTTTTTGTTTTGTTTTTAAAAAGAATACCAAGATCTCGGGCATAGATGCTCTTTCTAGTCCATAGGAGATATTCTTAGCTGCTGAGCTGCATTTCAGAGTCCCATTCTCTCATTAACTCAAGCTCACACTTCCTCCTCCACCTTCCCAAGGGCCTATCAACCTCTGCAGTTGATGTGCTGCTGAGCTACAGGATTTCTCAGAGCACAGGGCTGCTGCGAGTTCTGTACAATCAGAGTAGAAACAAGGTGAGCTGAGGTTGATTCATTTCCTTGCAGAGCTCTAAAATCGTTGTGCATTCCTTTTCTTTAAGGTAATGAAAAGGATTAGAGTGTTTTTCCTCCTCATGAGTATCTAGCAAACTGTGAATCCTAAGTGCTACCTGGGCAGGAAGGCTAAAGTTAGATTGCAAGAAAGCAAACAGGGAAAATGCTCAGAGGCGGTCGCCTCCCTTTCCATCTGCACCACCTCTCTCTGAGTTTGTGCTGTCCTCTCAGTTTCTTCTCTTATTCTGTCTTTCCAGCCCCTAGGCAAGAGACAGGTTTGCAAAGGAGATCAGGTGTGACTTTCTACTATGGTTATGGCAGTCGCTTCAGCTCTGCCTGGCTTCTGATTCATTAGATTCCAAGATCATGTATTTTTAGCAGACCTTTCCCACCAAGTGGTCTCTGGGGAGCCATAAACTATCTGGGTTAGAAACAGGCTGCAGGTGGTGTGGCCCCACAGAACGAGAGGCCTGCCCTCCAGAAGCGGTCTCCCCCATCAGCAGGTTTCCCTGTGGGTTGAGGGATGTTCTCTTAGCGTGTTTGATTGCACTCTGGGGTTTCCATCCTGGAATAATATCACAACTCCAGTAAAGGTCATGCCTCACGGGTCCTTTACAAATAGGACAGATGCACAGCCACTCAGAAGGATGTGGCGGGAGGATGGTTTGAGCCCAGGAGTTCACGGCCAGCCTGAGCAACATAGTGAGACCTTGTCCTATAGAATAAATAAATAATTTAGAAATTAAACATTAAAAAACAAATTAGCCAGGCATGGCCCTGCACCTGTAGTCCCGGCTCCTCAGGAGGATCGTCTGAGCCCAGAAGTTCAAGGTTGTGGTGAGCTGTGATCTCCCCTGTGAATAGCCATGGTACTCCGGCCTGGGCAACATAGCAAGACCCCATCTCTAAAAGCAAGAAAGAAAAAAACCGGCCAGGCATAGTGGCTCATGCCTGTAATCCCAGCACTTTGGGAGGCTGAGGTGGGCAGATCACGAGGTCAGGAGATAGAGACTATCCTGGCTAACATGGTGAAACCCCGTCTCTACTAAAAGTTCAAAAATATAGCCGGGTGTGGTGGTGGGCGCCTGTAGTCCCAGCTACTTGGGAGGCTAAGGCAGGAGAATGCCATGAACCTGGGAGGCAGAGCTTGCAGTGAGCCGAGATCGCACCACTGGACTCCAGCCTGGGCGACAGAGCAAGACTCCATCTCAAAAAAAAAAAAAAAAAAAAAAAAAAAAAAAAAAAAAAACAAAAAAAAACGAAAGAAAAACCAGGACAGATAGATGTAATTATAACTTCATAGTGGCTGTGATTCCCAAATGTGTAGAAGCCCCAGTGGGCCACCTGTCCCCTACTTAGACCCCAGAATTACCCCCACAACATCACTCTTCTCCTGCACAGCCTCTGCAGCTCACCACCACTCCTCTTTACCTCCCATTAAAAAAATTGTTTAGTAGTTCCAAATCTACAGAAAAGTTACAAGAACCATACAGAGAATTCCTGCGTCTCTGGTGTCTGCATTCTCTACGCCCGTTCTCCTGCACTTCCTGTCCCTGTCCATCTGTCTATAATGTAGGACGTGTGACATGATTCTGCACATCCCCAGATAGTCCAGTGTATACCATCCAAAAGTAAGGGTACTTTCCCACGTATCCATCCCACGTGCCTGCCAATCTGGAAATCAACATTGATGCAACACAACCATCCAATCCACAGATTCCATTAAGATTTTGCCAACTGTCCCAACAATTTATCCCTCTCTCTGTGCCTCCTTCCCTCACATCTCCCCACCCCTTCCTCTTCCTCTTTCTCCCTCACCTCCCTTTCCTGCTCCCCTCCCTCCTTTCCTTTCTCTTTCTGTCTCTCTGTCTCTGTCTGTTTTCTCTCACTGCCTCTGTTCCCCTCCACCTTTTTCTGTCTCTCTCTGTTTCAGAAATCTCTCCAGGAAGATATTTTGCATTTAGTTGTCACGTTTCATCAACCTCCTTCCATCTGGAATAGGCCCTCAGCATGCCCATTTCTCCTATGTTTGACTGTTTCCATGCTGTAGTTTGAACCTCTGCTGTCTGTCTGATGCTGCCTCATGGCCATATGGCCATGCTTGACAGGAATACCATAGAAATCATGCTCCCTCCCCACTCCTGGGGATGTTAATCTTGATCACCCAGTAAAATTGGTGTCAGCCACATTTTTCTACTGTAAGTTCACTGATTTTCCCTTTGTAATTGATCCGTATTGTGTTGGGGGAGGGATATATTTCAGTCTAAAGGGATCCACTGATGGGAGCCCATTTATGACATCTGCCTGTATCAGCTACTGCTATGGTGGCTCCAGAGAGTGATTCCCCATTTCCATCATGTCTTCTACAATTTTTAGCTGGCGTTCTACTAAAGGATAAGCTTTTTCTTCTCCCCATTCATTTATTTTTTCTTTATTTGTGTAGACCTGTTTGGACTCATGGATCCATCTTCCATTTGATGAGTTTCAACCTGATACTCCGATGACTTATTTTAATGGTCAAGTCTAAGCTGGGCCAATAGGAGTCCTTCCCATCAGTTGGCTTCTTCATCCTTTGACATGTCCTCCTCATTCCTTGAGCATTTTCCTACTTTCTGGCACAAGGTGCCCCAGGCTCATTTTGTGCTTGCCCTGCCCCAGCCCTGGCTCAGCGCTTCTCCAAAGATCCCTGGTTCCTATTAGTGGAGACAGCACTTAGACACCAGGGTCCGGTCCCCAGTGTGCCAGTTGCTCCGGGTTGTCATACGTCTGTGTGCATGCATGTGTGCATACACGAGTCTGTTAACTACATCTACAGCTGTCTATGTATATATATTTTACAAATCAATGAGATCATGCCAATATTTTTTCGATTCCAGCCCAGTGCTCAGAATTCTTTCTAGCCTTTCCTTTCCCCATGTTTGTACAGTCCTTCAGACAGCGGGAGGCCTGAATGCCACTGATGCCCATCCTCCTTAACGTATTCACTGACTTGTTTGCTCAGTGTGACCACCTCCCAACCACTCCATTAACTGTCCTCTTTCTCAGACCCCAGACACGCTGCTGCCCATGCCCTGCAGGGCACCTCTCTGCTCACTGCCCTATAAGGCCGACATCACTCCCAGCTGGGTGGGGAGGGAGGGAGAAGGATGAGAAGGGAAGATGGGAAAGCCCCCCTTCAGCTTTGATTTCCTTTCTGTTTTGGTTGAAATTTTGATGTAGGCAATTCGAGGAAAGAAATCAAAACTTATATAGCTCTAGTAATTTTTTAAATGTGTCTCAATTCATTTCCTCTTCCAGCCAAACCATCATGCCGTCGCTCCTTCCCTTCCCATCATCCGCTCTGTTTCCTGTGGCTCCATGGTCTTTGCATTGCTTTCTTCCCTACTCTTTCTTTCATTCTCATCAGTTTGAGAATTTGGAGTAAGAATGGCAGTCACTCCAGTCCTTCTTTTCCTCTCTGTAACTCCAGTTTAGGCTCTTCTCTCCTACTCTGCTGCAGGGCTGCAGACCTGCAAATATAATATATTCTGTTGTGGTCTCACTCCACAAACAAGGACCAATAATAGAGCAAAGCGAGAGATAACACACATACAGGTTGGTTGCTATTTGGGGAATTAAGCTTCCGTGACATCGAGTATAACACTTGCTTGTTTATAGCGAACTCAACAGAGAATCCAGATTGAATAGGAAACTGGGATATGAAATATATCCCACTAACCTAGGATATTAAATAGAAACATCCACTATGTAGACAGCTTCCTCCTTATCACAAGCAAGATCTTCTGACCGGATCTTTACTGCCTGCATGGGTAAATGTAAAAGCATCTAGGCATTTCTTTTCTCACCTTTCATTTTATTCACTCTGGGGTCCTCAGACTCCTTGGTGTCTCTGCCACTGCTATTGGGCCTGTTTTTTCCAGGACTGCAGTGCCTTCCATCCCCATAACATCTTCCCCTGGCCAGTGCTCCCTTGCCTCTGGGCCTGGCTCGACCAATCATTGGATAGTAGCTGTTGATGGATGCAAACGTTGTGTTTCCCGAGTGTTATATGAACATGTTTCCTAGGTTCTCCAGAAATACAGCTCAAAGAAAGGGAGTAGGGGTCTGAGCAGTGAGTTTCAGGAGGTGTGGGGTGGGGAGGTCCTCAGTCACAGGACACAGCTGAAGCTGCCTGCTCCATAGAGACAGGGCCAGCCTTGTGCACAGGTGAAATAAACAGCTGTGTGGAAAGGAAGTGTGAGGGCTGTGTGTCCTCATGGGAATGTAGGCATTTGCTTTTGAGATGTTCTTGCAGTTTTGCAGAGACACCAAGACCTTTCTATTTCAAACCGTTCCCCTTCTCTTGACAGGCAGAGTTAAATTCCCTGTGTCTCCTGTATTCATACACTTGGAAATCAATTAGTGCAATTGGGGCAATCAGAAGAGCTAAACAAAGGAATCATTTAACGAGAACAAATGTCTGGAATTGTGTATTTTGCCAGTGGAATTTCTCACAGTTGGTGCAAGAAAATACTCCAAATTGAATCAATCAGGCTGAATGTGACTTTTTTCTTCTTCGTAAAAATGTTAAAAGAAACATAGCCAGCTGAGGTCTCCTTCCCCGCCCATCACACAGATCCCTTTTCAGAACCATCCTGTCAATTGACATCTCACCTGAAAAAGAGCAAAGGCAGACGCACAACTCCAGGTATGTGTGCTTGGCATGAAGGTTTTTGCCAAAAAGAGCCTTAAAAGGTTATCTGCTGTGTTAGGACCATTTGGAAAGAGATCATATGGGGCCAGCTGGCCTTAAGGGCTCAGTACAGGGAGTATGTAGGATGCAGAAGGTTGCAGAGAGCATGGCTCCTACCCTGACGATGAGAAAAAGCTCGATAATCTACAAAATGGTCATTTTTTCCTGAACCCATCTCATGCCTGCCTGAGGCAGTAAGGCAGCCGAGTAAACAGAAATTCAAACAGAAGCCAGGCTCTCTAAGAAGCAGGCCACATAAATCACTTCAGCTTTGGCAGAGGTCGGGAAAGAGTGGTGTTCACCATACAAGCCAAAACCTTTTTTTTTTTTTTTCCAGATAAGGTCTCAGTCCACCACTCGGGCTCAAGAGCAATGGTGCACCCATAGCTCACTGCAGCCTTGAACTGCTGGGCTCAAGGGATCCTCCCACCTCAGCCTCCCAAAGTGCTGGGATTACAAGCCACCACACCCAGCCACCAAAATCTTAAAAGTTCTTGAAGGCCAAGTGTCGGCTGATGTGTCTGGAACAGGCTTTTCTCCATGGGCCCCCCATGAGAAGTACTGGGATACGTCAGGAGCCAGATGAGGCCCCCTCGGCAGCCAGGTGTTCAGGAGGTGACCCTTGGCTATTCAGGCAGGGGTGGAGGGAGGAACGGACATGAAGCTTTCACTGCTTCTCCAGATCTTTCCCTCGTGTGAAGCAAAAACAGACCCTCTCACCTTTATTTTTATTTTTGAAATTGTGGTAACATTTATTCTGAGGATAAAACAGGCCTGCCGTACCCCACTCCTATGGGACACTCTGAGAGGAGGGAAGCCCAGTTCTGGGTGGAGTGGGCTGGAAGCCCCACCCATCTGTAAATGGGACTCCCAGGTCCCTGGGGCTGCATGAGGTGAACAAGGCAATTGCTCTTCCCCACCCACCCAGCATCCTCACCTGTCCTGTCCCCGTCCTGGGGACCAGAGATCCCTGCATGGCCAGGAGCCAGTCCAGCCTACCTGTAAGAGCAGGCCTGTTAACCCAGTGCTGTCCGGGTGTGGGAGGCAGTGCCTGGCCCCAGGCTGAAGCCCACAGATCTGCCAGTTGGGCCTGGTTTGCACCTGTATCCCAGGGGACATGGTTGAGCAAAGATCCATGTGTCAGCCCCATAGGCCTGAGCTGGCTTATCCAGCACTCACTGCACCCCCAACTCAGGAACCTTAATTTGAAGTAGACACTGAGGGGTAGTGATTATATGAACGTGTATATAGAGTGCACGCATATAGAGATACACCAATCCTTAGACCGTACACCTAGAGGAGGAATAGAAACAAACTGCCTCAGCCAGGGGAAGGGTAGGAAACATTCCTGCCAACAACTTGCTGCTGCAGGGAAGGTAGGAGCAGCCACCCTGGGACTCCTAGGGGAGGGGCTGGAGATTGTGTTGGGCTCGGGATTCTACACCAATAACAAGCAGGCAGCTGGACGTGGTGGCTCACGCCTGTAATCCCAGCACTTCAGGAGGCCGAGATAAGACGGGTAGACCACCTAAGTTCAGGAGTTCGAGACCAGTCTGGCCAATATGGTGAAACCCCATCTCTACTAAAAATACAAAAAACTAGCCAGGCGTGGTGGCAGACACCTGTAATCCCAGCTACTTCGGAGGCTGAGGCAGGAGAATTGCTTAAACTTGGGAGGTGGAGGTTACAATGAGCCAAGATCATGCCGCTGCACTCCAGCCTGGGCAACAGGAGCGAAACTCCATCTCAAAAAAAAAAAAAAAAAAAAAATCAAAAATCAAAACAAACACACAAAAAAAACAAGTAGGAGTCGGCTACTGCTGGGGGAGGAACAAGAAACTCACACCCAAGATCAATGCAAGTGAGACAGGTTTTGCTGTCACAGAGAAGGGGGAAGGATTGCTAAACATGGAAGAGAAATCCCACCTTGGAGGGCCAGATGTACAGAGCCTGCCTAACACTGAAGCTGGAGCACAACAAAAGAGAACATGCTCATTACTACCAGCCTAACATGTTATAATAAGCAAGAGCAGGCCACTGCTGGGAGAGAAGTAGGAGCATGGAGAAAGACTGCATTTAAGGCCCAGGCATGCAGGATGGCTGGAAGTTGAGGGAAGTCAAGAACACTCACACAAAAAAACCCTGGCACCCCAGCTCCAACTCAAAGTTCAAGATAACCACAGTCTACCTTTATAAGAATGTGAAGGCTGTGGTGCACTGAAAGTAACAACAAAACTCAAACTCAGGTTAGCCCCTAAGATGACTCAGCTTTCCCACCTCCATGCTGACAACTTCACAGAAGAAGAGGCATGTTCATTTCCAGCCATAAAAACTATTTACCTCAGTCTCTACTGCTCTTCTATGCTTGATGTCTGACACTCAACTGAAAATTATCACACACACAAAAAAAAAAAAAAAAAAGAAAGAAAAAAACAATGAACTATTTTCAAGAGACAAAGCAATAAACAGAATCAGACCTAGAGATGACCACAATGCTGGATGTTGGAAGTATTAGATGGACTTTAAAATAACTATGATTAATATGTTAAAGGATCTAGTGGGAAAAGTGGATAACATTCATGAGTAGATGGAAAATTTCAGCAGAGAGATGGAAACTATATGAAAAAGTCCAATGAAATGCTGAAAGCAAAAGACACTTTCTCAGAAATGAAGAATTTCTTCAACAGGTTCATCAGTAGACTGGACATAGCTAAAGAGAGAATCAAAGAACTTGAAGATAAATCAATAGAAATAATTCAAATTGAAACAAAAGAGAGAAAAGAAGGGGGAAAAAACAAACCAAAACAGAGCAGCCAAGAGCTATGGGACAACATCAGCTGGTCTAAAACACATGTAATTGGAGCTCCGGGAGGCAGTATCTGTAGGAAAAGGACTCTAGTGAACTGGTGTTTTCCTCTAGGAAAAGCCATATGGTTAAAAAATGGCCACAAGTTGTTATTGCTTTTCTCCCCAGCTTCTAATTTAGTGAAATCATTTACTCTTATATCCTTCCACTTCCTTCTTGCTTATCTTCTACACCCTGTTATTTGAGGGAAGAAATGTGTGATTTATCCACACCCCCAATCCCCTTTAACAGCCTGTCTGCCGTTTGGCTTCAAGAAAAGTGGCTGTGAAGGTGAGAGGGAGTCACCAAAAAGATTCAAAGCAAGTCTCAGCAAGCTGCCTTTTAGCAACCAAGCTAACTTAAACTTGATTTAGCTAAAGTAAAACATGATTCTCAGTTTTGAAGAGGTGGTAAATTACAGTTCATCTCTGTCCATAGTTACAGCTAAGAACAAATAGCTCACATAATTTGCACTCCTCCTCCTCCTTCTCATTTGAGCAATGAAAAATCTGCTTAAAGAAAAAGGAAGTATTAGATATGGTACTTATCCACGAAATGCTCTTTTGGATATCAGAAGTGGTCTCCTGTATAAACTAGTTATACATTTAATAAGACAGCTGTACAAGCTCCTTTGTGTGTGTGTACAGGAGGTTCGTTTTCAGATGTTCAGCAACTTCCGCTGCTAGATGGTGGTGACTTGTGGCTGTCACCACCCCTTAGGTAGGTAGACGCAGCCATCTACCTACTAAGACCAATTGCTGGAGGAGAGGTGCTGCTGGGGTCTGGATGTTTGTGCATCTCTTGTATCCAAATGCTTTGGGAAAGGAAGAGGAGGTTACTTGCTGAGAGAGCTGGTAGCATATTTTAGCTTATGGGTTTAGAATCTAAACTCAGACATGCTTCTCATCTTGCTGTTGTTAATGAACTTGCAACCCTGTCTTTGTGCAGGTGGGCTCCTCTGCCTTGAAAAGGCCTCTGTGTAGCTTTCTGGGCCTTCCTGACAGAGCGGCTCCTTTCTCCTCTGTGCCACCTCTACCCCTTTACATGCTGTTTGGGACTTTTTTCACATGATTTTGCGTTTATTTTTTCATGCATCTGTGTTCTCTACAAAACTGAGTTCTTCAAGGGAAACAGTTTGTGTTTGATTCATTTCTAGCACAGGGCTAGACACAGACTAGATTCTCAATAAATATTTGTTGAGTTGGGTTAAGTAATTGCCCAGCGTTTGATGGCAACAGTGCCCACACCTGTGTTTGAGACAAGTGCTTCTGCAGTCCCGTCCCCATGTGGTTTTTACAGGCATTGCATTCCCAGGCCATCTTGCATCTCTCTCATGAACTGTGCCCAATGGGGTTTGATTCAGTGGCCCTGCTGAGAACAGTGGATTCAGATCCCCATAGTAATAGACTTGGAAGTGATTTAGGGTGACTATGTTAAAGACAAATTTACACTAAAGTGAGAAAACATTTTTCAAAAATCATAAAGAAGACGGAGGTCACTGAGCCAGTATCTGGGATGGAGGGAGAGTGCAGCTCTCCGAGAGGCAGGCCTGCTCAGGAGGCCCCTTTCGTGGCAAGGGTCCTTACTCTCTGCCCTTTGCGAGGGAAGCGCGGGACCCAGGAAGGGAAGAAAGGGGATTTTCTGCAGATCAGGGCGATGAATAAAATCCTAGAGGTCAATTGCCGAGGTCACATCCATTCGTTAGCTCTAAACTTCATGGAGACCAGAAAAGGGAAGATAAGGGAAGATATGCTTTCATCATCTGATAAAAAGAAACACAGTGGTTTGGGGTTTTGTTTTGTTTTTTTGAGACAGAGTCTCTCTCTGTCACCCAGGCTGGAATTCAGTGGTGTGATTTCTGCTCGCTGCAACCTTGGCCTCCCAGGTTCAAACAGTTCTCCTGTCTCAGCCTCTTGAGTAGCTGGGACTACAGACGTGTGTCACCACGTCTTGCTAATTGTTGTACTTTTAGTAGAGACAGAGTTTCTCCATGCTGGCCAGGCTGGTCTCGAACTCCTGCCCTCAAGTGATCCAGCTGCTTTGGTTCCCAAAGTTCTGGGATTACAGATGTGAGCCACCGTGCCCAGCCAGTTATCACAGTAGTTTTCAGGGGGAAGAAAACCAAAACTCTTTTTTCCTGGGAATTCCAGGTTGGTCCTGTGTGTGGGTGTGCCCTGGAGAGGCTGTGTGGCCTCTGCCAATCGTTTGACTACTCTGGGCCTCAACTTCCTCAGCTGCAGATGAAAGGGTGGAGTTCAGGGACCTCTAATATGCCTTTTGAGTCCTGCATTCTCTGGTCAGACAGTATATCTAGAATGCCTCCAGATTGAAATCCTGACATTGGCCTCAAAGAGCAGGGGCCGGCCGTCCCAGAGCATTAGCAGCAAGCACTAGCTATTTTCTTTCCAGGCTTGCTGGTTTTGCGGCTTTGATGCATTCAGGACCCACAAATGCTCATCAGAGCGACTGTGCTGCCCAAGTAAGCACTAAAACCCCAGCCATCAGCACCGAGTCAAGACTGGCTGCCGCTGCGAGTCAGCTTCCCGCAGTAAGCAGCCCGCGGCAGCTGCCGGACTGTCACTCCAGCCGAGCCCACAGCCACAAACACCACCCCAGTTCCCAAGCAATCACAGGGCATCCGCTGTCAGCACCAGGAAGCTTCTTGATAAGGCTGTGGCTGGGTTGGAAGAGCGCTTGCAGAAATGCTGTGTGCTGCCTGAAAAAGCTCACCCTGCTCTGAGAAGGAGCAGGGACTCCTTCCTGCCCACCCACCCCAGAAAAGAGTTGCAAGATGGCAGAAGCAAGAGTGACTCCGGGCTACCAGCGCACTGGTCACTCAACAAATTGCTTTGCAGTGAATTTGTCTTGCAAATCGAGGGGAGGGGAACTGGTTTCTGCCTGCCCAGTGCTCTCTCGCCTTCTCCTGGATTCCCATTTGGCCCTCAAGCACTTTCTCCCTCTCTATTACCCAGAATGGCTCTGACCTAGCTTTCTCTGATAAACTCATTCACACCGGGTGAGAAGAATCCACACAGCTTTGGACCCTTCAGTGAATGGTGTGCAAAATCTGCAAGAGGAGGAAATCTAATGGCCAGTGGTCATTTTCAGGCGTTTGCATGAGGAAATATTTGGTGAACCACCCTCTCTCCCCTACACACACACCCTGGCAAGGCTGGCTGTGCTGATAGGCGGGGGTGTAGGGCTGCCCTGACCTACATAGGAGGTATTTAATGTTCCCTTTGCAGCCCCCTCTCATTTCTCTAACATCCAAGGCATCTGTTATATTTCCTTTGTCCAAGGCCCCCACATAAAAGAAGCATTGGACCCCTTCCATTCTCCTATCGTGACTTTGGGTGACTTTCCTCTGCTAGTTATGGCAAAGTAATTTGCCTAATCTGTGAATGGGCTAATGCACTCCCACTCCCATGTAGAATACTTGTGTTTGAACAAGAACCTCCTGAAAATGATGCCCTGACACAGTGGGAGAGCTGGAATTTGAGGAACGCAGGGTGGGGCTGCGGAAATATTTGGGGACATGTGAGTCAGGGACCCCACACATCATACCTGCAGAAACCAAGCCCTCTGTCTAGGTGGCGAGGATCTATTTCATGAACTGGAGCCTGCAGTGGCTCTGAGGCCTCCCCTGGAAAGGAACAAGATAGAACAGAATTAATCAAAACAGGAGGCCAGGAGGAGGAGGAGGAACAGGAGAGGAGGGGAAAATTGCTAGTGGGGAAGGAGGACAGGAACAAAATAAAAAAGCAGGGGGTGGAGTTTGCTCACTGACTAAAATTATTTTCTATACGGAGCCAAGATCAACTCATCTGTTGGAATTGATATTTTGCTCCTTCATGTTGTCAGACTTATTTGTGGCTCCGAGTAGCACTCCTTGATGTCAGCTTTTGCCAAAAGTTTCAAGACCTTTCAGGGCAAGGATCAGAAGAGCAGGAAGCATGAGAGTGATACATAAAACTTGAGCTTGGCTGCCTTCCATAAAGCACAGTGGCAGCTTCACCAGATGCAGCTGGAACTTTAATTGGTTAAATTTTAATTGGTTCTGCTCTTGTGGGCTAAGGGTTGGGCAGGGAAAATGTTTTTGTTTGTTTGTTTGTTTGTTTTTGCTTTGCCTAAAGCTTAACTGTCAGCCAGCCTTCTTTGGTCACCTTTGAAATTATGGGATGGCAAAGGGGCTATTTTATGTTTTATATTTATTTTTATTTTTGAGACAGGGTCTGGCCCTGTCACCCAGGCTGGAGGGCAGTAGCAGGATCTCAGCTCACTGTAGCCTCAAACTCCCGGGCTCAGGTGATTCTCCCACCTCAGCCCGCTGAGTAGCTGGAACTATAGGCACACACCACCACACCTGGCTACTTCTGTGGGTTTTGTTTTTTTTTTTTTCTTTTGTAGAGATAGGGTTTTACCATGTTGCCCAGGCTGGTCTCAAAATCCTGGGCTCAAGCAACCAGGCTGCTTCAGCCTCCCAAAGTGCTGGGGCTACAGGCATGAGCTACTGTACTGGGCCAAAGGGGCTATTTTAATACTGATTTTTCTATTGAGGAAATCTTACAGCTGGGTGGTTGGTGGTATTCATTTCTCATATAAGCTTGCTTCAAAGTTTAACATCTTACCAAACATATGTCTATTTCTACAAGCGTTTAGGATGCACTGGTGTTACCACTTTGCTTTTCCTGGTCACTGCTGTGAAAATTAACCAGGGGTTGAAGCTACATCATTTTAATTAAGTGGGCTGCCTAAAACCTGGCCTCAACCTGAATTTCAGGGTCACCATGGGTCTTGTGAGAGCTTCCTGCGTAATTCCCATTTGGGAGTGGCGGACCAGTTCTTGCCCTTCCTTTCCACCTCTGCTCTGCTGTGACCTGAGGCGTGAAGGGGAGGCTGGGTGGCCCTGCCCTGTGCCCTTTTCAACCCCTAGACACCCTCCACTCCTTCCCTCCAGTGCTGTGAACACCTCAGGGCTGGGAAGGGGCCTGGGCCCCCACTGGGACCTGCAGAATGCACCATTTGACTAACCATCCCGTTCCCGCCTCTCTGCTCTTTACAGAATGGGTTGAATGGCTTGCATCTGGCCTCTAAGGAAGGCCATGTGAAAATGGTGGTTGAACTTCTGCACAAAGAAATCATTCTAGAAACAACAACCAAGGTATGTCTCACAGGGAGTGGGGGAGCTTTGCATTGAAAATTCAAGTTTGTGAGTCCTTCCTTAGAAATCAGTCCTTCATGAGAGAACTCAGGCATGCATCTGAATTTCTCTTATCCTTCCAATCACTTTCTATTGATTCTCTGAATCCCTGAAGCTGCCTGAAACAGACCCCGTTTCCAGAAAGATTCAGTGGGCCTTTATCCTCATCACTAGGTTACATATCTAAAACTAGAGCCCTTTCCTGGTTGCTTTATGCTTTCTCAGGGTCCTTGACTCTAACTCAGTGTCCAAGGGCTCTGAAAGTGCCAGTCAGGTGCCTGAAGTTGAATCCCAGCAACGTACTTCACACTCTGCGACCTGGGACGAGTTACTTGGCCACTATGAAGCCTCAGCTTTGTCTGTAAAATGGAGATTATAATGCTTAGTTGCAGGGTTGGTATGAAAATTAAGTGAGATGGCATACATCAAATGCCTGGATGTATTTATTGGATGGATGTATTTACTGCTTATTGGATCTATTTATTGATTACTGATGTATTAATGATTATTGATTCCTATAGTAAGGAATCAATAAATACTGGTGACCATGTTGTTGCTGAGGGTTGTAGACAAGAATCCAGATCTCTTTCATTTTTCCTTCTCCAGCAAGTCTTCCTTGTTCAGCCCCAAACTGATTTCCTCTCCTCGCTAATGACCTGGAACAGCATTCTCTTTCACGAGGAGGTGTTTGGCATGGGGCGACGTCAGGCATCCACAGTAATGTATTTCACTAAATTTCAGTAGATTATAAACACCAGTGACTCAACTTCTGAAATCCCAGAGTCATGAAATTGATACGTCTACAGATTGCAAAATAAGTTTCATTTTTTACCTGTCACGCATCTTATTTATCAAACAGGATGCAACCAGCAATTAAAAATAAAACCAAACAGGCTGGGCACAGTGGCTCATGCCTGTAATGCCAACACTTTGGGAGGCCGAGACGGGAGGATCACTTGAGGTCAGGAGTTTGAGACCAGCCCAGCCAACATGGCGAAACCCCATCTCTACTAAACATACAAAAATTAGCCAGGCATGGTGGCGCAGGCCTGTAATCCCAGCTATTCGGGAGGCTGAGGCAGGAGAATCGCTTGAATCCAGGAGGCGGAGGTTGCAGTGAGCTGAGATCACGCCATTGCACTCCAGCCTGGGTGACAGAGACAGACTCCCTCTCCAAAATAAATAAATAAAATAAAACAAACAAAAAATTATCTCCATTTGCTAACTCAAGTATTGTCTGCCCAGTTCTTGTTTTCTCTTCTCCTCCCTCCTCTGTTCCTTTCCCATGTTTTTCTTCTGGAGTTCTTTCCCCGCTAGCCTCTTATTTTCCATTTGGTATTTATTACACGTGGTCTCACACGCAGCCTCAATTTCAGTTCCATGCAGCAAACAGTTTGCTGCCTCTCAAGCAGAGAATGTAGAAAAACAATACGTAGAGAACAGATATAATTTATGGTTATGAAGTGAACTACCAAAATATTATGAAGGTAGAATCATCTCTCAGGTAAAATTCTGTAATTTTCATGTCATTTCCTGAATGTGAAAAGTTCTTATTGCACTTTTGGGTGAAATAAACTGAATTGCTCTTTCTGACTGGATATGGGGTATTTTTTCCCCAAATTCTATGTCAAATTCCGATTGTTCCCACCCTGCTTCTTGTGTGGATGAAGGATGAGATTATTTTCTCTGCACACTCCCACGTACCTGGCTGTGAGCTGCGTGCCATCTGACCTGCCCCGCGTGTGCCGGAGCGGCGCCTGCCCTGGCGTGCCTTCAAGGGCTGCGGAAACACGAGGCTTCAGTGCTTTGACTATTTCTGAATCTCCTCCCCAGGTTGTGATTTTGCAAGTGAACACTTGGTGTGTCTTTTTTATTTTTAGAAATTTTCTAAGCCAACGTGGCTTTGGAATACCATCCAGAGAGAGAGGGGAAAAAAAGGTGGAACTGAAACCGTGGGCTGGGGAAGAGTCACAACAGATTGGGGACTGTGATGGGGCTCCCAGGCAGCAGAAAGATGAAAAAAAAAAAAAAAAAAGAAAAAGAGTAAAAAGCCAAAACCAATTTAGATTCCTAAAACGTACTTAGACATTTTAAAAGCATAAAACAAATGCATTCTCTCCCCATCCTCCTATCTCCAGCTCTTAAAGACTGGAGCTCAGCACCTAAGCTGTTAATGAACGGGGATAGCTTTCATCTCCACTGGAGAAAAGCCTGCTGTCTCACTCGGGGTCCCTCTCCCCCTTCCACTTGCATTCACCTGGCACCCACGCAACCATCGTCCCTGCTCTGAGCTCTGTGAGCCCCTGAAAATAGAGAAATTGGGTATTTGTGGAGCAAAATACAGCTAAGTGATTTTTCCTGCTCCTTTGAGGCAATGTTCTTTCATATTGAGGGAGGGGCAGAGGAAACAGAGGCTCACAAATCCCTTTTCCTGTGACTCCAACGACTTAGGCCAGGGGCCTTCTTGAGCCTCATAATGTGTGTGTATAGATAGGGGAAAGGAGGTCCACTTCCAGAATTTTCCCTGTGTTCTTATTCCTCACTTATGCTGCCCTTGGCCCAGTTGGCTTGAACCAAGATCCATAGCCAGGGTTCCACCACTGATGAGCTCCCCCAGACAGGGGGGCCTTCCCCTCCTCGTGGGGTAAGGAAAGCTCTCATATCACTGGACTTCGGGCAGGAAGGCTCAGATGGAAAGAAACATTTGACGGGAGCCTCTTGATGTCTCCGTGGCCTCTGTGCCTCCATGCTGGCCCAGGCCTGCTGTGCTTATGCCCAGGAAGCATGTGACCAGTGAATGAAAGGACCCAGGATGCCTCCTTCTTTTCCATGGGAGCCCAGAAGACGCTACTTGGAGCTCAGCGTCCTGGTGTCTAGAAAAGTTTCTGGTGCCAGCAGCCCTGCTGCATTTGGTACAGCAGGTGCCAAGCCTCTCAATGGAGGCTCTTTGGACTTCTATGAAAAATTATTAATGAACTTCCAGACTTTCATATCTGGCATTTATTCTCCAATGGATACTTGAGGAAGAACTTTGTTCTTCATCAAATAGAACTTGAGGAGAAATCAAAAAGACAACTTCAGGAGGCAACAAATGGGAAGTGCCTGCCTTTAAAAAAACAAACAAACAAACAAAAAAACCAGTTTTATGCCTTTTTTTTTTTTTTTAAAGACAGAGAGACTGGGTCTCACTGTTTCCCAGGCTGGTCTTGAACTCCTGGACTCAAGCAATCCTCCTACCTTGGCCTCCCAAAGCGCCAGGATTACGAATGTGAGCTGCTATACCCAGCCCCAGGCTTTATACTTCAATTACCAGGCAGAGTACAAGAAATAGACCTGGGCTGCTTCCCAGCCCCCAGGGCGGCCTCATGGGCCTGCCTCCCTGACCCAGGAAAGCTGGGTCAGCAGCGGCTGGGGGGCCACACGGCTGGGCCCCGGGCTGCTCTCTTCCATCTCAGTGAGGAAGCTTTTCCTCCAGGTGACAGGTGCCACCGGGCAAGGTCAGAGTCCGAAGTCCCTGCCTGTCAGTTCTTAAGTTTCTTGAAATGGATTAGTTAACGATTATGTAGTTCAGTAAAAAGAACTACATACTGTCTAAACTCTAAAAACGAGGTTGTTTGAGATCTCTGCTCCTTAAGTAGTGCAGGGACAGATGGGTCCGACCATGGACCCATTTTCTGCACTCACCCTATTTGATGGAAGCATGGAGTGGAGCCTGCCCACCCCCGCCCCCGAACTCCCTGAATGGGGGTGCAGGTGCAGGGCACCCAGGGGAGTCCACCCCCAGAGGCAGTGCTGACATTCTGGTCCAGGACCCACGGGGGCTGGCAGGAGCCTGGCTGGAAGGCTGTGGGTATCCTGGCAACAGATGGAGGCTGCTAGTCCTGTCTGTGAATTGTTGTTAAATATCCAAGAAGAATCCAGACAAGAAAACCTGAGAACATTAAACTCATGTTCTCAGGCCCACGCCTGTAATCCCAGAGCTCTGAGAGGCTGAAACGGGAGACCAGCCTGGGCAACAGAGTGAGAGCCCGTCTCTGCAAAAATTTTAAAAATTAGCTGGGCACGGTGGCACACACCTTAGTCCCACCTATGCGGGAGGCTGAGGTGGGAGGATCGATTGAGCCCAGGAGTTGGAGGCTGCAGTGAGCTATGATGGTGCCACTGCGGTCCAGCCTGGGTGTTAGAGTGAGAGCTCCAATTCTAAAAACAAAACAAAACAAAAAAATACTTTCTCAGAACCTGCCTTATTTCTCAGTCTCTGCTGTTGGTTCTCATCTTTTACGAAGTTTAAAACAATTACATGCCTTGTTTTCCTCCAGTGTTTATTCTCTCCAGTTTTTCTCTCCTCTCTGATTTGGTGAACCCTTACTCGTTACATTTTGCCTACTAGTATGTCGCATATTCTTTGTATTTTTCTTGGTCAGATTGTATTCCATTTATTAACCCCCATTTATTTTCTGATTTTTCTTCTCTTCCCTACATACATAGTAGAGTTGATCTTACCCTTTCCTTTACCGTCCAATACTTTCCTCACTCTCCTGCCTACCATCTCTTTGTCCCCTCCACTGCAGCTTGTGGTCTGTGGGTATCCCTGGGACGGTGTCAAAGGGGTGGGCCTGAGGGACCTGCCGGCCTCCTTTCCAGGCCTCTCCCAGGCCTCTCAGAGGGCTTGTTGCCTTGCAGGGTTGCAGGCTGAGCGGAGCTGCAGGTCCGCGGAGGGTCAGCTCGCTGACAAGACTTCCAGTGTGTGTCCTGAGGGACACTGACGGGCCGTCTGCTAGGGACAGGACACCGCACCCACACAGCAGATTAGGTGTTCAGAAGTTGTGTGTGTTGGCGGGGGCTCTTTTTTTTCTTTCAGTATTATTTTTCTTTTATAAACATTTTTAAATTTTTAATCATTATGGATACATCATCATCATCATCATCATCATCATAAAGGAGTTCTTTTGACATGGCTGCAGTCTCCTTCAACCACACCTCTCAGTGTCATCTATCCCCTTCCTGCGCCACTCCAATTACACCAGCCAATGCTGGTGGTCTTTTTAAATGTTTTTCTTTTTATAGATTGAGGGGGTACGAATGCAGCTTTCTTCCATGGATACATTGTGTAGTGGTGAAGCCTGGGCTGTTAGTGTGGCCATCACCCAAATAGTGGGCATCGCACCCAAAGGATAATTTCTCATCGCCCCCACCTCCCACCCCCCGAGTCTTCAGTGTCTCTCCACCCTCTGTATGTCCACGTGTGCACATTATGTAGCTCATACTTACAAGTGAGAACATGCAGTATTTGACTTTCTGTTTCTGAGTTGCTTCATGTAAGATACTGGCCTCCAGTTCCATCCGAGTTGCTGCAGAAGACCTGATTTCCTTCTTTTTTATGGCTCTTGCAGCATTGTTTTTCATAGACAACAGGCAGGATTTTCCTCCCTGTACTTTCAGTGTGATTTCAGGATGTGTGAGGGGTCAAGCACACACGTGTGTCCTTTCTACCCCTTTTGGCCATGAAGAAAGCCCCCGGGTCCTTCAAGCAGCACCTGTCCACAGACCTTTGCTGGTCCCACAGCAGGCCCAGTGGGAAACCGCCTCTGTTCCCTTCCCCTGTGTGTTTCAGAAGGGGAACACGGCCCTGCACATCGCCGCCCTGGCCGGGCAGGACGAGGTGGTCCGGGAGCTTGTCAACTATGGCGCCAACGTCAATGCCCAGTCGCAGGTAATGGCTCTCTGCTCTGTACTAGAGGGTGCTGCCTTTCCACACGTGGTTCCTCTTTCCTGCTCCCTCGTGCGTCCACTGGCAGCTGTGTTAACACACACACTGTGGGGCAAGGCCTAGATTTCTCAGGAGCGTGTCTCCAAGCAGTGGTGAAGACATCCTTTATTATTTCTCATGCATAGACCGCACGTCCTAAGCACGACGGGGTTGAACTATTGTGAACCTAAGCCAAATAATATGTCCAGTTATGGCCCAGGTGGAGAGAGAAATGGAGGACTGGAGGAATGAGGCATGGGGTACAGCATTGATGACATCAATGAGGAGTATGTGAGCTGAAGAGATTGACCTACGGTGGCGAGGGGAGGCACAGCCTCTGTGGCCTTTTGTAATAATCCTAGGACGCCAGTCACCGTGACAATGAGTTTCCTTAGGAGGGGTCAGGTGGGAGGAAATGGAATGAAGAGAGTGCTGTCCTCCAGGTGAGAGGATGTTGTGCTGGTGTCGGCCTGTCTTACATTGCGGATGGATGCTAATGATGTCCTCTCTTGGTTTACAGAAAGGTTTTACACCCCTGTACATGGCAGCACAAGAGAACCACTTGGAAGTGGTTAAGTTTTTACTGGAAAATGGAGCTAACCAGAACGTAGCCACGGAAGTAAGTACCTTGGAAAAATGTCGTCACCACCAGAAGTCTCCCAGGTGTACAACCTTGCTTCAGGTGACACCTTCCTGGGTGTGTGGCTTGGGGTGCATCCATGTAGTGATGGATGACCTTCAGGTTGCTGCACTAATCCTGAGCACTGTCGAGTTCTGCAAGGGAATAATGACAAAGTTGTGGGTCTTGAAGAAGGCCCAGACGTCACACTTGAGGGCGTCATTCCCGCTATGGCCAACACTTGTGACTGGAGGGGCAGGCAAAGCATGCGTGTGTATGGTTGGCAAGTTTGCATTGGGCCTTAATGAGAAAAGCTTTTGCCACAAAACCACCATGCACCCTTGGACAATTCTCATTCACTGTGGTCCTGAGTCTTGTCATTGGCGAAATAATGAAATTGAACTAGATAGAGCCAAGGAGTCTCTTGACTCTTAACTTTGGATGGCTCAATGACATGACTTTGTTGTCATTCTGTTTTATCAGTTCCTGGGGTCCTGCGCCCCTTAGTATGTTCACAACTGAGGGAATTAGTAATAGTAGCTCATGGCCAAGCACAGTGGCTCATGCCTGTAATCCCACTGCTTTGGGAGGCTGAGGTGGAAGGATCACTTGAGGCTAGGAATTCAAGACCAGCCTGGGCAACACAGCAAGACCCCATCTCTACAGAAAAAGAAAATTAGCTGGGTGTGGTAGTGTGTGCCTGATTCCTAGCTACTTGGGAGGCCGAAGTGGGAGGATCACTTGAGCCCAAGAGGTCAAGGTTGCAGTGAGCCATGATTGCACCACTGCACTCTAGCCAGAGTGACAGAGCGAGACCCTGTCTCAAAAATAAAATAATAATAATAGTAGTAGTAGTAGTAGTAGCTCACAATTGAATTCTCAGGGCCTGGTGTGGACTCTGGCCTTTGGTCAGTGTTAATAATGTTCTGCTTTGTCAAGGCACTATCCTGGCACCAGCAGATGGGGTGAGAAAGGGAGCAGGCAAAGAATCCGAGCAGTCAAAATTTCTTAAAACAAATCAAACTGGAAACAAATTATAAAGGAAAACTAAAGGAATGCTAAAGAAAAATTTGGCAGGTTCTGTGAGATTGCAGAGAAAGGAAGTGGAGGCAGGAAGGGCTTCAGGGAGGAGGTGGCGTTTAGGCTGAACTTGGTGGATGAAGAGGGCTTTGGTGGAGGGAGGTCCCTCAGGCTGGCGCCGCTGGGAGCATGAGCCCGAGGGGCAAGGGTGTGTCCTGTGTGAAGGGCAGCTAGGTTCAGACGAGTCAGAGCAAAGCGTTTTCCTCCTCTGGCCAGGACGGGTTCACGCCTCTGGCGGTGGCCCTGCAGCAGGGCCACGAAAACGTCGTCGCGCACCTCATCAACTACGGCACCAAGGGGAAGGTGCGCCTCCCGGCCCTGCACATCGCAGCCCGCAACGACGACACACGCACGGCGGCGGTGCTGCTGCAGAATGACCCCAACCCGGATGTGCTTTCCAAGGTGAGGGCGAGGCGGAGGGAGGAGACCTGGGCCGCGGATGCCCACGGGCTCAGGGCGCACCGAGTACACCCTGAGACTTCCCAAGCACCTCAGCGTGCTCACGGAGCGTCCCCACCCCAGGACGCAGAGGGGCCCCTGGACAGCCCTGCTCTAAATCTCTGGCAGCGGGGGTGGTTCCTGTTGCTCCAGGTCATCTGGAAATGTGTCCAGGCCGGCAGGGCGAGTCACCCTGGAACGCCAGGAGGCGGCCTTCCTGATGTTCCTTCGTCTCTCCTCCCCGGCTGCCCCGTAGTGGAGGGAGGAGGCGTGCAGGAGTCGGGGTGTGGAGAAAGGGGGTCCGGGGCTCTGCACAGTCACCTGGGCATGCTCTCCGGTGTTCGGAGGCACTGCTGATCTGCTGTCTGTAGGCTGAGGCTGCTGGTTCTCTTTTAGTGGAAATGGATTTGCTGGAGTTATTCACCGTCCCCTCCTGCACCCTGCCCCTCCCCTCTTCCACCGGCCCCAGATCCACCGGGTTTTGTCTGGAAAACACCTGGGTGGGGTTAGGCCTGGCTTGAGGCTCTGGAAGAGAATGATGACAATGGACAGAGGCTGAGGCAGGAGGATGGTTTGAGCCCAGGAGTTGGAGACCAGCCTGGACAACATAGTGAGACCCCACCTCTTAACATTTTTTTTTAATTAGCTGGGCATGATGGTGTTCGCCTGTAGTCCCAGCTACTGGGGAGGCTGAGGTGGGAAGATTGCTTGAGCCCAGGAGGTCAAGGCTGAAGTGAGCTGTGATCACATCACACTGCACTCCAGCCTGGGCGACACAGTGAGACCCTGTCTAAATGGAGAGGAAAAAAAAAGAAAAGAAAAAAAAAGACCATGGCCCCATCACACTTTCATTCATGAATGAAAATCTCTTTGTCGGTGATCACTCTGACGAACGGGCCCACAGAGTGTGAGGTTAGCATATAAGTCGGTTTGCTCAGGGTGGATACCCAGCTTTTGAATACACTGTGCCACAGAGCCTCTCTTGACCCCCTCACCAAATGTTCCCACCCATCAAAATCTCCTTTGTCTGTAAAGTCCTGTCGCCCCACCTGAGTTTCGGGCATCCCAGGGCTGATTCTGAGATAGAAGTAAATCACATATGACAAGTTTCTCCCCCTCTGTTGTGCCCTAGACGGGATTCACGCCCCTGCACATTGCAGCCCACTACGAGAACCTCAACGTGGCCCAGTTACTCCTCAACAGGGGAGCCAGCGTCAATTTCACGCCACAGGTAACCTGGGGCAGGTGCGCCCTCACTGTCTGGGGGCTTGGGGCTAGCAGGTGCTCCTGCCTTGGCACCATGGATTTCATCCCAGTGGCAGAAGTGCCTGTGGGTCAAACAGCCCTGCTGTCTGTTCAGCCTCCTTGCTGGCAGGTTTCTGACCATCCACCCCCCAGTTTCTACCTGCTTTGCTTGAGAAAACCCTAAAGTCCATTTGCCCATCCTAGAAGTGGGAAATCTGGAGGGCAGAGAGTGATTTCCAAATAACTGACTTTCCTGCAGTCTGTTATGTTGACTCTGGGAGGCGTGGGCTTGGCTGGTGTGGTGGGATGACCCATGCTGTTGGCAGGTCCCTACAGGTTTTAAAATGTCTTAGGCTAGAAATGCCCTGACAGCACCATTGCAGGACTGGGGGCTGGGGGTTGGGGACATGGGGAGCGGGAGCACAGCAGCTGCATTCCAGGGAAGGATGACACGCCCTGACTGTCGTGCTTCCTCCCTTCAGAACGGCATCACGCCCCTGCACATCGCCTCCCGCAGGGGCAACGTGATCATGGTGCGGCTGCTGCTGGATCGGGGAGCCCAGATAGAAACCAAGACCAAGGTGGGTGCCAGCAGGCTCCGCAGCCAGGCACGGGGAGGGAGTTCCCCCCTCACGAACCTCACCCAGAGCAGCGGGCCCTTGGTGACCTAGTTAGGGATGCACCAGCAGCCTCCTGGAGCTGCCTGCAGCGGTATTCTGGGCAATGCCACGTGCAGCGGGAGGCAGTAGTAAAACTGTGCTGAGGTCGAGCTGGTGCTTGAGGAAACGTCAGCACTCGCGTGGGCTGGGACGATGCCATAGGCGGTCTTCTCTCCAATGACCTCTGATAGCTGCCTTTTGGGCTTTCTGTTTTTGACTCTGTCTTTTAAAGGACGAATTGACACCTCTCCACTGTGCAGCTCGAAATGGGCACGTGCGAATCTCAGAGATCCTGCTGGACCACGGGGCACCAATCCAAGCCAAAACCAAGGTGTGTACTTCCTTCCTGTGAGGAGCATCTTTTAGGCAGGGCTCCAGGTCCAACAGACCTGGCATCAAATCCTATTTCGGTAAAACAGAAATGCTAATACTACTAAATGAATAGCACCTTTGACATTTATTACAAGGCCTGTCACATAGGAGGCACTCAGTGTAGCTCTAATTCATAACTAGATCAGGGTCGGCAAACTTTTTATCTAAAGGACCAGGTATTAGACAATTTTAGGCTTTGCAGGCCATGGTCCCTGTTGCAGTGATTCAACACTGCCAACGTAGCAGAAAAGCAGCCATAGGCAATATGCAAACTAGGGCCCGTGTTCTAATAAAACGTTATTGACCAACACTGGTGGCAGGGCAGATTTGACCCACAGGTTGTATAGTTTGCCTTCTACTGCTCTAGATCTATCCCCATGTCCCTCTTCCTCGCTCCAGAAAAGACAGGCACTAAGTACTCTAAGAAGTCTTCAGAGCCCGGGTCAGACTGAAGCGAAGTTAAAAAGAAAAGAACCCAGTTCTTCTCAGGCTCCATGACAGGCCAGAGAAAAGGCTTGTTACGTGATTCTAACATAAGGACTTAAGTCTTCCAGGGAAGAAAGCTGTCAGCCACACAGAGCTGCCTGAGCCTGCTCCAGGCCCTCTGCCCCGTGAATTGAGCTGTGTCAGAGCAGAGCAAGGCAGAAGCCAGGCCCACTCACGGCCACCCAGGATGTTTCCCACGAGCAGTTCTGTCATGAAATGATGGCTCAGTCCATACAGTGAGAGCTGATTTATTCCCGACACATTATCATGTTCTGTTCTGTAGAGCTGTCATTAATTTGGGTCATGATTCATAGTCCCCACACTGGCTCTTGTTTGTGTCTGTGTGTGCTGTTGCATGAGGGTGTCCTCTACTAAAGCAGTTTCTCATTTAACCCCCTATCCTTGGCTGATTTGCTGTGTGACTCTGAACATGTGTCTTGCCCTCTCTGTGTTTCAGTTTCCTCATCTGGAGAGCCCCCACCCTCTCTCCTAGGATTGTTGGGACGACCATGTGAGATAATGTCTTCAAAAGTATATCTAACAGTAAAACTCCTCAGCTAAATGAAAGTAGAATTGCTACTATCAGTTAGATTATTAGGTCAGGAAATTCCCAACATTTTTCCAGGAGTGCTGTATTTAAACATAATACATGACCAGAAGTTAAGATATTTTGTTTTATTATCCAGATCATTAGAATGGGGCTGAAAGGAATGCTTATGAAAAGTATTTTCTGAGAATGTGAGAATATGTGACTTTTCCATTGGGAACTATGGTACAACCTTTCTGAAATGCAAGTGTAACTAACTGAGTTAGCTCAGTCCACCCTAACAAAGAACCACACGTTGAGTAGCTTAAACAACAGAAATTTACTGTCTCACACTTCCAGAGGCTGGAGGGTCAAGATCAAGGTGTCAGCAGGGTTGGTTCTTTTTTTTTTTTTTTTGGTGACAGCGTCTCTCTCTGTCACCTAGGCTGGAGTGCAGTGACATGATCTTGGCTCACTGCAACTTCCACCTCCTGGGTTCAAGCAATTCTCGTGCCTCAGACTCCCGAGTAGCTAGGATTACAGACATGCACCACCATGCCTGGCAAATTTTTGTATTTTTAGTAGAGACAGGGTTTCGCCATGTTAGCCAGGCTGGTCTTGAACTCCTGACCTCAGGCGATCCGCCCGCCTCAGCCTCCCAAAGTGCTGGGATTACAGGCATGAGCCACTGTGCCCGGACCTTTTTTTTTTTTTTTTTTTTTTTTTTGTGATGAAGTCTCGCTTAGTCACCCAGGCTGGAATGCAGCAGTGTGATCTCCACTCACTGCAACTTCCACCTCACAGGTTCAATCAATTCTCATGCTTCAGCCTCCCAAGTAGCTGGGCTTGCAGGTATATGCCACCTCACCTGGCTAATTTTTGTATTTTTGGTAGAGATGGGGATTCACCATGTTGGCCAGGCTGGTCTCAAACTCCTGGCCTCAAGTGATATGCCCACCTCGGCCTCCCAAAGTGCTGGAATTACAGGGGTGAGCTACAGTGCCTGGCAGGGTCGGTTTCTTCTGAGGCTGTGAGGGAGCATCTTTTCCAGGTCTCTCCCCGAGCTTCTGGTGGTTTGAGCACAATCTTTGGTTTCCTTGGCTTATAGAAGCATCATGCTGACCTCTGCCTTCATCTTCATGTGGCATCTTCCTGCTGTGCAGGTGTCCAAATCTGCCTGTTTCTAAGGATGCCAGTCATAGATTAGAACTCACACTAATGACCTCATTTTAGCTCATTACATCCCCAAAGACCCTGTTTCCAAACAAGGTCACATTCTGAGGTCCTGGGGGTTAAGACTGCAGCATGTGAATTTTGTGGGACCTAATTCAGCCTGTAACACTAACATCTGCTGTCATGGAACCTGATTTGCGTCTTCCTTGATGAAAATCCTCTCGTTTCCACTTTTGAAAAGCTGAAGTCCCAAGTCCTGAGCTCCTAGCCTTTCTTGGCACAGCCCCGGGCTCCTCTCCAGCCCGCCTCCATGCTTGCCATCACTTTGCCCTGGCCTATTGAACTGCATGGAGGCCCCTGGGTTCCCCTAGGGTAGCTGCCTCTGTGATGTTGCACATGCTGCTCCCTTCACTAGGATGTTCTTCCCCTTTGGTCCTCCTGGTGAACTTCCATTCAGCTCCTTTCAAGTCCTAGTTCAGGCCTCACCTCCTCCCTCCCAGTGCCCCTCCTTCATCAGGGACGCCATCTGTTTGATTCTTACCTCTGTGCTTTGATCATTTTTCATCCCACTTCAGGGCACTGAAAGACACCATCATGTTTGTCTACAGGCTTCCTTGGGCCAGGGGTTATGTCTGTTCTCTTTCCACAGATCTTAACCCATACCAGGAGGATATTAATCACTTGATAAGTATGTGTTGAATTAATGTTTGAATGAATGAGTGAGTCTCCTCTCTCTTTAATGTTTTTTCAACAAATTGCTGTTTGAGAAATGAGTATCCTTAATGAATTTTCTTTAACTGAACTGCATTTGACAGGGACAAGGAACAGAGGGATTTAGATCCAAGTTCTATTTTATCATCATTCATTCATTCATTTATTCAAAATTGCATAATTTAAGAACCACAATGTGTATTACATGCATTTACTGGGCACTGTGGGGCATTTAAGAAGAAATATTAGGCTCAGTCACTGATCTTAAGAGGCATATAAGAGAAAAGATGAAAAGATACACTCCCCTAAACAGTTAACTATGAATGTAATTGGGCAAATATGAGAATAAGGTCCAAGTGCATGGCCCAGATAAGGAAAGCCCACTGGAGTCTAGGGTGGTCAGGGAAGGCTTTCTGGAAGAGGTGGGCCTGCTGGAGATGGCTTTGAAAGTTTGGCCAGGTGGAAAGGAGAATGTCTGTGGTCAGAGACTGGCAGAAGTGTGGAGGCCAGCGTGAGCCAAGCTCCCTCCGGAGCCTTGTGGAAGCATTGTGTAGGGAAGAAGTAGGGAGTGACATTGGAGTCGTCCTGAATCTCCATGCTCGGTCCCCAGAAGACTTTGTGATTGCTTGTGTTTTCCTCTTTACCCAGAACGGCCTGTCCCCAATTCACATGGCGGCTCAGGGAGACCACCTCGACTGTGTCCGGCTCCTGTTGCAATATGACGCAGAGATAGACGACATCACCCTGGACCACCTGACCCCGCTCCACGTGGCTGCCCACTGCGGACACCACAGGGTGGCCAAGGTCCTTCTGGATAAAGGGGCCAAACCCAACTCCAGAGCCCTGGTGAGTGGAGGGCTGCTGGAGAAGGTGCAGAGGGTCAGGGCAGGCTCAGGGCAGGACCAGAGAGGCATGGCTGGACCTGTGGGAAGGGCGGCAGGTGCCCAGAGCTCCCCAGATTTGAGGCCTGAGAAGTGGGGTGTGACAGCACAGGATGGTGGGGGCCTGGTGTGCACCCCTCTTGCACCCTCCACTGCACACCCAGCTAGGTATCAACCCCTGCCCCTGGTGACCAGGTCGAGGTCAGGGGTGAGTTTGGGCCCAGGAAACTGGACTCAGGAAGCATCCTGCATGGTAGGTATACAGGCTTGGGGCGCCTGTCCAGTGGAGTCAGGCCTGGAGCTGAGTGATTCCTTAGGGGCTGTGTGGCTTTCTGAGCTGCTTTGGGGATGAGTGAGGTGGCCGAAGCTGAGCATCCTTCGTCCACAGAGGGGCTTGCAGTTCTCATGGCACTCGTGTAAAAGGAAGCTCAGGCCCAGAGCAAATCCCTCCTGTAGTTCCTCTGCCTCCTTCCCAGGACAGGGGCTCCCAGGGAGGTCTGGGGATCCAGTAGGACTGTAGCTTTGCACTAAGCATGCCCGTAACCACATCTCCTCTCTGCCCCTTTCCAGGGCAGCAGAACTGAGGGGCAGGATATCCTCCAGGGATGGCAGAGGATGGCTCATTCATTCATTCACTCACTCACTCACTCACTCACTCACTCACTCACTCAAGCTTTCACTGAGCAATGCCCGCAGGCCACATGCTATTGTAGGGGAGTTGGAATTTCCCAGCCTCAGGACTATTGACATTTGGGGTCGATATTTGTGGTCTTGTGTGTCGTAGGATGTTTAGCAGCATCCTGGGCCTCTACCCACTAGGCACTCATAGCTCTCCTTCCCTAGTTGACAATAAAAAATGTCCCCAGACATTGCCACATGTTTTGGCGGTGAGGTGCAAATGATACCCCCCCACACCACCTCCCACGTTTGAGAACCACTGCCTTAAGTGGGTAAAGCACTGAAAAAAACAGACAAAAACAAACATACTTTTCTGCCCTTCAGAGTTTATATTCAGAGTACATCACACTTTAGAGCAGAAATCCATTTCACTAAAAATGATAAGTGGTTTCAGGGAAGAGGGAACATGATTTGCTTCACAAAAGTACTCTTTTATTGTAAATTTACCCTTAGGGGACTTTAAACAGCAGGATCTTTTAGTGCATCCAAAATGTGAATAAATTTTTTAAAAAGGTTTATAAACAACATGTTCTGGAACATATCTAGTGCATCAAGTGAGAGCCACCTGTCTCTTACGTGATTTGCATTAATTGGCATTGTAAGACTAATCAATTGGCATTAATTCATTGATTGGTCTGTGGGCATCTGCTGGTGGCCTGGGCAGCAGCTGCCTTTTAGAGCAGCGAGGTGGTCTTCTGGGCGTTCCTTGGGCCCGTGTGTAAGCTCCTGCTTGTCTGTCTTCCTTTGTGTGGGCTGCAGAATGGCTTTACCCCCTTACACATCGCCTGCAAAAAGAACCACGTTCGTGTCATGGAGCTGCTGTTGAAGACGGGAGCCTCTATTGACGCGGTCACCGAGGTAGGAGAGACTGCAGAGGAGCCTGGGGGCAGGCCCGTGGTCTCCCCCGACCCGCCTTCTCTAAGAGTCGCTCTTTCTAGCTTTGTGTGGCTGCAGGGGTGTGTGTGTCTGCAAGTCTGGACTGCTGGAAGGAATGAATTAGAGGTGACTAAGACAAGGGAACATGAGTTAAGTCTCATGGAGCTTTCCAAGATCAGACACAATTTTTGCAAGTTGTAAGAGTGGGCACGACTTGCCCACGGTAATTTTTTTCTCCAACCATTTTCTTGGAAGCAAACCCACCTCATATAACTCCATTTTCTTGGAAAACCATTTGTGAAAGTGTTAGATGCCGTCAGGTTCTCTCTTCTTCAGGGGAGCGGAAAGACTCCCCACTTATCTCACTCTGCCCTTGTCTGTTTCAGTCTGGCCTGACACCTCTCCACGTGGCCTCCTTCATGGGGCACCTTCCCATCGTGAAGAACCTCCTGCAGCGGGGGGCATCGCCCAACGTCTCCAACGTGGTAAGCCCTCAGGCAGGCAAGGAACTTGCTCCTCTAGACCAAGAGTTCAGAGGGCAGCTTTCACCAGTGCTCCCAGGCCTCTTCTCTGGGGACAGAGCTACAATTCCCAGAATAGCCAATGCTTCAGACTGGGGGAGGACATCCCTGTGTACTGACGCTTTCTGGATTAAATTTCTCACACATCCGTAAACCTTGGAGGTTTTGTTTTGGACAATAATTTTGGAATGTCTATAAGTGTTCACTGGGAATACATTTACATTTTTGAATATTCATTAGCTCTGGGGTTTACTTTTAAGTGTACCTAGAATATACAGATGCACACATGCACGCACATACATGCCTGCACCTGCACACGTGCACACACACATACATACATACATGCACATGCACACGTGCACACACACCAGACTAAAGAGTGACTGCTGGGGCAACTCCACCTCTTGGACAAAAACCCACCAAGCCACTCGAAGCTGCACTTCCTAGCTCTGTGTGTGCAGTTTTGGACAGCAGGCATGTATGAACAGTTCTACAATTTTGTTATTTTATAGAAAGTGGAGACCCCGCTACATATGGCAGCCAGAGCTGGGCACACGGAAGTGGCCAAATATTTACTCCAGAACAAAGCCAAAGTCAACGCCAAGGCCAAGGTGAGTTGTGAAGGCAGGAAGGGAAGGGTTTCAGATGTGAGCAGTTCCAGCACTGTGCAGAGAACCCATCCTCATTCCAGGCAGGGCTGCAGTACTGTGGCCTGGGGATCGCTTTTCATCCCGATCAGGCCGCTCCGCGTGCTCCGATTCTGCTTTGCAGGGGGTTTGAGAAGACCAGGGATATTTTTGCATTAAAGTCACATTTCTTTAAAATAAGGAAAGTCCAAGGTGCATGGTTGGGCTGAGTATGTCCTGGGCTAACGACGACAGTTGCCGTGTAAGGAGGCGGGCAACCTTTTGAAGAAAGCATTGCCAGTGAAAATCAGGCAAGAATTACTTGATCTAAAACTGGAGGATTCCCCCTTGCTGTAAGCACATTTTGCGGGGGTTGGAGGAGTAGGCAGTGAGAAGAGCTGTGGAGTTTGCAGTTGCTCGCTCGGCCAACAGCAGGCTTCCTAACCACAGGCCACGATGGGTTCTCCTTAGAGTCAGGCCTGTGATTTGTGTTTGGGGCCCTTGAGGGATGCCTCCAGCTGGGCCCCATGAGACCTGGCCCAGGCAGCTCGACAGCAGCATTCAGAAACAGGAAGCTGGGGGTGTGGATGGAAAAGTTCTCATTCTCTGTCAGCAGTTGAGACTCCCCTGACCCCAGCACAGAGAAAACCAAAGTAGAGTTCAAGCAGAAAGACAAGCGCATCCTTTCAGAAAGGATGTGGGAGACAGATGAGCAACCACACTGCATTGAGTGCCTTTTATGCACAAACGCAGAAACGTGTACGTTATCTGCTTGATCCCAGATGAGCCCTAGCAAGTAGACGTTATTATTCCCATTTTACAGATGGGAGGGCTGGGTCTTTGGGAAATTAGGTAGAAATAACAGCTCACTTGAAGAGCTGTTGTAAGGATTCAATAGGATACAGCATATTGGTTCCTGTAACTCAGAGACTTGATTCAAACCCTGACTCTTCATCTTCTTAGCTGTGTGACCTTGAGAAGGTCACTTGCCCTCTCTGGGCCCTGCCTTGCTTCTCTGTAAGATGAAAAGTTGGATTTGGTAACATCAGCATTTCTTCTTCTTTGCTTTTGCTTTGGGGTCCAGGATGACCAGACCCCACTTCACTGTGCAGCTCGCATCGGCCACACAAACATGGTGAAGCTCCTGCTGGAAAACAATGCCAACCCCAACCTGGCCACCACTGCTGGGCACACGCCCCTGCACATCGCAGCCCGTGAGGGCCACGTGGAAACAGTCCTGGCCCTTCTGGAAAAGGAAGCATCCCAGGCCTGCATGACCAAGGTACAACCTCCCCTCCTCTTGGTCTAAGGAAGCAACAGGCTCACTCAGCCAGGCCTGGGGCTTGGAGGGGAATTCGTGCCTGGTTCTCTTTGTCACCTCAGTGATGTTGCAAGCAACTGGAAGGGTCATCACACTCGGGGCTGCCCGCCACCTGCAAGCCCGATGTGTCTCCATCCTTCCCCAAAACGGGAGGTCAACCACAGCTTCTCACACACCCAGCCAGCCTTCGTCCATTTACCATGGCACAACTATTAGTCGAAACCTGCTTTGGGCAAGTCACAGACAGGTTCTGGGGATATGAGAAGGATTAAGACTCATACCCTGCCCTCAGCTAGCCAGCAATCAACTACCACTGCGAGGTGGTCGAGACCCTCTCACCAGAGGAGTGTGTACAGCAAGTGCAGGGATGCCTGCCCACTCCTGAGGTCTTCAGCCTCCTGGAGGGCTCAAAAATGGCTATGTCTTTGCTTTTATTGGCATCTCCATGCCAGCGGAAGGGGGCAGCCTCCTTTGCCGTGGGCCCTTTCTCCAGAGAGGACAGCCCTGGGGCCCCGATGTCCTGACAGCCTGTGTTTCTCCTCAGAAAGGATTTACCCCTCTGCACGTGGCAGCCAAGTACGGGAAGGTGCGGGTAGCAGAGCTGCTGCTGGAGCGGGACGCACACCCGAATGCGGCTGGAAAAGTGAGTTTGAACCCCGCCCTCCCCTGCAGCTCTCAGGTTAGAGGCAAGAACAGAGGATGGAATTCAGCTCTTGCAGATTCCATCTCTTGCCTATGTTGTCCATCCTTTTTTTTTTCTTTTCTTTTCTTTTTTTTTTTTGAGATGGGGTCTCTCTCTGTTGCCCAGGTTGGAGTGCAGTGGTGCCATTATGGCTCACTACAATTTCGACTCCTGGGCTTAAGCCATCCTTGGGTGTCAGCCTCCTGAGTAGCTGGGACTACAAGCAGGTGCCACCATGCCCAGCTCTAACTTAAAAAAAAAAAAATTATAGAGACAGGGTCTCACTATGTTGCCCAGGCTAGTCTCAAACCCTGGGCTTGGGTGATCTTACCTCTTCAGCCTCCCATAGCTCTGGGATTACAGGTGCGAGCCACTGCACCCAGCCTGTTCATGTTTCCATGGGTAGCATCGAGAGAGAACGCCCTTTGGAAAGACTGGCCTTTCTGTCAATGGCCTTATCCGTTTGGAAAGACTCGACGGCCTTCTCTGGGCGAATGTGCTGACCTCGCTGCCCACGTCCCCTCTGGTTCCCACAGGGCTCTGGGTCCTGTCCTGACATTCTGTCGTGACTCCAAGTTAAGACTGGCCTGGGAAGGATTTTAAACAGGATTTTACTGTGTAAAATAGGTGTGCCATGCCTAAAGGGAGCCCTGGGAGAAAGTCCGTGGGAGTGACATCTGGTCTCTTTTGTCTTTGTCCTCTGCAGAATGGCCTGACCCCCCTGCACGTGGCCGTCCATCACAACAACCTGGACATCGTCAAGCTGCTGCTTCCCCGGGGTGGCTCCCCGCACAGCCCCGCCTGGGTAAGACTGGCGCCTCTCCCCAGCTGCCCCCGGAGAGCAGGTCACCTGCTACCTTCTAGTCCCTCAGGGAGGGTGTTTCCACAGCAGCCCAGGGGTTTTGCGTTCTGTAGCTATTTTTACCTCAGAAATCATGCCTCACTTTCACACATGTTACCTGTCCTGTAATTGTGCTATTCAGGGCCCAGGAGTGGGATGGGAAGTGGGTAACAATTCCCAGCCAGGGCTTACCTCGCAGAGGCAGAACTTGTTTTATACAGCAAATGTGTCCCCAAGCAGTTGCATGTCAGCTGGGTTTTGTAAACTGACTGTCAGAGATCAGTGTGGATAAAAATCCCTGGGGAGTGGTGAGCCTGGTTCTAGCAGATTCTGACTCTGTGGGACTGTGCAGTGTGGCCTGGAAGCCTCATTTTTAACCTACTCTCCGCGTGGTTCCGGGGCTGGGGCCACAGCGACCGTACTTTGAGAAATCCTCAGGGCTGCTGGTGAGCTTGCTGGAACCTGGAAGCAAGGGACCTCTTTAAAATGAGAATGATCACCTCCAAATTCATTTCTCTCTGAGATCAGACTTTTCAATGGTGGCATTTTTGTAGAGAGGCTTACCTGAATATGAGACATGTTGGCCCGGCCTCACACCAACTTTAGAGGTGAGCTGCTCAGAGCAGCAGGTTCCGTGACCCTTGAGGGAATCAGAGGAGGGAGCAGATGGGTAGCTTCTGGAAGACCTCACGGGATTGGGTAGTACAAGGATGAAGCTGGAAGGATCATTTTTGGGAACAGGCTGCCTGCTGTGGGAAGGCAAGGCTGTGTAGGGATAGGTGCCATGGGACTGGTGGCCAGCGGGGAGAAGGGGAGAGGAGAGGGAGTGGGACCAGGAAGACAAAAGCCACACACAGTCCCCGCACTCTGTGGGGCAGCCAGGCGCACGGGAAACAGGATAATCTATGGGAGAGCAAACCCGGCGATCCGTCATGTGGCAGGTGTCCAAGTGCCACAGAGAAGGAGCCTAAGGGTGGGACCCCGCATGACTCCAGCCAACACCTGCTGGCTTAGGGTCGCCGCAGCCCAGGCGGGGAGCCTCAGTGTCGGTGCGGCGCGTTCTCCCTCCCTGGACAGATGCGTGTCCCCATCTTGCAGCATCGCTCTTCTGCAGACGCCAGCTCCCGACAGCTCTGTCTCCTCCTGTCCTCGCTACTGCTGCAGCGAGCCCCACGTCGCTGTGCAGAGGGAGCACACGGCCCTGCTGCGATGTCGACTTACTCCTGCCTCTAAAAATAAAAACCTGGACTCCCCTCCTCCTCCTCACTCCCCTACTTATATAAAAGGAAAGGGAGCCAGGTTCATTATATTTAAAGAGAACTAAATCCAAGCACAAACCCTGTACAGATGGGCTTTGTTTCCATGGCAAAAAATAGTTTCCAAAGTAGTCTGGCAATTTTGTAGAATTTCACATGCAAATCTCTCTGCACCCAAACCAAACCCTCCCCTTTCTAATTTTGATGCTAATGTTGTTTGAACATTTGGGCAGAGCTCCCTCCGTGTGCATTCCTTAGGATGAGCTCATTTCCTTGGGAAAGAAGAGCCTTTTGCCGGCTCACATTCCTCCCTCCCCTCTCCATGACTTTCCAGCCTAGTTGTCCTTGTCCTTGTCACCTACAGAAGTTCATTCATTCCTTTCAGTCCTGGTTTAGGGGAAGCTCTGTTCTGTGAACACTCCGTGTTCTGAGAGTGACAGTGGCACTTGTATCTCAATTTTAACCAGAGGTTTACCTGGCAGCCTGAGCCATGTCCAGGGCAGGCCTACTCTTGGGTAGGACAGGGGGCTGGCCTTGCCAGTGTGGACATCACTGCTTCCCAGGTAGCTTGGGATTCCTGAGGATACATCCATGAACACACTGCAGATTGCTCAAGTGATGGTCCTTTGTACATTAAAAGATGGCCTAATAGGGCCTGGAACAGTGGCCCAAGCCTGTAATCCCAGCACTTTGGGAGGCCGAGGCAGGCGGATCGCTTGAGGTCAGGAGTTCAAGACCATCCTGGCCAACATGGTGAAACCCCGCCTCTACTAAAAATACAAAAAGTAGCTGGGCATGGCGGCATGCACCTCTAATCCCAGCTACTTGGGAGGCTGAGACAGGGGAATCGTTTGAACCCGGGAGGCAGAGATTGCAATGAGCCAAGATCTCACCACTGCACTCCAGACTGGGCAACAGAGCGACACTCTGTCTCAAAAAAAAAAAAAAAAAAGCCTAATAATCCTTGCTTTCATGTAGTTATTAATGGAAAAACCAGACTCCATAAAGTATTTCTGAGGTCTCTTCTGAGCGGATGTGATAACCATGGCTCTGGGCAACACAGTATCAAGAGGTCCTGAGAAAGTGTGTCTGGGGCTGGTTACAGTTTGGTTTTATACATTTAGGGAGGCAGGAGTTATAGATAAAGACATAAATCAATACATGGAAGGTATATATTGACAAAAATACCTAGAAACAGGGGCCCAGAGGTTATAGGCAGATTCAGAGATTCTTTAATTTGCAGTTGGTTAAAGGAGTAAAGCTTTATCTAAAAGTTTGGAATCAGCAGAAAAGAATTAAGTTGAGAGAAGGGTCTGTTCACCAGTGTCCTGGGCCGAGTAACCTCCAGGGGGTGTGTGACTCAGCCTTTGCCTATTGTGGCCTTGGGTCCTGTTGCTAATTTGGTGTCTTGTCACAAAGAGTCCCTTTGGTTAGTCTTATGATCTCTTTTAACATGAATGTTGGTCAGTTGCGCCTAAACTCCGAAAGGGAGTGGGTATAGCAAGGCGTGTCCAACCTCCCTTACTTCATGGCTGGGAATTCAGTTTTTAAGGTTTTTCTGGGATCTCTTCGGCCCAATTGAGGTCTGTTTGAGGGCTTAGGGTTTTATTTTTCGTTTCCATAGTGAAAGGCTTCTCTGGGCCGGCGCTGACTGGTGCTCTGTGTCTGGTTATGGGGAGGCTTAGCTCCATTTTGAGCCGACCCTGCATCTCAGGCTGGATCTGTGGCATCACACCCCATACCTTTGTTCTCTTTTAATACAGTGCAAAAATCATGCTGTTTAATTAAACTTATTATAATCCAAATGCTGATCTTGTTACATGAACACAACCTACAAAGAACAATTTAATGTTTTCTCATAACATAATCAAATTAAAAAGGAAGAATACTAGAAAGGATTATCACACGTTATTCTTCAAAAAGAATGATTTTTCAATTTAATTCAATTCCTTGGGTAAGTCACAACTTTTCATTTCACCACAAAAGCCGCCTATGGGCCCACTTTGCTGAACTTTCTCTGTACGCAGGGCTTTGACTGCCTTGGCCGGCACCTTTCTTTCCCTTTCCTCTTCCTGACCAGTGATCCTGGCAGAATCAGAAATGTTAGTTTCCACAGTAAGAGAGTGGCTGGCAGGGAGAACTCAGTCCTCAGCCAGAGGAATGCTGGCCGAGGTGGGGAAATCTCGTGCCCTGAGACAGATCCCACATTGGGCAGCCATCTGCTATGGGCCTGGGTGGGCACATATCCAGGACGTCCTCCAGTCTGGCATTGCCCTTAACCCTGAGTGCCCTAGGGCCTTGCTACTGAAAGTGTGGTCCCTGGACCAGCATTGTCAGCATCACCTGGGAGCTTGCTAGAAATGCACAATCTTGGGCCCCCCCTAGTGCCTCTGAATCAGACACTGCATTTTAACAAGGTCCCAAGGGATTGTGTACACATCAGAGTTTGAGAACCACTGTTCTAGCTGGAATTACCTGGGCTGTACAATCAGAAGGTCAGGGCTGGGTTATCTGTTGTTCTGCTTACTATGTGACATTAGATAAGGCGCTTAACCTCACAGAGAATTGGCCTCTTTCTCCACACAATGGGATAATAATAAAAATGCCTGTCCTGGTGACCTTATGTGGTTTTAATGAAGCACAAAAAACATAATGCAGGTAAAAGTGGTTTTCGGCAGTGATGAGCAAAGGCACCCACCTGGGAACTGTCTCTTGCCTGCAGGGAGATAAGGAGTGTGCTCGAGAGTGTAAACCCACGCACTGCTTCCTTCATTAAGACAGTCTTGCTATCAATGATAATAATAAAAACAAAAATTGGCTGAATAAACAGTGCACAGTGACATCATTGATTTACTTTTGAGGCAAGCTCCTTCATCTCATTATGCAATTATAATGTCTTGCAAACCAGTGCACTACAAAACCATGACACACAGGTGCATTACTTTTTAAAACTTTCATGTGTAGAGACAAGGTCTTACTCTGCTGCAGGCCATAGTGCAGTGGAACGATCAGAGCTCACTGCAACCTCCAACTCCTTAGCTCAAGCCATCCTCCCACCTCAGCCTCCTGAGTAGCTACAGGCATGCATCACCATGCCCAGTTAATTTTTTAATTTTTTGGTAGAGATAGGGTCTAGCTATGTTGCCCAGGCTGGTCTCAAACTCCTGGTCTCAAGTGATCCTCACACCTCAGCCTCCCAAAGTGTTGAGAATACAGGCATGAGCCACTGTGCCCTGCCAACTTTTTATATCTTAATTTTGGAACATGCCTTCACATATAGTATCATGTTTGGTCTACCTAACAACTTTGAGAAATGAAAAAGATAGACGCTATTATCCACTTTTAATGACTTAAAAGATACAGAAGGAAGTCTAGGTCATGGAATATCTTGCCCTGGGTCACACAGGTAGTTAACAGTGGAGTGAGGACTGTCCCACATCCTCAAGTCCCTTGCCAGGTGCATGTCCCTTAAACCACCCTGCCTAATGCCGGCAAGGCCCAGAGGGCAGCACTTGGCCCGGCTGCACTGGGAAAAAAAGGGGCTGTTGTTTCTTCTTCTTTATGAAATATTTGGGGTTTTTGGCTCTTATTGCAGGAAGGAAGAAATGAGAACCTTTCATTTCCTTACCTGGCCTTCCAGTTGTTCTCTTCCTGTCCAGCAGTTTGTCAGAGCATAACAGAAAACAGATAGTGAAAAGAGGTGGACATACAGAGGCTATGCAAGCCTGAGGCGCTGGCTCCAAATCAAATGAATTTTGTTTGTTTGTTTGTTCATTTACCTAAATTGCTCCTGGGTGATGCCAGTCCTGCTCATTGGGTGTCCAGCCGGCCAAGAACCAGACTCAGCCCCTGCTCGTGTGTTGATATTGTCAGCTCAGCATTCCTGTAACCAGGCTCTGGGTGGCTTCTTCTGTTTCAGAATGGCTACACCCCTTTGCACATCGCTGCCAAGCAGAACCAGGTGGAGGTGGCCCGCAGTCTGCTGCAGTATGGGGGCTCAGCAAACGCCGAGTCGGTGCAAGGTGTGACGCCCCTTCACCTGGCCGCCCAGGAGGGCCACGCAGAGATGGTGGCTCTGCTGCTCTCGAAACAAGCCAACGGCAACCTGGGGAACAAGGTAGACATGGCATCTTTGGATCTGCCCTGGAGTGCTGGCTAACAATGTGTGGTGTCTGCATATTAAGTATCTATGTGTGCCCAGGTTCTGAGTTAGGGCTGTGTGTGTGTAAACCTTGGAACAGCCCTGTGTACATTTCACCTTCATTTTATAAATGAATAAACAGAAAGGTTGCTTATTCCCAAGATGGCAGGATTCTGAGCCTTTCTGATGCCAAAGCCTTTGCTGATCTTTCTAAACAGATTGACTTAAGGATCTGCAGAAAGATCAATATTAAAATCCATAATACACTTTCCCAAATATAGGCCGGTGCCTACCTTCAGAAGTACATTCTATCATTTGGGACTAAATATTCTATGTTCTATGGGGAAAGATGTTTTAAAACTACTGACCTATACACTAGGAGTTCTTACTCCAGTGACAATAGGTATGTGAGGATAAAGCCTTCTAAAACTGCGCACACATCTGGGGAGGAAGGGTGTGTGAGCAGTTTTCTGGGTGAAGTGTTCAGTGTTTCTCAGCTTCTCAAAGGAATGTGTGACCCAAAAAAAGACTAAAAATTACTTCTTTTTTAAATAACAGTTTTATCGAAATATAATTCACCTAGAAGGCACCCTTTCAAACTCTACAATTCAATGTTTTTTAGTATTTTTACAGAATTCAGCAGCCTATGATCTAACTCTAGAACACTTTCATCACCCGCAAAGGGAACCCCGTACCTGTTAGCAGTCACTTCCCATTTCCCCCAGAGCCCCCGGTCCCTCGCAACCGCCAATCTTTCAGTCTCTAGGAATTTGTCTGTTCTGGACATTTCATATAAGTGGAACCGTGCAATGTGAACAACCACTTCTTTGATGATAAATTCACATAGCAAATACTCAGAAAGGCAAGCATTTTCAGGGCAACTTAAGATTTCTTAAAAACCTGTAGATTTTGTACAAAATCTGGCACATTTTGTACAAATTTGAACAGTTGATCCCCAATGAGGGAACCATTCTGGTTATATCTCATGGCATTCTGGGTTCCTTCACTGCCCCACTTAATGGGAGCTTTGACAGGACACAGTAAGGTGACTGGTAACCCACTCTGTCACCCACACGCTGCCCTCACGAGGCAGATTATTGGTGTTAGCTGAAGAATGAGGCAGAGCGCCTGCCTGAGAGGCTGACACAGTCACTCCTCAACTGAGGACTGTTCTCATTTGAGCCATCCCCAGTCTGCCTGCAGGACAGGCCCGCTAGTTCTGGCCACAGTGGCGTGTAGTGGGGTGTCATGACTACCCACAAGCCTCTGGTCAGCCTGCGGGATGTACAGAAGGCAGAGAAGGGCAAGTGGAGTCCCGTAGAGGGGACATGGTATGTGCCTGCAGAGAAATCCAGCTTTGTTGGTCCCACATTAGCAAAGGGTATTGAGGCGAAGTCCAGGGGAGAGAAAACTTTTCTGACATTTTCCTGTGGGTGCCCACATGTCAAACAACATCTCTGATACCTTACTGCCTTCCTAAGGAAGCTGTGATGCCACGTGCAAGAATATGGTCCGTTCACTCCTGGTGGGATGCTTTGCCCTCTTGACCATGCCAGCACTGGCTGCGCAGTGATAACAGTATGGTACTTTATTTATTTATTTATTTATTTAAGATGGAGTCTTGCTCTGTCACCCAGTCTGGAGTGCAGTGGTGCAATCTCGGCTCACTGCAACCTCTGCCTCCCAGGTTCAAGTGATTCTCCTGCTTCAGCCACCCAAGCAGCTGGGATTACAGGCATGAGCCATGACACCCTGCTTATTTTTGTATTTTTAGTAAAGATGGGGGTCTAACCATGTTGGCCAGGCTGGTCTCGAACTCCTGACCTCAGGTGATCCACCCGCCTTGGCCTTCCAAAGTGCTGGGATGACAGGCATGTGCTGCCGCACCCAGCCAGTGTGCTTCATTTAAACAGCACTGTGTGCCTCTCAATGTGCTTCACCTGTGCTTTCTCCAGCACTCCTCACCTTGCCCCTGAGATGGATCCATGATAACCCCTATTGTCTAGATTAGGAAACCAAGGCTACAGGGCTCTGAAATTCACCATGGAAATAGGGCATTCTTTATTGGGAAGTCCATAAAGCACCAACACTGGGAAAGTGCCATAAAGTTCATCTAGATCAGAAGTCAGCAAACTATGGGCCCGTGGGCCAAATCTGGTCCACCACTTGTTTGTGTAAATAAAGTTTTATTGGAACACAGCCATGCCCGTTCATTTAAATGTTAGTCATACAGAGACATGGCCAAAAATATTGATCATCTGGCCCTTAACAGAAAAAGTTGCCAACCCCTGGTCTGGTGTAACCACCTTACTTTTTAGATAAGGACATTGGGGCCCAGAATAAGAAGAGCTTTGCCTGGAACCAAATAACTAGTTGGTGACTGCAAAGTCAGCTTCAGCTCCCAGACCTCAGAGCTCTTTCCTTGTGGCCTGGAATTCTTTACTTGCTAGAAGGTAATGAACATCTTTTTCTTTGCAGAGTGGACTCACTCCTCTCCATCTGGTAGCACAAGAAGGCCACGTTCCAGTGGCAGACGTGCTGATCAAACACGGCGTCATGGTGGATGCCACCACCCGGGTAAGGCAGGCAGCCAGAACTTCAGTCTGTGTGGACTGCTTGCTCACACTTCAGAACTGAATCTTCCACGGGGCTTTGAAATCCTGAAGACCCAGTGGAACATTCTTCCCTGCCACTTCCTAGAGCGGGCAGTGGAGTTTGAAAACGCTACTCCTAATTATCTTACTTTCCCATGGGGGATTTTTAAAGTTTGCTAGACCTTTGAGTCTCTGCAGTGAGAAAGTGGGACGAATGTTTAATCATGACTCTAAGACCTGTCTAATACGAGTAGTCAGCATGTCAAAATGTCAAGTTTCCCCAGATTCACACAAAAGCTTAGCTCCTTTTCTTCCAGCACTTGGTTAAATTCAGTTCAACTTTCTCTGAACCTCTGATGTGTGCAAGGAGCTATGTGAATGGAATCTGCCATCAAGGCGCCTGCAGTTTGGTATGGAGGTGATCGCTAGGGACAGGAAGGAAGAGCGTAATCTGATATTTACTCTTAAGAGAGGAGCTGGGAGCACAGAGGGCAGAGAGGGTGTTTTCAGTCGGTGCGAGGAGGCGGGCTTCATGGGAAGAAGCCACATTTTGTTTCTTTTCCCCACAAGGGAACCATATTAAAAGGAAGGGACAGTGACAGTACCAGGAACTCCTGCCCCCTCCAGAGTAGCACAGAAATGCCAGCAACAATGTTATGCTGAAGTCACCCTGAGAAAAGTCTGGAAACTGTGTTTTGTCTCCAACTGCCTGCAGCTTCCATAGGAACCTGCTTAAAATCTAAGAATGTTCTGGATCTTTGAGGCTTCACTTGCAGGCCCTGTTTAGTCTTTTGGGGTCCTGCACCAAGAGACCCTGTCCTGTGGGTTAGAATGGCCTTGAGGATCCCAGAGTCACCCCATTATGGGAAGGAACTGTGCTTGGGTGGTCTCTGGAATCTGGCACCAGCTTCCCGGGACACTTGGGACCAAGGAGCTCAGAGGGCCTTGGCCTGCCTGCCCACAGGAAGCATTACCACAAAATTCAGCAGGACAGACTCCTTGAACAGCCCAGACTCACATGAGCAAATGTCCCAAGCCCATGCATTTCAATAAGCAATGATGAGTTCCCGTAAATTCCATCACGCCACAACTAAGTCACTTGGACAGCGTTTTGGGGGTTTTTCAATGGGATTTCAGCTTTCTAATGGAAATAAGCCTATTGTCATTGGAGTGAACATGACCTCACATCCCCATCTGCCCTCGTCTCAGCGCCATTCCCAGGCCTGAAGTCTATTTCTTCCTCTTGAAATAGCCCCCTGGGATTCTGTGACGCTGCTCTCTCCAGGTTTCCCTCTCCTCTCTTCTGCCTCGGCCTCACTCCCTCAGCCCCACTTTTCACCCTCCACTTTATCCTGTGGGACCTCACTCACCTCCAAAGCTCTCGGATCTCCCATGCACTGACGACCCCAGCATAGCCCTCTTCTTGCGGTTCAGTGTCCATTTTCCAGTCGCCAGTTGACATCTCCCCTTGGATCTCCCACAAGCATCTCAGCCTGGTGGTCTCTGCCCAGCAGCAGCCATTCAGCTCGTCAGTGTCAGCCTTCAAGGGGCTCCCTGTCCATTTTTTCTTTGAATTGGCTGCTTTGGGAAGGATTTCATGTGATGCCCACCTCAGGAGAGCTCTGGTCACTCCTTCTCATCTGCTTTTCAGATGGGCTACACTCCCCTCCATGTGGCCAGTCACTACGGAAACATCAAGCTGGTGAAGTTTCTGCTGCAGCACCAGGCAGATGTAAACGCCAAGACCAAGGTACAGGGATGCCCTAGCCCCGACTCCTGCACTGACCCTTCTCCATGCCACATCAGGGTGCAGCCAGAGCTGCTGCTCTGGGCCACTAGGGGTTCCACCACAGTTGACCATGGACACTGAAGGAAGAAAGGGGGAAAATGCATTTTATTAATGTCCCACTTCGAAAATGGACAGGCACTATCATGTGTAGGCAGGTCTCTGTCTAATGGTTGGCTAACCCTGCCAAAATGTCTGGTTGCTTTGCAGCTAGGATACAGCCCCCTGCACCAGGCAGCCCAGCAGGGACACACAGACATCGTGACTCTGCTTCTGAAAAACGGTGCTTCCCCAAACGAGGTCAGCTCGGTGAGTACACTCTCTCTCTCCTGAGTTTAGAAAACTGCTCCCTGTGGCAGCAGCCCTGGGTGACCTCCCCTAACCATAGAGGTTAACGCACATGTCTGGGGCCTGGATGGGGCCGCAAGACCCTATAGCTACCTTGGATACCCTGGGGATGGGGCACTGTGATCAGTTCCTCTTTCTGGTGAATTGATCGTTTTCCTTTTCAGCACCATTTTCCCTCCTCTTTTATGTTTATTAAAATATCCTTGAGTGCGAGTGCAGTGGCTCACGCCTGTAATCACAGCACTTTAGGAGGCTAAGGAGGGAGGATTGCTTGAGGGCAGGAGTTCAGGACCAGCCTGGGCAACACAGTGAGTGCCTGAATCTACAAAAAAAAATTTTTAATTATGTGGATGTAGTGACACATATTAGCTGTAGTCCCAGCTAACTGGGAGGCTGAAGTGGGAGGATAGCCTGAGTCCAGGAAGTCGAGGCTGCAGGGAGTTGTGATTGCACCACTGCAGTTCAGTGTCCATTTTCCAGTTGCCCACTTGAAAGCCAACCTGGAAGACAGAGCAAGACCTTGTGTCTTTTTATATATATATATACACACACACACACACAGACATATACATATATATATGCACATACACACATATATACCATACATATAAATATTTGTTGAAACCCATTCTAAAATATGTGAAACTGTTTTCAATATGGTGCAAGTGAACATAGTTCAATGTCCTGGGTGGTTCCTGATCTTTCAGGGCTTGAGGTTATCTTTAGTGACATCAGCAAGCATTGTTCACTATGAGCTTTCTCATCTGACCATGCGGAGGTTCTATGAAATTATCTCCGTGTTTGCTTCTATCTCTGAAATAATGTGGACCCCCTTGGCTGGGTGCGGTGGCTCACACCTGTAATCCCAGCACTTTGGGAGGCCAAGGCAGGTGGATCACTTGAGGTCAGGAGTTAGAGACCAGCCTGGCCAACACTCCAGGGCGAGTGTCTCTACTAAAAATATAAAAAAAAATTAGCCGAGTGAGGTGACAGGCACCTGTAGTCCCAGCTACTCGGGAAGCTGAGGCACAAGAACCACTTGAGTCCAGGAGGCAGAAGTTACAGTGAGCCTAGATTCCGCCACTGCACTCCAGCCTGGGCGACAGAGTGAGACTCTGTCTCTCACACACACACACACACACAAAAGTGGATCCTTGATTGTAGATGGGGTTGCAGAAATTGCAGCTGCAGCTGAGCTTGAATCTGAACGGAGCCCAAGGCACATCCTAGAAGTAGAGAAGTCAAAAGAAAAATCAAGCCTCAGTATCCATTTATGATCACGTAGCTCTTTCTCTTCGAATCAAAGTAGAAAGTATGCCCTTGCTGTGTTTCTGGTGATTTGTGATTTCTGAGTATTCTGATTAGAGTTCATTGAAGTATATGGATTAATTCAACTTCTTTAATACCCCATCACTGACACCCAAGAACAGACTTTGGGAGCAGCAAGCAGCCTCCGTCTGTCCTCATCTTCCTAAAACTGCATCTGCTAACTTCCTGACCTCCTTCCCGGTGGGCACCCACTTGGCAGAGCCTGACTTCTCCTTGGGAGATTTCCCCTGCTGGGTTGCAAGGCCCCACACTTGACGCTGCAGATCAAAAGCACCCCTCCCCTCCCTCCTCCCACACCCATCTCTGGGTGCTGCTGCTAACACACATCTAGGCACACACACGTGCAGGAATCTCGTTCTGGGCCCCACGGTGACATCTGTCCACTCAGGTTCTCCTGAACAACTAGAAGGTGAACTCGATCTGTGTCTAAGGGGCCAGCCCCGCCTGCTAGACTCCATCCTCTGACTGCACCCGGGCTGCTCTTTTCCCAGGATGGAACCACACCTCTGGCCATAGCCAAGCGCTTGGGCTACATTTCTGTCACTGACGTGCTCAAGGTCGTCACGGATGAAACCAGTTTCGTGGTATGTCTGCCTCTCCCCCGCACCCACCCCGGACACACTCAGCCTGGCGCAGAGGCGTGCCCAGGGTTACTCTGGAAGTGGGGTGCGTTCTGGCGCTCCAGGACGCCGGTCGGAGGCTCAGCGCCCAATGGGTGGGAACTTGTCCTCCTTCCAGCGGGGCTGTGCTGCCACCTAGCGGTCTGAGGACTCGGGGCAGGACCAGCATTCCGAGCAGCAGTGGAGTGGATGGGGTTTGGGGAGATGGGAAGCCAGTTTTCCCGGGTCCCATCTCAGTGGTTCCTGCCTGGCAGCTTCTAGGCTGAGCACCTCCTCCGTCCGTTTTTCTGCGTTTGGGGCACACCCCACAGGCGTGACCAGGGAACCGCTGGGCTGGTAAAAAATGTGTGCGGCCCTAGTTTGGGTTGAATTATCTGCTTTTTCTCATTTTAGTTAGTCAGTGATAAGCATCGGATGAGTTTCCCTGAGACAGTTGATGAGATCCTGGATGTCTCGGAAGATGAAGGTAAAGCTGGGGTAATGAGCTCAGGCTGGTGGGGACAGAGGGGCTCTGGGCACCCTCCAATGGGGCTTCCTGCCACCTGCCGGCTTTGCCCCCTTACAACACGCCCAAGAGCTGTAGATGGACACTGAAAGTGGGGAGACCTGCTTTTTATAGCTGTTATCTATTATCAAAAATACTACTCTATTAATACAATCTTAGGTGAAGGAACATTGACTAAATTTAAAATTCCGTGAAGTTTCAAAAACACATATGTGTTTGCATAGATTATGGATGTGTATCAAATTGGAGCATGGTTCTACTCAGACCAACTCTCAGCCCATGAGGAACTGTACTAAAATTCTGTCTGGTTCTTTCTTTATGCTTTGAATGAATACTAAGTGGATTATTCAAAATCTGTGAGAATGCCTTTTAAGCTGCACTTCAACCACATAGCGGGTCAGTAGGTTTTGGGTTTTTTCTGTGATTATGAAATTACTATAGTCTGGCTGGCTGCCTGGGTTCATGCCTGTAATCCCAGAATTTTGGGCAGCCGAGGTTGGAGGATTGCTTGAGGCTAGGAGTTCAAGACCAGCCTTGGGCAATATAGGGAGACCCCCGTCTCTACAAAAAAAATTGGAACTAAAAATTAGCGGGGTGTGGTGGTGCACATTTATAGTCCCAGCTTCTCTGGAGGCTGAGGTGGGAGGATTGCTTGAGTCCAGGAGCTTGAGGCTGCAGTGAGCTGTAATCACCCCACTGCACTCCAGCCTGGGTGACAGAGCCAGACCCTGTCTCTAAAAGAAAAAGAAAGAAATTACTATAGTCTCAGCTTATATGAACTACAGAATGCTTCCAGTATTTTCCTACCCCCAACAAACCTTATTTCACCACTAATTAGATGGGGATATTGAGCAGTAAGATCCTCAACTCTGGGGATGTTGAATAGTGGGGTGGGCTGGATCAGCTCGGTAGTCCTTTCCATCTGGGTTATTCCATGGTTGTATAACTTTGTCAACTAGAGAAGCAGAGCTGTCTGGTGCTCCTTTGGATAATATATGTCTCTCGCTTTAACTGCCTTCAATGTGGTCCTTCTTTCAACTCTGCTCTCCTTTGCTTTCCAGGAACTGCTCATATAACTATAATGGGTATGAAACGCTTTCTGTTTCCTGTGGTCTTTTCTCACTGGAGTGCATTTCACCCTAAGCAACCCAGATGCTCACTAATCCATTCCTGCTTTCCATCTTCCTCTGACAGCGAATAACCTGGAGCCAGGAGCTCAACTAAACCAAGGAATTCACACCCATGAGACCCATGCCCGGCAGGCAGCTCCTGCCTGTCCATCTCTGTGTCTGTGCCCATGCCACCACGTTTGTGATCATAACTGCATGAGCTGTTGTTTTTCCATCCTGTCAGCTCCAGATCACAAGCCATGGTGCTCACTGCTGGGTGGCATTGAATGACCCCTCAAGGTTGAGGGCCGGGGCTCCAGCTCCAGTTCAAACTAGGAGAGAGAGGCAGTCAGAGGTGCAGGCAGCTGACAAAGGGGCAGTCAGAGGTGCAGGCAGCTGATTGACCCGTAGTTTGAACCTCTTTGTGATGGGTTTTGGAAGTAATGAGGTTTTGGCTGCCGTGGTTACAGAAAATTATCCAGCCCTTTGAAATGAGTGGATCCAGTTCCACTGTAGTTTGTTCTTCTGTTGGTGTGGAGTGGAAAAGAGCAGTAGCAGTTCCTTCTTTGGTGTCATTGCACCCTAAAAGGGCTGTTTTGAATTGGAACTAAGCGAAGAAAGTTCTTTCTGCTGTGTCTTTGGCTTCCTGCAAAGCCTCAGGCATCTAAGATGTCAGGAGCTGGCTGCCCTGCTCTCTATCCCAGAGCTGGAGGACCAGGACTGGGCAAAGACATTGCTCCCGGTCTCCTTGCAGCATCAAGGCCTTCCCCACTCCTCAGGAGCAAGCCCTGAGAGGCGGAGTGGGAACAGAGCTTTTTAAAAAGTAAGAGGGACTCTTCTCCCTCTACCCTGTTGCTCACTTGAGCTCTTGCTGTTTCAGGGGAAGAACTCATCGGCTCCAAGCCTGAGAGGCCGGATTCCAGGGATGTCGATGAAGAGAAGGAGCTCCTGGATTTTGTGCCAAAGCTAGACCAAGTGTGAGCAGCACTCCTGGGAGGGTCCCTAGGGGGATGCCGAGGTGTAGCCCTGTGGCTCAGAGCAGGGATTCCAGAGGGAGGAAGAGCACAGCAGGCCAGGTGCTGGGCATGCTGCCCACAGAGAGAGACGGTTTGCACCTTAGGATGCACTAGCTGTGCACCTGAGCCACCAGGGCAGGAGGAGGCCTTCCTCACACCATGCTGTCTGGATGCCTCTCTGCTCCTCTTCCAGTGTCCCCTCCTCTCCCAGGCTCCCCTCATTCACAGCCTTATATCCACACCCCCTCTCTGTCTTATGCACACTCAACTTCTCATCCAAAAGTTGAGGAAGATGGCTGGGCGCGGTAGCTCACACCTGTAATCCCAGCACTTTGGGAGACTGAGGCAGGAGGATCACCTGAGGTCAGGAGTTCATGACCAACCTGACCAACATGGTGAAACCCCGTCTCTACTAAAAATACAGAAAAATAGCTGAATGTGGCGGTGCGCATCTATAGTCCCAGCTACTTGGGAGGCTGAGGCAGGAGAACTGCTTGAACCCAGGAGGTGGAGGTTGCAGTGAGCCAAGATTGTGTCACTGTACTCCAGCCTGGGCAATAAGAGTGAAACTCCATCTCAAAAAAAAAAAAAAAAAAAAAAGTTGAGGAAGATTCACATTAGAAACGATTGCCAGGCTAAGCTCGAACTCTGACTGCATCCCTCTGCCCCTGAGGTATGTTAGGTACAAGCCAGGGGAGATTCGGGTCTGCCTGGACCACATTTCTCATTTCCCCCGTGACTGCTGTGAGTTATCTCACTGTGGGCACAGTGTACACAGGGACATTCTGCAAAGCAATCTAATATCAACGACTTTGTAGAAACACTAAGCCCTAGGTGTTTTCTGAAAAGACGGAAATGTCCCTGAACAAGCGGGGAGTGAAACCACGGGGCCATTTGCTCCATTTGAATTTGCTAGACATCTGTTAGAAAGAAATACAGAGCTGTAACCCTGACCATAAGCAACTTATGATTCATTTGGTGGGATCGAAATGCACACCAAGTGGTCATGTAGCAACACAGAAAGATATATTGTTAGCCAGAACGAGGATTCTGTCAACAGGTTCTAAAGGAGGAGAAAGGGGTGGCGAGTGCAGGTTGGAGTCATTGGGGAGGACTTCATGGAGGAGGAGGCAGTCCTTCCACCAGGTTGTGAAGGGCAGTCAGGCTCCGGAGTGGAAAGCGGGAGGGAGAGACTTGGAGGCAAGAGGAAGAGGAAGCTGTGTGCACATGTGGATCAGCCCTGTGATGTTCTGGTGTTCTTGGCATGCAGGGTGGAATCTCCAGCCATCCCCAGGATTCCCTGTGTCACACCTGAGACAGTGGTGATCAGGTCAGAAGAGCAGGAGCAGGTAAGAAGCTGCTTGTCTGTGGTTTCCCCACGTGGAGAGCACGAGTACCCCGGGACAGTGATTGTTGAGGGGTGGCCTGTACGTAGCACAATAGACACTGATAGCTCACATGCCACTCACTGTCCAACTGGCATTCCACGCTTGGACGCCTCATAATGGTGCAACATCAGCAGCATTGGTTGGGCTGCGTCTGGGAGAGATGGTCAGATGAGGCCCTATCCTGTGGTGGTTCAGTCCTTGGATGCAGCCCAGGACAGCAGCAGTGAGAAACCCGCGGGTCCTTGACCAGCCCACTGTCTTCAACTCTTGGCCTAGGGTAGGAATTCCAGCCAGCAGATGTTTACTGGATTCCTGCTGTGTGCCCTGGACAAGCTCAGGCAGGAGGGCTGGACACCTGTCTCCTGGGAGCCAGGGTCCAACCAGAAAGAGTGGACTCGGACGCGTGAACCCAGTTAGCACAGAAGTGGGAGGGAGAGCAGGGGAGTGCTCCACTGTGTGGTGTGAGTGCTGGCAGAGTGCAGAGCAGGGAGGCCCTAGCCAGCCCCAGGGTGGCCGGGAGTACCTGTGGAGGAGGTGAGATGTGGGGAGTGGAGAGGATTAGATCCACAAGGGTGAGGGACAAGGATGTTCTGGACTGGGGGAGAAGCAGACGTGAAGATCTAGAGAGCACCAAGGCCAGGCTCAGGTCCTGCTGGCTGTGCCAGGGCAGGCTGGCATCCCTGTAGTTGCAATGTTACCCTAAGGCAAGTCCCCGCAAGGAAGCAGGAAGCCCCACAAGGGCGGGAGTCTGTTGTGTTCACCTCATGGACTCCAGATGTCCACAGGGCAGGTAGCCCACCCACAGCTAAGTGGTGAGGCGGTCACGGTGCTGGGATGCAGTGCCCGTCCTAGAGGAAGTTGGCCTGCCGAGGGCAGGGCTCCCCGTGGGCAGAGCTGGAAAGAAGGGGGCAGGTCTGCAGCAGGTGCAGTGGGCCTGGGGGCCAGGAGTCAGATTGAATGGTGAGGACTGGCTCCATCCGTTCCAAGGCTGTGTCCCAGGGTCTTGAGCCCAGGAGAGGCATGGAGGTGGGAGGAAGCTCCTGTCTCCTTTTAGACTCCAGGACAGCCTTGTCTGATAGGGCGGTGGGGTCCTGTGGGAGCACTTTCTCCACGTGGCACCTGGTTTCTAGCAGCAAGGCTCTTCCAAGCCTCCATGCCCTGGCACGGCATCCAGCCGGCCAGGGAGGAAGTGGAACAGGAGGGCCTTTTCTCTGTCCTCAGGCATCTAAAGAGTATGATGAGGACTCCCTCATCCCCAGCAGTCCGGCCACCGAGACCTCAGACAACATCAGCCCGGTGGCCAGCCCGGTGCACACAGGGTGAGTGGCGGGCGCAGGGCTCGGGACTCCTGTCTCCATCTCCCAGAGGGGATGCAGAAGCCCAGCGTGCATCTGCCCCACTCCTAGGTTTCTGGTGAGCTTCATGGTCGACGCCCGGGGTGGTTCCATGAGAGGAAGTCGCCACAACGGCCTGCGAGTGGTGATCCCACCACGGACGTGCGCGGCGCCCACCCGCATCACGTGCCGCCTGGTCAAGCCCCAGAAGCTCAGCACGCCGCCCCCACTGGCCGAGGAGGAGGGCCTGGCCAGCAGGATCATCGCGCTGGGGCCCACAGGGGCACAGTTCCTGAGGTGAGCATGCACAGGCAGCCCATGTCCTCACCTGTCCCTGTGCCATGGAGGCCACGCCATCTCCACTGTCCCGACGGGGAAACAGAACTGGGTGCCCCTCCCCTTTCCCTGACTTTTCCTAACACATGAAGGCGTCCATAGCCCTGAGAGGGCTTACAACGCTCAGATCTCAGATCGGGCATGATAGCTCACGCCTGTAATTCCAATGCTTTGGGAGGCTGAGATGAGAGCATCGCTTGAGGCCAGGAGTTCGAGACCAGCCTGGAAAACATAGCAAGACCCCGTCATTGTAAAAAATAAAAACAAAACCAAAAAAACAACTCTTAAATATTGCGTGACACTAGAGACAAGGCCAATCTGAGGCCCTGAGGGTCTGACCATTCATGCACTGAGAGTCCCCAGGAAGACAGCCTCCCTGGCTGTTTCCCCTGCGGATGAGCGAAGTACGCAGCTCCAGAGGCCTATGGCCCACCTCCCTGAAGCAGCCTGGGCTCCTCCTGGAGCTTTGCTACCCTTCAGGCACCATGGGTGTGATGTGGGGACAGGGCTGACCAGGAGGCCCTGCCTTCTACCTCTGTCTACCCTCCTGGCCCCCCTCAGAGCGGTCACCACAATTTGCAAAGCAGCAAGTTTTCTCATTGACCTTTCTTTGTCCTCAAAGCGTCCCTCCGAAGGAAATGTCATTATGACCAGTTGATAGATGAGGTTACCCATCTAGGGATGTCAGATGGATTTTTAGAATCAGGTGCAAGGACAGGATCCTTAGGTCGTGGGAGCAGAGCCCCCATGAAATGAGACTGGCCCTGCCCTCACTGTTACTGCAAGCCTGGTGGGGAGCAAGCAGGGCTGTGGGAAGCCCGGGGGACCCCCACGGGTCTGATCCACTTAGAGACCTGCCTGCAGGTAGGGCCTCCACGTGGCTGTGGAAGCGCCTTCTCCATCTGGGTGGGAGCTGGCAGCCCCATCCCTCCCTGTGCCCTGCCTGCCCTGTGTGAGCACCTCCCCACCACCACTGTGTCCTTGCCTCAGCCCTGTAATTGTGGAGATCCCGCACTTTGCCTCCCATGGCCGAGGAGACCGGGAGCTCGTGGTTCTGAGGAGTGAAAACGGCTCCGTGTGGAAGGAGCACAGGAGCCGCTATGGAGAGAGCTACCTGGATCAGATCCTCAACGGGATGGACGAAGGTAGTAGGGGGGATCCCAGGGCTGGGTCCCCTCCTTGCGGAAGAGGGGTTTGAGTTGCACCTTAAAGGTGGTCTTTCAGGGCCACCTGGAGTTTGGGAAGCCCCAAGAGGCTGGAAATGGCCTGGTGTGGACAAGCCCTGGGTCCCCAGGATGTGTGAGGGGATGCTCAGCTGCTGCCTGCAGCCGCATCTGCTCTGCTGGGCCTCTGGGCCTGGGCACTTCTTCTGGCCACTATGCCGCCTGGCACCTGGAGAGGGTGTGTGCACTGGGTCTTGGGGACAAGGAGGCTCTGGGGCCCCTGGAAGGCCTGAACCTGTGCCTGATGTGACCGGGGTGGTGGCCTGTGTGTGTGATTCCAGAGCTGGGGAGCCTGGAGGAGCTGGAGAAGAAGAGGGTGTGCCGAATCATCACCACCGATTTCCCGCTGTACTTTGTGATCATGTCGCGGCTCTGCCAGGACTACGACACCATCGGTCCCGAAGGGGGCTCCCTGAAGAGCAAGCTGGTGCCCCTGGTACAGGCAACGTTCCCGGAGAATGCAGTCACCAAGAGAGTGAAGCTGGCTCTGCAGGTGACAGCTCTCCTCCCCGCCAGGTCCTGGGGGTGGACTGAACTCCAGGCCCCGGGAAGGCCACCCTCTTCCCCAAGACATCCCCATGCTTTTGTCCAGTGCTTTGAAATACCACAGTGGAGATCTGACTTGAAAGCTCAAAGGAGAGTTGAGTGGGAAGGGGTGAGGCAGAAGCTCCCTGATAAGGTGCATCCATCAAGCTGCATGACCCGGACTGTGCAGCATGCGGGAACCGCATGACCTCTGGGAGCTGGCCGTGATGCGAGCAAAGATGCACCAGCCCTGGGAGTAAGAAGCAGAGGAGAGGGGGAGAAAGGGCTTAGGAAGGCGAGCTCCACCATGTCAGTCCTGCGGTCCAACAGCAGAGGGGACCCCATGCACCGATGGCCACTCTCTCTGGGCATGGAGCTGCCTCCCGTCTGACTAGCCCCTCTCCTGCTTGGGCCTGAGTGTCCTGCCTCTGTCATTTCACAGGCCCAGCCTGTCCCAGATGAGCTTGTCACTAAGCTCCTGGGCAACCAGGCCACATTCAGCCCCATTGTCACTGTGGAGCCCCGGCGCCGGAAGTTCCACCGCCCCATCGGACTTCGGATCCCGCTACCTCCTTCCTGGACCGACAACCCGAGGGACAGCGGGGAGGGAGACACCACCAGCCTGCGCCTGCTTTGCAGCGTCATTGGTGAGAGGGGCCCCTGTCTCAGACTTGTGTTCTCCACAGCTGCAGTGCTTCTGGAACACAGTAGGGGGTGACGCGAGAAGGCGAGGCCAGCAATCCCCTTAGTTTTTGTTGGCTTCCCCGGGAGTGAGGTGCTCTTCCAAGAGGTGGAAGGATGATGCATCGGCATAAAAGTCCAAGCCCACGCAGTGGCTCACGCCTGTAATCCCAGCACTTCAGGAGGCCGAGGCAGGTGGATCACCTGAGGTCAAGAGTTCGAGACAAGCCTGACCAACATGGAGAAACCCCATCTCTACTAAAAATACAAAAATTAGTCACGTGTGGTGGCACACGCCTGTAAACCCAGCTACTCCAGAGGCTGAGGCAGGAGAATTGCTTGAACCTGGGAGGTGGAGGTTGCAGTGAGACGAGATCCTTCCACTCCTGGGCAACAAGCATGAAACTCCATCTAAAAAAAAAAAAAAAAAAAAGTCCATGGCCCTGGGGAAGAACCCTCCAAGCCCTAGGAGGAGGGGCATGCAGGTCGCTAGGAGGAAGAGCAGAGGGTGAGGGTAGGTGTGCCCAGGGCTACAGACCAAGTGAGCCTCACCCAGTCTCACCTTGCACACCAGGGCCTTAGCATTTTAGTAAGCTCCATGCTTACGTCCTGAAGACTGTCCCCAGCCCCGTTTCTGCCGGTGTTACAGGAGGAACAGACCAAGCTCAGTGGGAAGACATAACAGGAACCACCAAACTTGTATATGCCAACGAGTGCGCCAACTTCACCACCAATGTCTCCGCCAGGTGAGACAAGGCCAGCCCAGCCCAGCACTGTGTGGGCCATCCTCAGGCCTGAGACTGAGGCTCCCTCACTGTCCCCTCCACATGGAAGCCTCTGTGACCACAGGTGTGGCAAGAGTAGCCATGGCGTGGTTCATGGGCTGCTTCCATCTGGACGGAAAGGATGCTTTCTGTTGGGCACTTGGGAACACATTATAACGTGCCCTCCTTTTTAGGTTTTGGCTGTCAGACTGTCCTCGGACTGCTGAGGCTGTGAACTTCGCCACCCTGCTGTACAAAGAGCTCACCGCAGTGCCCTACATGGCCAAATTCGTCATCTTTGCCAAGATGAATGACCCCCGAGAGGGGCGCCTGCGCTGCTACTGCATGACGGATGATAAAGTGGACAAGACCCTGGAGCAGCATGAGAACTTCGTGGAGGTGGCCCGGAGCAGGGACATAGAGGTACGGGGCTGGGCCCTGCACCGCCTCTGGGACAAACCCTCCCGCCATTTCTCCAGAACACCCCTGCCTGGTGCAGGCAGGAAGTCCTCCCTCTGTAGACGAGGGGCTCCACAGCTGTCTCTCTTTGAGACCCCTCTTGAGAAGCATCTTAGATAAGCTTCAGGAAAGGTGAGAGATGCCACCATGCACATATCAGAGGAGGCTGCAGCCTTTTGGTCCAGTGATCTGTGAAAAGAGTTGGCATTTGCAGAAGGTCTTGTGCACCAGGGACTATTAAAAGTGCTGGACAGGCCGGGCGCAGTGGCTCACGCCTGTCATCTCAACACTTTGGGAGGCCGAGGTGGGTGGATCACCTGAGGTCAAGAGTTTGAGACCAGCCTGGCCAACATGGTGAAACCCTGTCTCTACTAAAAATACAAAAATTAGCTGGCGTGGTGGCACAGGCCTGTAATCCCAGCTACTCGGGTGGCTGAGACAGGAGAATCACTTGAACCCGGGAGGCAGAGGTTGCAATGAACCAAGATCACACCACTGCTCTCCAGCCTGGGCGACAGAGCAAGACTCTGTCTTAAAAAAACAAAACAAAACAAAAAAAACAGTGCTAGCCAGCTGGGTATGGTGGTGGGGGCAAGAAACAAAACAAAAAACAAACAAACGAAAGTGCTGGCCAGGCTCAGTGGCTCATGCCTATAATCCCAACACTTTGGAAGGCTGAGGCAGGTGGATCACTTTGAGCCCAGGAGTTTGAGACCAGCCTGAGCAACATAGTGAGATGCCATCTCTATTAAACAAATAACTAAAAATGTTTTTCTTGCATAATCTCATTTAATTCTCATATTTGTGGGTACCTTTATTATTCCTTATTTAGGTATTAAGAAACTGAGACTGAGAGGTTAAGTAATGTGCCCATGGTCACACAGCTAAGTGAGTGGTCGAGACAGGATTTATCCAGGTCATCTCTGGCCCGAGTCCACACTGTGACCTGCTGTGCTAGAGTTTCAGTAGCACCCAAGTGAGGAGGCAGAGGAAAGGGCTTAACAGATAATGCGCAGAGTGAAGGCATGGGGGCTAGGTCTGAACCGGTTCCCGATCCTAAGAGACCCACTTGGTTTAAGATGTGTAGTAAGCCAGCAGTGATCTAAGCCTCAGAATCTGTGCTGAGTTTTCCTGGGGAAGGCTGAGGGCCCCGTAGAACAAGCGCAGGACTGGAACCTTGGTTCTAATCCTATCTTAGGCACTAACGAGGCAAACCGGTTTTTCTCTTTGGGCCTCAATTTTCTCAACTGTCAAATGGGTTAATGATAACTTCTCAGTTGAAAGCTTTATATATACACAGTAGGGACCATTATTATGGGTGAGATTAAAATAGAGCAAGTGCTTTCCAGCTCTTCTCATGAACAAAGCATCTTTGGACAGACGTAAAAACAGAATCTTGGTTTTATTTTTAGAAACAGGATCTCAGTCTGTTGCCCAGGCTGGAGTGCAGTGGTGCCATCATGCCCACTGCAGCCTCAAACTCCTGGCCTCCAGTGATCCTCCTGCCTCAGCATCCCACGTAGCTGGGACTACAGGCACTTGCCACCACACCTGGCTAATTTTTAACATTTTTTTTGGAAAGATGGGGATCTCCTTGTGTTACCCAGGCTGGTCTCAAACTCCTGAACTCAAGCAATCTTCCCACTTTGGCCTTCTAAAATGGAGGGATTACAGGCATGAGCCACAATGCCCAGCCCAGAACCAGGATTTTTTGGTGGTGGTGGTGGTGTTTTTTTTGTTTGTTTGTTTGTTTTTCAGAAACTGTGTTATGATATTCAAGTGACATTTTGGAGTACTTGATAGCAATTCTCATCAACATCTCAGGGATATTAGAAGATCCCTACATATAATAAAATCCATTGAAGTCAGGAAGCATGCCTCATTGATCACAATTTTAGAAATAAAGCCTTTCCCAAAACAAACAGTGGATTTCTCAGCACACACCCCCATGCCTCTTGCTGTGGCAGGGTGTGTCTTGGAGAGGGAAGGACCGAAGGTTGAAGGTGGGACATCTGGGCCCTTCTCTCCCTGACAAGCTGTATCTGCTTTTCCTTTCCTGTAGGTGTTGGAAGGAATGTCCCTCTTTGCAGAACTCTCCGGGAACTTGGTGCCTGTGAAGAAAGCTGCCCAGCAGCGGAGCTTCCACTTCCAGTCATTTCGGGAGAACCGTCTGGCCATACCTGTAAAGGTGCCGGCACCCTCTGGCTGACCTCTCCTCTGGGTCTAGGAAGTTGGGGAGGCAGAATTCTCTAAACCAGACAGCCCAGTGGCCTAGAAAAGGGCCCCTGAATTCTCCTTTGTGTGATTGAGTTTAGGTGAGGGACAGCAGTCGAGAGCCGGGAGGGTCCCTGTCATTTCTGCGCAAGGCGATGAAGTACGAGGACACCCAGCACATACTCTGCCACCTGAACATCACCATGCCCCCCTGCAGCAAGGTGAGCTGGCACCTGCCGAGGAGCCTTGGCCAGAGAAGGCTTCCCCATAGGAGGTCCCCAAACAGACCCCAGGTCCAGCACTTCCAAGGGGCTTCTTTCTGGTGGAACCTTTGAGTCCCCCGAGGCACACAAAGGTGGTGAGCTCTCCTCCACACGCTCATGTTGTGGCCTGGGGGGAGACCGTGCCCTGGCCCTCTCTGCAATTCGTGTGCAGTGCTGGTTATGTGACAGGAGGAACAAATGTTGGTATCAGATGGTGATGGGCACATTCACGCTGTGGACCCTGGGCTCCCTAGGTGTGAAGGTGGCAAGGGGCCCTAAGAGCATCTGCCTCAGTATCCCTGGCCCGAGGCCTCCAAGGTTCGCACCAAGGAGAGCTGCTAAGGTCTCCCAGCCCCGGCATGGCTTCTCTCGGCCGCTTTTTCATCTACCTGCTTATCTTCCCAGGGTGCTAGGCCCTCACAGAAGGGAAGCCTGGTGTCCTCAGCCACTGCAAACACCCAGGGTTTTGAGCTCAGCAAAGGAGTCTTGGCCACGTATGTTCATTTGTCGATACCTGTAAGAGTATCCCAGTCACCACCTCTGCTAGGGACTTTGGAGGGATCATACGTCTCCAGACCGTCTCCGTGGTTTTCGTTGGTGTTGTTTTGCTGTTGTTGTTGTTTTAATCATTAGCCTTCCATGCTAAACTAGGAAAGAAGCAAGGTTACATTCATAAGTCCATGGCTCAATCTCTTTGGGGATGAGATGAGGGTGAACCAACTTATCTTTCAAAAGAGGATTTTCAGGCTGGGCACAGAGGCTCATGCCTGTAACCCCAGTGCTTTGGGAGGCTGGGACAAGAGGATTGCTTGAGCCCAGGAGTTCAAGACTAGCCTGGGCAACATAGTGAGATCCTGTCTGTACAAAAAAATAAAAATGAAAAATTAGCTGGGCATGGTGGCATGCACCTGTAGTCCCCAGCACTCGGGAGGCTGAAGCAGAAGGATCACTTGAGACCAGGAGTTTGAGGCTGCAGTGAGCCATGATCGTGCCATTGCACTGCACTCTAGCTTCAGAGACAGAGTGAGACCCTGGCTCTTAAAAACAAAAGAGAGAGAATATTTTTCTGCAGCCTTGGGCAAGCATCTGGATGCTTTCCATAGGGCTGTAATGTTAAGGCCTTAGGGCAGTACAGAAACGGGTCTTTGAAGCAGAAAGAAATCCAAAAAGAAAAACAATTGTTTTAAGTTCAAACCCAGCTCCACCACCTATTAACTGGGTGATCTTGGGCAAGGAACTTAGTCTCTCTATGCTTCAGTTTCCTTATTGATGAAATGGGAGTAATACAGTACCCAGCTCCTACGTTGCCATGAACATTAAATAGGGCCTCACAGGTGATGGGGTGACGTGGGCTTGCCGTTATTATGACTGTGATTAATAACGCATGTACACTTTGTCAGCTTCCCTTCACTCCCACTCCTCCCGTGCGTTACTCTTTGTACTAAGTCCCTGAAGAAATGGACTGTTTACCAGGACTGGGGTCAGCCTTCCCCACCCCTGCATCATAGGAGCTCAGATCACCTTCTCTAGGAAGGTGGGGAGAGTCCAAAACCCAAAGCACCCTTTCTTCTTCTGCAGGGAAGCGGAGCTGAAGACAGGAGAAGGACGCCGACACCCCTGGCCCTGCGATACAGCATTCTCAGTGAGTCCACACCAGGTACAGCCTCTGTGTGATAATGCATGCTTGCTCTCTTCCCAAGAAGGGTGGGTGTGAGCTTATCTCCCTGCAGCCCTGTGAGGGCTCTGCTGAGGTGCCGCTCGCTCAGCCAGTTCCAAAAGCAGCTGCAGATCTGACTCAGGTCTTCCCCTGATCTTGCAGAGAGTCTAGACAATCACCCCAGTGCACACGGAAGCCACGTCCATCAAAGGCCATATCCTCACGCCTGTCAACTGTATCCTGCCCTGGCTACTAAATGAAATCTAATGCTTCTCCCCAGGTCTTCTCAGTGGGACAGACCAGGCAGAGAAAATGGCTGTTATCTCAGAGCACCTCGGTCTCAGCTGGGCAGGTGAGTGGGGAATTGGGGACAGAAAAGCACTTTGTCCGTCTCACCTACCCTCTTCCCCCATAATGAGCAATGAATGAGGCATTTCTAACCCTCCTTTTATCACCCATGGGTTATCTGATTTGTGATTGTCTGAGCTGGGTCTGCTGTCCAAGCCACACCATTGAGTGCCCATGGAAGGGGGAGCCCCCTGCCTCCATCTCTGTCTGACTTTCCTTTCTAAGAAAGAATCAACTTTTGAGGTTACAGGCGACCTTGAAAAGGAGGGAAGGAGAGGGCAAGTCTCGACATATTTCACTATAGTCCGTGGCTGTGCCTGGATCTCGCAGAAGTCCTGCCAGGCCTCGGGGTCGATCTTATTTAAGGGAGGCAGGTGGGCAAATAAAGTGAAGGCTCAGAATGTGCTGTGCCCAACCACAGACCCTAGAACTGGATTCTCCCTGTGTAACTGCAGCAGGTCCATTGCCCGATGTGAATGGCAAGTCAAGACACACGGAGACACGGGGTTGCAGCAGTGAAAGAGGCTTAATCACAGGGCCACCAAACAAGGAGGGAGGAGGAAACCTCAAATCCATCTCCCCAAGGAGGCGTTCAGGGTTAGGGCTGTTAAAGGCTTTGGAGTGGCTGAAGTGTGGAGGTGGTTGATTGGTTGGAAAGTACAGGGTGAAGTCATGGACAGGGAGAGGAAGAAGCTACGTTCTCGTGCTGATCCCTGCCTTCAAACTGGTTGCTGGAATTGGGACTCTGAAAACCATCTTAAGGGATCCTTAAACAGAAGCCTAATGTCAGAAACCCTGTCTTTAGGAACAATGGGGGTGCAAGTGGTCAGTGTCCAGCACTGTGTGGCTTTGAGCAACAAAGAAGAGGACCCAAATGCAGCTTGGTGAATGCTTAATTATAACTGTATTTCTGTCCAGAGCCCAGCGCTCAATTCTGGTTGACGCTGAGAAGTGGCTTCCCCTCCCCCTCCTTATTTTTTGTTAGCCTTTATATGAGTAGACTCCCTTCATTCACTTCACTTCACTTCATTCACTAAAGAAGACTTTAGACATACTCAGAAACCTTTTGGCAATAACTTGTGGAAAGACAGAAGTCCAGACATGGCTCCTTCTTTAAACCATGACTGCTGGCTGCTCAGGGGGCGTGTATGTGCATGCGTGTGTGCGCGCATATGTGTTGTGAGTGTGTGCATGTTTGTGTTGTGTGTACGTGTTCTGATTCTTACCATCACTTTCTCCCCAGTCGTCTTCATCCTTGAAATTAGACTCTAATGCTATTTTCCTTCTAAAGAAATAACAATAAAAATAATGGGGGATTTTGGCTAACAGTCTGCATTATTGCCTTGCATTTAGATGGGAACTTGTATTTTCATTTTAAATGTAAATAACACCTCTCCCTGAAGAAGTATAAGCTCAGGAGTCCATTGCTGTTCTCACTGGTTCTCGGCAGCAGGGCGTGGTGTCCTGGTGTGGCCAAGGCAGCGCCGGGGTGAGAATTGGCCGGTGCGGCTCCCTCCTGACTCAGGGACTCACTGACTCTGTGACCTTGCAGAAGTTGCTGACCTTGCTGAAAGGTCATGTCATCTCATATTGGAAGTTATGAAAGGAAGAAAGGACATTTAATCATTCATTTATTCATTCATTCAGGACCTATGTATCAAGCACCCCTCCCATTCTTCCATTTTCTGGAGATATAAAGGTATAGGTGCTGGCATTTCATAAGGAACTTCTTGATAAGAAGGAAGACCAAATCCACAGGGAGGCTGCCTCAGAGCTCCCTGTGCTCCCCACTGGGTGCCCTCACGCCCCAGTGCCCACCCAGCCTGTGTGCTGGAGGCCCCCTGCATGGCTCACATTTGCTGTTGTTTCTTTGCTTGCAGAGTTGGCCCGGGAGCTGCAGTTCAGTGTGGAAGACATCAACAGGATCCGAGTGGAAAATCCCAACTCCCTGTTGGAGCAGAGCGTGGCCTTGCTGAACCTCTGGGTCATCCGTGAAGGCCAAAACACAGACAGTCAGTACCGTCCCGCTGAGGAAGCCTGTCCTAGGACCTCCTCCCCACCCAACTGTTCTTTCTTCAAATTCCATTCTGGCCTCTGGAGTCAGTCTGTCTGTCTCTCTCACACACACGCATGCACCTCTCGCATCAGGAGGTCTCCAGGCAGTCCTGCCGGAAGGCATGATCAGAGAAGCTTGGCCTCAGCCTTTCTAATATCCTTGGAATAAGATAAAAATTGCAAAGCCTGGCACAGTGGCTCCCACCTGTAGTCCCCACACTTTGGAAGGCCAAGGTGGGAGGATTGCTTGAGCACAGGAGTTTGAGAGCAGACTATGTAACATAACCCTTTAAAAATTAGCTGGGTGTGGTGGCACACACCTGTAGTCCCAACTACTCTGGAGGCTGAGGCAGGAGGATCACTTGAGCCTGGGAGGTCAAGGCTTCAGTGAGCTACAGTTGCACTGCTGTACTCCAGCCTGGGCAACAAGCAAAACCCTGACTCTAAAAAACATAAAATAAAAATTGCATCAGGACTCCTAGATGACAATATGTGTGCAGGGTGCATGACTCATCTTTGAGGTCTTCCTGTTGAATTTCCCAAGCAAATGAGTATTGTCCTCTCAGGACACAGTCTGAGTAAGCTGGACCCCAGTCTGAACCAGTTCTCATTCTCCCAGGAGCTTCCTCCAACCTGGAGGGAACTTTGCCTCGTTCTCTTTTCAGCTCCTCCTCAACCAGATTCCCAGACTCAAAACCACTAAGTAGAAATTGAGTGTTTACATTTGCATCTCAAATCATCTGGCAAGGACCAAGAATTTCAAAAGGACAGAATCTAATCATTCTAATCCTTATTTTCTTGTAGTACTCCTCTTAGATTACAAAAATAAAAATAAAAATAAAAAACAGTCTTCCTAGACTTTTAAATTGGCCACTGTGGTGGGCGCGGTGGCTCACGCCTATAATCCCAGCACTTTGGGAGGCCAAGACAGGCAGATCACTTGAAGTCAGGAGTTCGAGACCAGCCTGGCCAACATGGCAAAACCCTGTCTCTACTAAAAGTACAAAAATTAGCCGGGTGTGGTGGCATGCACCTGTAATCTGAGCTACTCAGGAGGCTGAGACACGAGAATCGCTTGAACCTGGGAGATGGACAGTGAACCAAGATTGTCCCACTGCACTCCCGCCTGGGTGACAGAGTGAGACCAATAAATAAAATAATTTACTATTTTTTTGGTAACAGGCCAGTAAATAAAATAACTGCCCACTGTTAGCATTTGGAAAAGATCTGTTGAAGTATAAAAAGTATTCTCCCAAGAGGAAGTTTGTTTTGATTCTAAGAAAAGAGGGTACCTCCACCTTCTGAAAAAAATTATCTCCCTTCTCCATCTTCATCCTGACCCCATTTTCTGAGCCCATGTGATCCTTGCTCGCTGGCCTGGAGTAACGCATATCTCTCTTCTGCGCCCACAGTGGAAAATCTGTGCACAGCCCTGCAGAGCATCGACCGTGGCGAGATCGTGAACATGCTGGAGGGTTCTGGCCGACAGAGCCGCAACTTGAAGCCAGACAGGCGGCACACGGACCGCGACTACTCGCTGTCACCCTCCCAGATGAATGGTGAGTGTCACCTGGACCAGGTGGGGGCTGAGCCGGGGCCCTGCCCTTCAGGCATCAGTACCAATAACCCCTTCCCATAATACTTCATCCCTCAAAACCCGCTCTGCCTCCCACTGGTGGGAGGGCTTGTTTGTCAGCAACGAGTTCCTCCTTTCGGGGGGAAGCAGAGGTGAAGGAGAGAGAGATGGCTGCTCCTGTACAGGTGGGCATCACCTGCCGACTGTGCCTCTGCAGCCCTGCAGAATGGCCTCCAGGCCCTTGCCATCAGCAACTGCATCCCCAGAGGGCCTGGTGTATGAGAAAAAGCTGAGTCAGAGGCAGCCAGCTAGACATTGCCCCTAAACAGCTGCAGACTTTCCAGTAGCTCTTTGCAAGGCGTGGGCCCTCTTTGGGGTGTCAGTGTCCCCATCTGTAAAACAGTCAGTGGTTGGGAAGCAGAGGGCCATTCCTGGCCCAAGGTCTAGCACAGTTTAACTGGACGATGTTTTACAAATCCTGCTGCGGTCACTTCTAGGGACTGAGCAGTTTGCTCTTCCTGGAGCTGGGTCTCTCTGCTTTTTCCTCTCTCCCTTTTCTATCATCTCATCTCCTTCCCCTCATTCTTTGTTGATGTGACTCAGCATGGCAGGGGTCCCCCATGAGATCCAGCCCAAGGAGAGGATGTACAGGAGGCTGTGACCTCTGCCCCCAAGCCCCTGTCACTCCTGGGCCAGGACCCCTCACAACCCCTTCCTCGCCCACCCCCTCTCTGGCCAGCGGGCACATAAACGGCGAGGCCCCACTCTCCGGCCAGGAGGTCTGGGTTCTAGGCCCTTCCTTCCTGCCAGCTCCCTGCATGACTGAGCCCTCTCCCCTTCTGTAAAATCAGCAAGTTGGATTGGATCCCTAAAATTCCTTACAGACCTTGAAACAAAATTTCCATGTCTGTGACATGGCATCCTCAGGTGGCTGACCCGTCACCCTGGATGCCTGCATGGTGATGTGTATGCTCCTCAAGCTCCTCGTCTTAAGGGCCATCCCTGCCACGCCCAGACTGAGGTTGGGCACCTGTGACTGGGTACACAGTTGGGGGATGCGGCCGAGGGCGAGTCCCAGGTGGGCCTGGGCACGGAGCCCCTGCCAAGGGACCCTGTGCTCGCTGAGCCCTCCCTATTCCCTACCCCACATCCTGTGACTCCTGAAGTGTGCCATTTCGCACCCTGGAAGCAGGGCCCACCTGCTGATCACGTCGCAACCCCTCTCTTCTGCCTCTAACCTCATGTTGACCTCTGTGCACCCACGCTATCGTGCTGCCTGTCTCCACTGTCCCCACTGTCCCCATTTCGGCAGGCACAGAGCCGGCCATGTCCACATGCATGTCATGGCCCCCAGCCCTGTCTCCCCACGCATCTCATGGCTGTGTCCTAGGCGTACATGCGTGTGCGCCTGTGTGTGTGTGCATATGTGTGTGCGCGTGTGTGCATGCATGTGCGTGTGTGTGCGTGTGTGTGTTCGTTTGTGTGCGTGTGCGTGTGTGTGCACGGGTGTTGCTGTGTGGTGCTGCCTGCTGCGTGTGCCCAGCCCACTCCCTGGGTCCACCCCCTTGGGGATTCCAGCCTCCCCTCAGGGGACCTGGCTGGAGCTTTACAGGAGCTCAGTGGGCCAAGGGCAGTTGAAGGAGGTCACAAACCTGGGGAAATTCTGGTGACAAAGCTCCTCTGCCTTCCCGTGTGTGGAGGCTTCTTTAACATCCAGCGCGTACTTTCGGTCAAGTCAGAGGGGCACGCTTTTGATTTCCTGTGCCCTGATTAAACACCTACAGGACTATGGGCCACCAGAACCGCTTGAGTGTGAATATTCACAGTTACAGACCTGGGCATCTGTGAGCATCTCCCCAGGCCACAGACCCCTGGCCTCCGCCAGGCTTTGAGGCATTCTTGCCCGAGTGGTTCTCAATCCCTGTGTGGGACTGGGCCTGTGTACTCCATGTCTGCTGAAAGCACTCTGCTTCAGGGGGCCAGCCCATGTGGCAAATATTTTTCAAGCATCAACCGCACGCCAGGCACTGTGCTAGGCAGGAGAGAGATACCTGTTCTCAACCAGACAAAACAAAACAAAACAAAACAAAAATCTGCCTTCGTGGAACTTTTCCCTCCTGTGAGGAGAACCACGCAGGGGACTGTATCACGCACCAGCAGTTACCGCACATGGTGCAGGAGAAACCGACCAGAGTCGGGGCTTGGGGGACTCATGGTGCAAGGGAAGCGGGTGGCATTCGAGCACTTGCCGGAGATGAGGTGGGAGCCATGCGTCAGCGCCGAGGAGGAAGATTTCAGGGCAGGGAGTGTGAAGAGGGCTTTCCTGATGTGTTCACAGGATGGGGCTGGAGGCAGAGGCAAAGGGACAGCGGGAGAGAGGGAGGCGTGGCGGCTGAAGGGGTGGCACAGAGCCCACCCATAGACTGTCATGAGGACATTGGGTTTGACGTGGAGTGAGCTGGAAAGCCACCAGAGGGTTCTGGCCAAAGAGTGGCATGACTGCACTTCAGTCTTTGAGGGAGCCCTCTCCCGAGTAGTTGATTTCAGATGGTCACAGTCGAATGCTCCGTGCTTCCTGGCTACTCTGTGCAGCCTCAGCAGCCCGCGATGTCCTCTCTGGCGGGTCCCCGTTAGACCCAGCTCTGTGCCCCATGTACCCTCCCCCGGCCTCAGCAGACTCATGCACCGATGCCCTGCTTGGTCTAGAATTGGCGTCTTTATATATTTCCTGCCTTCCTCCCTGCCCCAGAAAGTCTGGCCCTCATCTGGATGCCCTTGTGGTCTGGAGAGAAGGTGGCAGGACAGTCAGAGGTCTGAGGGGTTGGGGGGGCACTACAGGCTCTGCAGCTTCTCTGCTGTCCCCTGGGCAAGGCTCGTGATGGCCTAACCTGGTGCCCACCCAGCCCACTGCACCGATGCCCACAGTCGGACCTCGGCTCCTTTGTGCTTTTCCTGGTCCCTCTGCGTGTCTGAGCCTCCTTCTGAGGCCCTGGGACTCCGGGCAGTGATAGGCAGCTCTGTGAGAGCGACATAAGTGGGTGGTGTCCGGGAATTAGAAGCCTGAGGCTGTCTCTCCCTCCATAGCTCTGCTCACCACCAGCGCCTGAATTGGCCAGAGCAGAGGCACTCAGGCCAAAAGGCCAGTGTGCTTCTCCCACACAGGAGAAAACTGCCCAGGCCCTGGGAATAAACATGAAAAAAGCATGGCCTATAGAGCCAAAATAAAATAGCATGTTTCTGAAAATAAAACAGACTTCCCTTGTGAGAGGAGAAATGGTCATCTCACACCCATATGAGCTCCATTTGGCCTGATAAATCAGACACAAACTAATGTCTACTTGGGAATAAAACATGTTTTATTTCCCTCAATTCTTCACAACTGTGGCTAGTGAAGTGTGGCCTTGTCTGGGGCGAGGCTGTCTGATGACCCCTGTTGCCCCATTTGCTGCTGACATTATGCTAGCAGGACGATTATTACCTCTGGGTCAGCACAGAACCAGGGCAGTGACCTGGAATGAGGAGGGACCACCTGACCGTATGCGGCCCCAAACTGATATGTGTGGCTGGCTGCCTTTTACCTGACTTCTCCAACATGTAGCCCCAAGAGGAGGTCTCTAGACTGAGGGAGGGGCTGGTGACCCAGGTGTGGTGGGGCTGCATGAGACACCAGAGAGACAGACATTCTGGAACTCACCCTGGGGGATCCAGTGGATCTGCCTATGGTCTGGTCCACCCCAGATCTGTGAGATGTTCCTCATAGGGATGCACTTGTGCTTCTGCGAGTATTGCTCCAGCTACATAGTGATCCCCACCAGCACCAGGAGTACGGCCAGCTACCTGCGGCATTCAATCTCAGCCTGCATGGCTGGGAGAGGGAGCAGCTGGGCATGCACCCTAAATACTGCTACCAGGGAAGGAGTCCCAGAGTGAAGACAAGCAGGGACTTCCTGCAGAGGTGGTACATGTGCTCTCTGTATCCATACATGTTTTTTTTTTTTTTTTTTGAGATGGAGTTTCACTCTTGTTGCCCAGGCTGGAGTGCAATGGTGCGATCTCGGCTCACTGCAACCTCTGCCTCCCGGGTTCAAGCGATTCTCCTGCCTCAGCCTCTCGAGTAGCTGGGACTACAGGTGCCTGCCACCACAGCCAGATAATTTTTATATTTTTAGTAGAGACACGGGGCCCACCATGTTAGCCAGGGTGGCCTCGAACTCCTGACCTCAGGTGATCCACCCACCTCAGCCTCCCAAAGTGCTGGGATTACAGGCATGAGCTACCGCACCTGGCCCCTTACATCTTTATTTGGGTGAAGTTCCATTAAAGTGAATACCGTGGAAGTCTCAAGGTGGGAAAGTCACAAAAGGAACCCAAGAATGAGCCTCAAGTGTTCTGTGGCTACAAAGCTGCCCTCTCCCAGTTCTCAAGTCTCATCCCAATTTCAAGGAGTGATGGAATGTTCATCCAGCCAAATCCAAGGAGCCATGTCAGATGCAATGTGTGCTACTTCTGGCCAAGACAGGGTAACAGGGACCGGATATACCCTCCTGCTTGAAACTACTGCAGACCAAAAAAATGGACATAATATATGAAACAACAGTTGTTAAGACATTGGATATCAAATAACAAAGGACATTGATCCACAAAGCATGGGAAATAAATGAAGTGAGTCCTACAGCTGTCTAATTTACTGTTCTGAAAGTCCAAGGAGACCAAGACAGCTGGAGTTCTCAAGACAGAGCACCAGAGAGGAGACAGTTGCACAGATAGAACACTCTGGAGACCTGTAGAGGGTCCCCCACAAATTTCAGATGAGTATTAGCCAGCTATTCCCAATTAATCTCTCACAGCCTTTGTTCAGGAGACAAAGAAGGATCTCATCTCAGAAAAAGGGAAAAATTAACCCCCAAAGCTCCAGTCCTTCCTAATAAAATTTGAAAGCAAAATGCAAAAGGATCAAACTGCTTCCAAGTAACTGCATAACAGAACAAAGCTCAAGCATACAGGGATACAAAAACATCCAGCACTCCACAAGGTAAAATTCGCAATGTCCAGCATTCAATTAGGAGTAACCAGACGCACAAAAAGGCAGGAAAACAGGATCCATAATGCGGAGAAAAATCAACCCATTGAAACTGACCCAGAGTTGACAAATATGTTAGAATTAGCAGACAAAGGGCTGGGCGTGGTGGCTCAGCACTTTGGGAGGCCGAGGTGGGCGGATCACCTGAGGTCAAGAGTTTAAGACCAGCCTGGCCATCACGGTGAAACCCTGTCTCTACTAAAAATACAAAAAAATTAGCTGGGTGAGGTGGCGGGCACCTGTAATCCCAGCTACTCAGGAGGCTGAGGCAGGAGAATCGCTTGAACTCAGGAGGCAGAGGTTGCAGTGAGCCGAGATAGTGCCATTGCATTCCAGCCTGGGCAACAAAAGCGAGATTCTGTCTCAAAAAAAAAAAAAAAAAAAAAAAAAAAAGAATTAGCAAAGATAGTAAAACAGTGATTGTAACTGTATTTCAGATATTAAAAAAAAAAAAGTTAAGTAGAGACATGGAAGATATTTTTTAAAGGCCCAAGCCAATCTTCTAGAGATGAAACTGTAATGTGTAGGATGAATACTCTGGATAGGATTAGACATTAGACACTGCAGAAGAAAAGATTAGTGAACTTGACAATATAGCAAGGGAAACTCCAAATATTTTTCTTTTCTTTCTGTTTTGGAGAAACAGAAAGTGAGCTATGGGGAAATTTCAAGTGACCTAATATGTGAAATTATAGTTCCTAACAGAAAAGAAGGAAGAAAAAGTATTGTAAGAAATTCGAAGCTGGGCACAGTGGCTTATGCCTGTAATCCCAGCACTTTGGGAGGCCGAGGTGGGTGGATCACTTGTGGTCAGAAGTTCGAGACCAGCCTGGCCAACATAGTGAAACCCTGTCTTCACTAAAAAAATACAAAAGTTAGCTGGGCATGGTGGTGCATGACTGTAGTCCCAGCTACTTGAGAGGCCAAGGCAGGAGAATTGCTTGAACCCAGGAGGTGGAGGTTGCAGTGAACCAAGATTACATTACTGCACTCCAGCCTGGGCAACAGAGTTCTCAACCATCCCCCCACAAAAAAAAGAAAAAGAAAAAAAAGAAATATAGACAAAAATTTGCCAAATTTGATAAAAATCATAAAGACATAGATCCAACAGGTTTGATGAACCCCATGCACAGGAAACATGTGAGCAACTCTATCAGGGCACATTATTAGCAAACTGGTCAAAACCAGTGGTAAAGAGAAAAATCTTAAAAACAATCAGAGGGGGAAAAAAATGTGTTATGTACAAGGGAACCAAAATAAGACTGACTTCAGATTTCTTATTAGAAACGGCACAAGCCAAGGATGGGCATGGTGGCTCATGCTTGTAATCCTGGCACTTTGGGAGGTCAAGGTGAGTGACCTCAGGAGTTCGAGACCACTTGAGCTCAGGAGTTCGAGACCAGCCTGGGCAACGTGGTGAAACCCCATCTCTACAAAAAATACAAACATTAGCCGTGCATGGTGGTGCATGCCTGTACTTCTAGCTACTCAGGAGGCTGAGGCAGGAGAATCGCTTGATCCCAGGAGGCAGAGGTTGCAGTGAACCAAGATTGCACCATTGCACTACAGCTTGGGCAACAGGAGTGAAACCTGTCTCAAAAAAAAAAAAAAGACAGAAAAGAAAAGAAAAGAAAAAAGGAAAAAGAAAGAAAAAAAAGGAACAACACAAGCCAGAACATGGTATGGCATCTTTAAAGTATGCCACATCTTTAAAGAGGAAAGAAACAATATCTCCAAAGTAACCTAGACTTCTATACCTAGCACACGTAACTTCAGAAATGAAAGCAAAATAAAAGAGTTTTCTACCTTAAGAAATTAGAAAAAGAAGAGCAAATTAAACCTAAAATCATAGAATAAAGGAAATAATAAAGATTAGAGTGGAAATCAGTGACATAGAAAGCAGAAAAACTTGGAGAAACTTAAACCAAAAGCTGGTGATTTGAAAAGATCAATAACATTGATAAACCTCTAGCCAAACTGATTATGAAAAAAGAGAAGACCTGCAGATTACCAATATCAGGAATAAGGAATATATACTACCTATAGAATATCTACAGGTAGTAAAAGGACAATAAAGGGATACTGTGACAATTTTATGTCAGTAAATTGGAAAACAGGTGAAATCAACAAATTCCTTGAAAGACACAAACTCTCAAAGCTCACTTAGGAAGAAATAGATATAGCCCCATATAAATGAAAGACATTAAATGTATGGTTTGGAACATTCCTACAAAGAAAAGTCCATGCCCAGATGGCTTCACTGGTGAATTCTACCAAATATTTAAGGAAGAAACAACTTGTTTAGAAAATTGAAAATGAGAAAATACTTCTCAGCTAAGTTTATGAGGCCAGCATTACCCTGATATTGGTAAGAAAGACAATTAACAAGAAAGCTGCAGACCAATATCATTTATGAATATTTATGCAAAAAATCTAAACTAACATGAACTTGGATTATTACCTTGTATACAAAAATCAGCTCTAAATGGGTCATAGATTAAATGTAATATCTAAAACTTAAAACTTCTAGAAGAAAACATAAGAAAAAAACCTTAAAGATCTTGGTTAAGACAAAGATTTCTCAGATACAACACCAAAAGCACAATCCATAAAAGAACAAATTGACAAATTGGTCTTCATCAAAATCAAAACTTCTGCTCTTCAAAATACACTGTTAAGAAAATGAAAAGACGAGATACAGACTGGGAGAAATATTGGCAAATAACCATCTGCTATAGTATTGGAATATATAAAGAACTCTCAAAACTTAATAATAAGAAAACAACTCAGTTTTTAGATTGAACAAAAGATTCGAACAGACTTTTCACCCAGAATATATACACATGGCAAATAAGCACATGAAAATATGCTCAACATCATTAGTCATTAGGGAAATACAAATCAAAACTATAAGGAGGTACCACCACACACCAAAAAGAATGGTTAAAATTAAAAAGGCTGTCCATATAAAGTGTTGGTGAGGATATGGGAGAACTGGAACTCTCATACACCACTGGTGGGACGGCAAAATGGTACAACCACTTGATCATTTCTTACAAAGTTAAACATATACCTACTGTACAGTCAAGTCATTCCATTCCTAGTTATTTACCCAAGAGAAGAGAAAGCATTATGTTCATACAGACTAGCAGCTTTATTTGTAATAGCCACAAACTGGAAGCAACCCAAATGTCCATTGGCAGGTAAATAGATTTGCAAACTGTGATATATCCATCCAATGGACTATGGCTTAACAACAGAAATAAATTATTGATACATGCATCAGCATGGATGAAACACAAATGACTGTGTTGAGTGAAAGAAGCCAGGCTTAAAAAAAAGAGAGAGTGCATACTGTATGAATCCATTTATGTAAAATCCTGGGGAATGCAAAGTGATGTATAGTGACAAAAAGAAGATCAGGGTCACCTGGGAATGGTTTGGGGTTGGTGGAGGGGGAAAGGGGAGGGAGGGATTACAAAGAAGCTTGAGAAGACCTTTCTGGGGTGACAAATGTCCATTTTCTTATTTGAGGTGATGGCTTCATGGGAGTACACATGTTCGCAATGCATCAATTTACCCCCTTTTAAAGATACACATTCATTGAATGTCAAACATACCTCAACAAAGCTATTTTTAAAAGAGATTAATGGCAAAGTCTATGGAAAAGACCAAACTTACTAGCTGTGTGACCTTCTCCAAGTTGCCAAACCTCTAGTTTCCTAATCTATAAAGTAGGAATCACGTTATTTTCCTTGTAGGGTTGTTGTGGCAATTAAAAATAACACGTAAGATATGTTTTGCACTAAAAATACGCTCAATGGCCGGGTGCAGTGGCTGAACCCTGTAATCCCAGCACTTTGAGAGGCTGAGGCAGGCAGATCACTTGAGGTCAGCAGTTTGAGACCAGCCTGGCTAACAGGGTGAAACCCTGTTTCTACTAAAAATACAAAAATTGGCCAGGTGTCATGGTGCATACCTGTAATCCGAGCTACTCCCAGTGGAGAGGCTGAGGCAGGAGAATCACTTGAAGCCGAAGGCAGAGGTTACAGTGAGCCGAGACTGCATTACTGCGCTCCAGCCTGGGCAACAGAGCAAGACTCTGCTTCAAACAACAACAACAACAAAAATGCTCAGTATGTGATGTAAATTTAAAAATGCTCGCAAAAGTAATAAGAAAAATAATCATCACTTGACCCCAAAACGTCCTGCTTTTGTATATCTGGAGGGCTTTCTATGAAGGGTTTGAAGGCCAGAGCCCTGGTCAGCTATGTAATTCCTCAAGTCACAGTTTCATGTACAGTGACTTGGAGTTCATTTCATGGTAAGATGTAACCCATTTCACCTATTCTTCCCACTCCCTCCTCCTTGTTCTTCCTAGTTTGGCCAGAGCTAAAAGGGGTTTCCCTCAGTCTCTGCCATTGTGCAGCCCTGCTCCCAGCCACCCCACCTTCACAGGCTCATCCTCCCCGCTCATTTGGGACCTGGAACCAAGTAGACTTGTAGGGAAGAAAACTTTCCTGGGGAGATTAAGAGAATGCATGCCGAGTACACAGCCCGGCTCCGGGCACGTTGAACACACAGGTACATGTTAGCAATTGCAGTTCCACTAAATGTGCCTGAGGTCTTTCTGTTCCAGCTGCTGGGTCCTCACACACCTGGAGAGCTCTGCAGTGGTCATGGGGCTAGTGGAGGCCCAATCCTGTTGTAGGAAAGGGTGGGGGCAGGAAAGCAGACATCAGCCCTGTCCTCATGGGTTTGCATTTCCGAGAACAGCCTTAGCAAGGGCCCTAGGACAGCCTCAGAGATGGGAGGGATCAACAGGAGCTGAAGCTGTGAAAATGCTATGAAACAAGAAGCTGTCCCATCTGTGAGTGTGTGGGTGAGAGTGTGTGTGTGTGTATGTGTGTGAGTGTGTGTGTGTGTTCATGTGTGTTTGGGATTTGTCATCCCCATTCCCCTAGCACAGTGCCTGGCATGTAATAGGACCTCTCTTGTTTTGGTTGAACAGTGAGTGGATGAGAATAAATGGAGCTAGTGGTGTAAAAGCAGGGGAGCAGGTGATCAGGAGCTGAGGCCCTTAGCAGAGAGTTAGGGCAAGAAAGGAGCCTGCCTGGCTTGAATCAAAGCACACCCTGGGGGCAGTTGGATGTGAGTAGAGGTGGGGTTAGGGACTGAATGGCAGAATGGAGCATTTGAACTAGGTTTGAACTCTAGGCTGGGGGTTGTCTGGACATCTCTGGATGGCAGGAAGGTCCCTAGAGAGATGCAAGGGGCAGCCCTGCCCATTCACAGGGTTCACTTTCAGCTCTGTGGGCTTTCCAGCTGCTATAAGCACGTACTTGTTTCCTGGTTTCCTAGACAGGCCAAGCCCATTGGAGAATCTTGTATTCTATTCCTTTCTCCCACCCACAGAGGCACCTGCTCTGAAGGGACATCAGAGACCTCTTTCTCCTGTAGCAGAGGTCCTTGCTCCCAGCCAGAGGAGGGCTGAGAAGCCCCGGATGGAATGCTGATGCCCCCACAAATGCACATGTGCGTGCATGCCACTCACTCAGTGTCACGGTCATTTATGAACATCAGGGAGCCAGTGCCAAAGCCAACCAGAACATCAGCAGGGACTCCCATCCCAGCCAGGGAGCAGGGAACGGCAGATGGGCAGGCCATGGTGACTACGGGTCATGAGCTCAGGGCATGAGCGAGCTGGCTCCCATCCCACCAGGTCAGTGCTGACCTGCAGCTGGGACAAACAGCTCAGGGCTCTTGGACACAGGGCTTTGGGGCGGGCAGACCTGGTGCCTCTTGGTGCCTTCTGACCTTGCCCCTTTTGAGCCCTAAGAGCCCTCCCCTCTGGCACTTTAGATCATTCAGAGTTTCTAGAACCAATAAGCAACTTGAGGAAGGTGACACCTGGCCACACCAGAAGGTTGTTTCCCATGTGACCACCACATTGAGGTCTATGGGTGTTTGGTATACCCTGGTAGGCCCCTCAAGGGCAGCCTGGTTACTACCCCTGGTTCTGGGTGGCTTTTCCTTCCCTTTAAGGTACATCCCTGAGAACCTAAGAACTGAGCTAAAGTGAAGTTTTGAGTAGAGGAGCTATATCTATTTCTGCCCAGCCATGGAGAAGTGGAGCTTTCATGGGATCAGAGACAGATTGGAGCACAAGTCCTTTGGATAAAGGCTTCTTTATCTAGTGCTCTGAACTGGATAAGAGAGTCCAATCTCCTCTTCACCATCCAGCAGGGAGCTCCCCCATCTCTGCCTCACACCCTGGCTGCCCCCACCCAATTCAGAGCCTTGCTTCTCTTGCCTGGATGCCCAGGCAGTAGCCAGAAGGACTGAGCATTGGGCCTGGAGCTTGGAAAGCCCCCAACCCACCCTGAATGCGCATGCACCTCTCTGGCCGTGCCTGCGTGTGTGTGTGTGCGTGTGCGTTGACCTGCACGTGAATGCGTGGGACAGGAATCACTGCTGGAGCATGTTGCCCTCTGTCTGCCCATCCAGGTTACTCCTCGCTGCAGGACGAGCTGCTGTCCCCTGCCTCCCTGGGCTGTGCGCTTTCCTCTCCGCTACGTGCAGACCAGTACTGGAACGAGGTGGCCGTCCTAGACGCCATCCCCTTGGCGGCCACGGAGCATGACACCATGCTGGAGATGTCTGACATGCAGGTGTGGTCCGCGGGCCTCACGCCTTCCCTGGTCACTGCTGAGGACTCCTCTCTGGAGTGCAGCAAGGCTGAGGACTCTGACGCCACAGGTCACGAGTGGAAGTTGGAGGGGGCACTCTCAGAGGAACCACGGGGCCCCGAGTTGGGCTCTCTGGAACTTGTGGAGGACGACACAGTGGATTCAGATGCCACAAATGGCCTTATCGATTTGCTTGAACAGGAGGAAGGTCAGAGGTCAGAAGAGAAGCTGCCAGGTTCTAAGAGGCAGGATGACGCGACAGGTGCAGGGCAGGACTCAGAGAATGAAGTGTCTCTTGTTTCAGGCCATCAGAGGGGGCAAGCCCGAATCACATACTCCCCCACCGTGAGTCAGGTGACGGAGAGGAGTCAGGACAGGTAAGAGCTTGACTGCGGGAGCAGGGTCCCTTTTTGTCTTCTGGGCTCCTGGGTAAGATTGTGCCTGGCAGTGAGGACAGAGGTGTTGATGCCAACCCTGACCCTGGGTTGTAATTGCACAGGAGCAAATACATTCAGTCTGGCAGACGCCATATATAGGAGTGTAGGTGCCATCTGCAAAAGTCAGTGCCTCCCCAAGACCCCACTAGGTATGCCCAGCAGGAGAGACCCCGAGGAGCACTGAGAGAGCACACATTGGGACATTAGGGCGATGGGAGAGCTCACTTACATACATTAGGGCACTTGGAGGTCTCACTTAGGGACATTAGCCTGCTGGGAGGGCTCACTTAAGGACATTAGGGCACCCGGAAGGCTCACTTACAGACATTAGGGCGCTGGGAGAGCTCACTCAGGGACATCTGGGCACCAGGAGAGCTCACTCAGGGACATCAGGGCACCAGGAGAGCTCACTCAGGGACATCAGGGCGCCAGGAGAGCTCACTCAGGGACATCAGGGCGCCAGGAGAGCTCACTCAGGGACATCAGGGCACCAGGAGAGCTCACTCAGGGACATCAGGGCACCAGGAGAGCTCACTCAGGGACATCAGGGTACGAGGAGGGCTCACTCAGGGACATCAGGGCACCAGGAGAGCTCACTCAGGGACATCAGGGCACCAGGAGAGCTCACTCAGGGACATCAGGGCACCAGGAGAGCTCACTCAGGGACATCAGGGCACCAGGAGAGCTCACTCAGGGACATCAGGGTACCAGGAGAGCTCACTCAGGGACATGAGGGCGCCGGGAGAGCTCACTCAGGGACATGAGGGCACTGGGAGAGCTCACTCAGGGACATAAGGGCACCGGGAGAGCTCACTCGGGGACATCAGGGCACCGGGAGGGCTCACTCGGGGACATTAGGGCACCAGGAGAGCTCACTCGGGGACATTAGGGCACCAGGAGAGCTCACTCGGGGACATTAGGGCACTGGGAGAGCTCACTCAGGGACATAAGGGCACTGGGAGAGCTCACTTGGGGACATCAGGGCACCGGGAGGGCTCACTCGGGGACATTAGGGCACCAGGAGAGCTCACTCAGGGACATTAGGGCACCGGGAGGGCTCACTCAGGGACATTAGGGCACCGGGAGGGCTCACTCAGGGACATTAGGGCACCGGGAGGGCTCACTCAGAGACATTAGGGCACCGGGAGAGCTCACTCAGGGACATTAGGGCACCGGGAGGGCTCACTGAGGGACATTAGGGCACCGGGAGGGCTCACTCAGAGACATTAGGGCACCGGGAGAGCTCACTCAGGGACATTAGGGCACCAGGAGAGCTCACTCAGGGACATCAGGGCACCAGGAGAGCTCACTCAGGGACATCAGGGTACGAGGAGGGCTCACTCAGGGACATTAGGGCACCAGGAGAGCTCACTCAGGGACATTAGGGCACCAGGAGAGCTCACTCAGGGACATTAGGGCACCAGGAGAGCTCACTCAGGGACATCAGGGCACCAGGAGAGCTCACTCAGGGACATTAGGGCACCGGAAGGGCTCACTTAGGACATCGGGGCACCGGGAGAGCTCACTCAGGGACATTAGGGCACCAGGAGAGCTCACTCAGGGACATAAGGGTGCCGAGAGGGCTCACTTAGGGACATAGGGCATGGGGATAACTCACTTAGGGACATTAGGGCACCGGGAGGACTCACGTAGGGACATTAGGGTGCTGGGAGGGCTCACTTAGGGACATTAGGGCTCTGGGAGGGCTCATTTAGGGACATTAGGGCACCGGGAGGACTCACTTAGGGACATTAGAGCATGGGAAGGACTCACTTAGGGACATTAGGGCATGGGGAGGACTCATTTAGGGACATTAGAGTGTGGGGAGAACTCACTTAGGGACATTAGGGCACCGGGAGGACTCACTTAGGAACATTAGAGCATGGGGAGGACTCACTTAGGGACATTAGGGCACTGGGAGGACTCACTTAGGGACATTAGAGCATGGGGAGAACTCACTTAGGGACATTAGGGCACTGGGAGGACTCACTTAGGGACATTAGAGCATGGGGAGTACTCAGGGACATAGGGCATGGGGAGGACTCACTTAGGGACATTAGAGCTTGGGGAGGACTCAGGAAATTAGGGCACTGAGAGGACTCACTTAGGATCATTAGGGTGTGGGGAGGGCTCACTTAGGGATGTTAGGGCACCGGGAGGACTCACTTATGGACATTAGAGTGTGGGGAGGACTCACTTAGGGTCATTAGGGAGCTGGGAGGGCTCACTTAGGGACAGTAGGGTGCCAGGAGGGCTCACTTAGGGCATCGAGGCACTGGGAGGGCTCGCTTAGGACATTGGGGTACTGGGAGAGCTCACTTACGGACATTAGGGTGCCTGGATTGCTCACTTAGGGATATTAGGGCGCCAGGAGGGCTCACTTGGGAACATTAGGGTGCCAGGATGGCTCATTCAGGGACATTAGCGCACTGGGAGGGCTCACTCAGGGACATAAGGGTGCACTTAGGTCCACTTAGGGACATAGGGCATGGGGATAACTCACTTAGGGACATTAGGGCACTGGGAGGGCTCATTTAGGGGCATTAGGGCACGGGGAGGGCTCACTTAGGGACATTAGAGCGTGGGGAGGGCTCACTTAGGGACATTAGAGCATGAGGAGGGCTCACTTAGGGACATTAGAGCATGGGGAGGGCTCACTTAGGGACATTAGGGCACTGGGATGACTCACTTAGGGACATAGGGTGTGGGGAGAACTCACTTAGGGACATTAGGGCACTGGGAGGACTCACTTAGGATCATTAGGGTGTCAGGAGGACTCACTTAGGGACATAGGGTGTGGGGAGGACTCACTTAGGGACATTAGGGCACCGAGAGGACTCACTTAGGGACATTAGGGCACCAAGAGGACTCAGGATCATTAGGGTGTCAGGAGGACTCACTTAGGGACATTAGGGCACCGGGAGGACTCACTTAGGATCATTAGGGTGTCGGGAGGACTCACTTAGGATCATTAGGGTGTGGGGAGGGCTCACTTAGGGATGTTAGGGCACCAGGAGGACTCACTTATGGACATTAGAGTGTGGGGAGAGCTCACTTAGGGTCATTAGGGAGCTGGAAGGGTTCACTTAGGGACAGTAGGGTGCCAGGAGGGCTCACTTAGGGCATCGAGGCACTGGGAGGGCTCACTTAGGACATTGGGGTACTGGGAGAGCTCACTTATGGACATTAGGGTGCCTGGATTGCTCACTTAGAGCCATTAGTGCATGGAAAGGGCTCACTTAGGGACATTAGGGCGATGGGAGGGATCACTTGGGGACATTAGGGGGCTGGGAGGGCTCACTTGGGGACATTAGGGCGCTGGGAGGGCTCACTTAGGGACATCAGGGCACCGGAAGAGCTCACTTAGGGACATAACAGTACTAGGAGGGCTCACTTAGGGACATTAGGGTGCCAGGAGGGCTCACTTAGGGACATTAGGCTGCAGGGAGGACCCACTTAGGAACACTGGGGCACTGGGAGGGCTCAGTTAGGGCCATTAGGGCACTGGGAGGGCTCACTTAGAGCATCAGGGTGCTGGGAGAGCTCACTTAGGGACATCAGGGCACCGGGAGGGCTCACTTAGGGACATCGGGGGCTTGGAGGGCTCACTTAGGGACATCAGGGGCTTGGAGGACTCACTTAGGGACATCAGGGCGCCGGAGGGCTCACTTAGGGATATTAGGACACAGAGAGGGCTCTTTTAGGAACACTGGGGCATGGGGAGGGCTTGCTTAGGGCGTGAGGGCACACAGAGGGCTCATACAGGAGAGCAATGATGAGGCTGGGGGAGACTATGGGTCAGTGTGCTGCTGGAGCTGGTGTTCTGAGCTCCTCTCCCTCTGCGTGCTTCCGGTTGAAGGCCATATTTAGTTGAAGACCATATTTAGAAGCACCAGTACCCAGGGAAGTTATTTGTGTGCAGTCACACAGCCTGCATGTGATGGAGCTGAGAATGGCGCCCTCCCTACTTATCCCCTTTGAAGGAGGAGCTGGTGGGCTTATCTGGGGCAGGACAGAGCTTTCAGCTGTAGAGCAGTGGGTCTCTCCTCCCCAAGCTTCCTGGGCTGAGAAGACCCCCCACCCCCCGTGCTGCAGCAGAAAAGCAGCGTCGGCAGGTCAGGAGAAGGGGGTGCATTTCCCAGACACTGCGAGTCTGCAGCCGAGGGCAGGCTCACCTTGGAGCTCTCATCGTCCCATCTGGGCCCACACAGTGCCTACTGTGTCCACACTACGCCCCTCCGCTGAGTGCAGGGAAGGATGCCAAGGCAAGCCAGGCCCTTGCAGTTACAGAAAGAGATGAGACAGACATGAGGTGGGGCTCACGTTGTCCTCCTGGGCTAGCACAGGAAGCAGATGACAGAGGAATCCCCTTTCCTTCAGGTCACCTGGCTTGCTAAGTTTTCCCTAAAGAAAGGACACGGTTCTTGTGCCCCCAGGCAGCTGTTCCAGGCCCCCACCCCAAGGAGCTCAGGACTGGCCAGGTAAAGGAAAGCTATTCTCGTGTCCTTTCCCCACCTGTGTGACCCCTCAGTCCCACCCTGAGGCCCAGGCTGGTAGGGTCATTCCACAGGATCCGTTCAGCGTAGCCCCAATGCCCTAACAGGAAGGGAAAGGAAGTAGTTTGGAAGTTGAGACAGCAAAGATTCGATTTTTTTTCCTCCACAAATCCTTGGATTCATGGGGAGGATTGAACAGATGGAGCTTAAGCCGGTGTGAAGTGAAACAGTGGCCTTCCCGGGAGAGAGCACCTTCCTGGGGCGGCCGTTCCTTCAACAAGCATTTATTGAGCACCTGCGGGGGCTGAACGCTGGCCCCTGCATTACCCAGCATTGCTAACTGGGGACAGGAACGCCTGGGCTCTAGGCCTATTGTGTCACTTCCTGGCGCGGTGACCTTGGTCAGCCTTCTAATGGGGACAGATGAATTTCATCCACTCACTCAACAATATTTATTGAGTGCCTACTGTGTGCCAGGCACCTATAAAGAGTGCCTGGGTGCCGGCATGGAATGAAACAGAAGAAAGTCTCTACCTGCAAGAAGCGTGGTTCTAGCAGGGAAACTAATAAGAAACAAGATAAAGTAAATAAAATTAGAAGTCATTAAAACAGAAATTCTAGATAATATGTGCTAAAAAGAAAAATCAAGCCGAGAAGGAGGACAGGAGGTAGGAGTGTGTGTGGAAAGAAGGCCGGCTGGAATTACAGATGGGCGGCCAGGGGAGGCCTGCATGAGTGCCAGCTGAGAGACTTCAAGGAATTGAGGGTGAGTGTGAGGACATCTCAGGGAGGATGCCCCATAGAACGCCTAGCCCTGTGAAGGAGACCGTGCCTGGCATGTGCCCTAACAGAGTAACCAAGCCCACGAAGCTAGGGAGGGGAGGGTGGGCAGGGTAAGCTGCACCTGCCTTGAGAGGAGGCTGGCGCAACCTGGCAGAGAAGCAGGAGGTGCGTCGGGAGGAAAGGGCCGTGGGCTTATGGGCTGGAACGGCAGCGGTGGCCATGCTGAGACATATTTCAGAAGCATCTGCTGGCAAATACAATGTGGGGTAAGAGAGGAAGAGAGGGGTCAAGGAGGGCAGTGATGTCCTCGACCTGCCTGCTGCAAGGATGAAGATACCTGGGATGGCAGCAGGGATGGGGTGGGACAGGCTAGGGGAGAAGATTCTGAGTGTGGATTGGATCTCACTGTCCTGGAGATGCTGAGTAGAGATCCAAAGTAGACCCGTGAGCCAGACCCATCTCTACAAAATTTTTAAAATAGCTGCACGTGGTGGCATGTGCCTGCAGCCCCAGCTACTCAAGTGGCTGAGGTGGGAGGATGGCTTGAGCCCGGGAGTGCAGAGCTGCAGTGAGCTGTGATTGTACCAGTGCACTCCAGCCTGGGAGACAGAGTGAAGCACTGTCTCAGAAAACAACAAAGTAGAGATGTGGAGGAGGCAGCGGGATGCACACAGCTGTAGTTCGAGGAGGAGAGCCGAGCTGGAGACACACATCCAGGCAGGCTGAGTGTAGAGATGGGCTTTGGAACCATGGGATGAACAAGCTTGCTTAGGAAGCGGATGTGGACAGTGGTGAGGTCTGAGAACTGAATCCCAGGGCGCTCCAATGTTCAGAAGTCAGGCAAGTTATGAGGAATCAGCAGAGGACACGGAGCAACAGTGGCCAGAGAGGAAGGGGGGACACCAGGCCAGCACCTTCCAGGAGCCACAGGAGAATGTGTCTCGAGGGGGAGAGAATGAGCACCTTGTCAGATGAGGACTGCTGAATGGGAAGGGCCCAGAGAGCAGAAGGAGGTGGTGGCAGAGTTTGAGGATGTGGGATGAGAGTGGAGGCCCCAGTGTCTGGACCATTAGGGTGAGCCAAATGCCCTGGGAGCCCCAAGGGCGAGCCGTTCACCCACAGGGAGGGACCAGTGGCCTTTCCACCTCGACAGCATTAGATGGGCCACGTGTACCCCTCTGAACCACAGCAGTGAGGTGGGCAGTGTGCTCACGTGCTCCTGACCTTTGGGGGGATGAGAGGACAGTCCGTGTCCTTGATGAGCCAGAGCTCTGGAGGGGGAGAGCGTCTAAAAGGAGTGAGACTGATGGGTGACCAGGTGTCCTTTCTCTCTCCCGGGCCGGCCATCTGCTGCCTCCCCTGGACCCCAGACTGCAGGACTGGGATCCAGACGGCTCCATTGTCTCATACCTGCAAGATGCTGCACAAGGTTCCTGGCGAGAGGAGGTCACGCAAGACCCACACTTATTCCAGAGAACGAGCACCACGACCGAAGGGCTAGAGCCCAGTGGATCTCAGGAGTCCGAGAACGTCCTGGTGTCTGTAAGCGAGCACACGCGGACAGAACAGCCCGAGGCTGAGAGCTCCCAGGCCGATAGGGACCAGAGGCAGCAAGGTCAAGGAGAGCAGGTGCAGGAGGCCAGGAACACCTTCACCCAGGTGGTGCAGGTGAGAGCCTGAGGGGAGCTGCATGCTGCTATTCCTTCCCAGCAGCGGAAGGGACCGGGACTCCAGGGCTGCCTCTCAGACACTCAAGCCCTGAGCTAAGCATATCTCCTTCCTTTAACACTTGTGGTGGTGCTTCCCTTTCTCTAGAAGTCAAGGGTAAGGCCCGCCTTTCTGCCTCCCGGATCCCTGCTAAGGTGCCTGTACCCGTTGGGCAGCTGCTGATCAGAGTGGCTGAGCAACTTGCTCAAGACCACAGTTTCAGAAGTGGGCTCTGAGCTAGGTCTGGCTGACTCCAAAGTTGTGGCTTTTGTTGGTTTTCTTGTTCCGTCTCGTTTTAGAAAGGGCTAGGAACCCAGCACTGGGCGTCGGGCTTACTCTCCTCCTACGGTGTCCTGTGTGATGTGCCCAAGGTGCTCTCTTTCCAGCACCTCAGGGTCCTCATTGGTAAAGGAGGGAGTGATTGGAATGTCGCCAAAGTTACTTGGCTCTGGAATTCTGTGGCTATTCAGGTGGACTCTGGATGGCGTTCACCAAGTAGAAGAGGGGCCCTGGAATAGAGAGGTCTCCTCTCCTGCTCCTGATTTCCCGGGCCTCTCCCTCTCCCGGCCCTCCCTCCTTTCTTCCACTTCTCTGGACTCCCTTTGAGTTTGCTGAACTTCATTTTGTTTGATTCATTCCCCCCTCCCCATTCCCAGGCTCCATGATGATCTACTTGTGGCCAATCTTGTTTCATCTGCACCCCCACTTTCTCCCGCTGACCTATTATTTGGAAGCACATCCTGGCCATCATATTAATGGGTGTCTTTTCCATTTGTGTTCTTATAAAACATGCACCGCTGTTCTCCACATGTGCGTGTTTAGTGTGTACATGAACGACATGTTCTGTCTCTTCCTGTTTTCAGGCCTCATCCAGGCATGGTGCTTCCTCTTCTCCTTCCTCTCTTTTTTTCCTTCTCTCCCTTCTTTTCTACCTGAACCTCAGACTCCAGGACTAGGGTGGCTCTGGAAGGAAGACCCTGAACTGCCGGCCATAGAACTGCTAGGAATTCAGTCAGGTTTTTTTTTAGAATGCTCCCCTGCCAAGTATGTGCCCCAGGCGGGGCCAGCACCTGTGTGCACTCCTCACCACAGGTGGCCCGTGCGTTTCTTCCATCAGGCCCTCCTGGGCACCTAGTTCTCCTGCTCCCAGAGCACACATGATCTTAACTGGGTCTCTTCTCCTGAATCCCTGGGGAAAGAGAAAGACGCCTACAGCACTTTTTCCCACTGCCTCTCTGCAGTCAGCCTTTGGTGAGGGGAGCTAGAAGGGCCTTCTAGATCACACATCCAACCCCCTCAATTATAAACGAGGGCACTGCGGACCAGAGGAGCCAAGGGCTTTCTCCAGAGTCACACAGTGGACCAATGTCAGGGACCAGGAGGGTCAGATCCCTCAGTTCCCAAGCCCTACATCCTCACGTCCAGCATGCACATGCAAGGCCAGCATGCCCAGCCCAGAACTGGAGTCGCTGATAGGAGGGCCTGGCAGGCTGCTGCCGGTGCCTGTCTCACAGGCCCCAAGGGCTGATAAGGAGACCCTTGAAGGTGACTGATGGTTTGCAAAGCACCTGCTTATTAGTATTTCCACTGGACCTCTGCAAACAGTGACAGGGAGATAGAGAGATTGCTTGTAACTTGGGACTTGGGAGGTGGCCTGAAATGACTGTGACCCAGCCGATTTCCCTGAGGACTCAGGAGGAAATATCTGAAGTTGGACTCTTCTTGACTGGGCCAAAACCAGATGTTTCCCCATGCCTGGCTTCTTTGCATATACTTTTCCCCATGCTTTCTTGTTGAAATGAGGAGCATTGTGGAGTGAAAGGCATTTGGAATGTGACTCCTCCGTTTACTTACTCCTCTACCTAGGCAGAATACTTTACTTCTGTTTCCTTTGTGTAAAACGGGAAGACGATAGAACCTCCTTGGTTAGGCTTGTGGTAAGGTGTCTCTGAATTAACGTGAAATCCACAAAGAACCATGCAGTATCACAAGCATTTGCCATTATTATTCATAGTGTTAGCATTCAAAAGCAGCATGATTGTCCCAGCAGCCGTGAGGGAGAGGAGTGGGGAGAGCACTTTAATCCCTGCTTCACAGATGAGGAAACTGAGGCACAGAGAAGGTACCCAGCCTTCCCAAGACCCGACAGTAGGTGAGTTGCGGGGTCAGTCTGCTGTGTCCCGGATCTGTGTTCTTTCTGCCATGCTGCATTGCCACTCAGAGAGGAACAACCTGATCTAGAAAGTGAAATTTTTTCCAGCCACAGCTGCTGCGGCTGCATTTGTGAATCAGCTCTGTAAACACGAGTTAATATGCGTGGTTCCTGTTCAGTGGGCGTCGATAGCCCAGCCCTGGAAGAGCCTTTAAGGACAGGCCTTAAATAGACACACCAGCTCCACGCTTCAGTTTCGGGAGGCTGTGCCCCGTAAAGGAAGGGTGCAAGGGCCTGCGGGCTGATAAGAATTACAGACTGGCTTCCAGGTGGCCCCACCACCTGTGCTGGGCCCCTGCTGGGCTCACTTGACTGTCCGCGAGCCCATCACTCACCCTTTTGGGGCAATTTTTGAAACAGACAAGTGTCCAGGGTATTAGCTGGTCTCATCCCTACCATGCTGGGGACCATCATTCAGATCACTGCAGTAGCAGCCCGAGGAGACACACAAGTAGCTGGTTTCTCGGACCATATTATTTTCTGAAAGTAAGAGACTTTCCGTGGGCAGAACTCTTTCTAGTTCCCATGGGGACAGGCAGGATAGGCGAGAGGCCGAGCCCCCACTTCCAGCTCTCTGGGCAGGGCGGGGCAGGGCGGGGTTAGGCAGCAGCGAGTGTCACTCACACAGTGACTTTCACTTGTGTTTTCAGTGCTCAGGACACGGGCACCTGCCGGCTTCCTTCTAGCCCGGTTGGACAGCTCCAGCAGCTGGTTTGGGGAGCTAAAATTGTAGGAGCGTGATGTCACCCGGGCCACTCAGGGCAGAGCCTGGCTGCTGGGCAGAAGGGCACTTGGGCTGGGCTGCTTCACCCGAGAGGGCCATTCGGTGTCCTACCCAGAGAGAGAGAAACAGTGAGAGACGAAGAGAGCAAACCAGAGAGATAGGGAGGGGGAATGCAAGGGATCCCTGGGGGACTCAGGAGTCCCAGTGAAGAATGAGAGGTGGGCCACCCGTGGCGGTCCGGCCCCTGGCTGCTCTGGTCCCCGGAGGACCGGGCTGGTGAGGAGGTGAGGATGTGGACTTTCGTCACCCAGCTCCTGGTCACACTGGTGCTGCTGAGTTTCTTCCTGGTCAGCTGTCAGAACGTGATGCACATTGTCAGGGGGTCCCTGTGCTTCGTGCTGAAGCACATCCACCAGGAGCTGGACAAGGAGCTGGGGGAGAGCGAGGGCGTCAGTGACGACGAGGAGACCATCTCCACCAGGGTGGTCCGGCGGCGGGTCTTCCTGAAGGTAACCGCCTGGCAGGAGGCCGGCGGGGCTGGCGGTGTGGGCGCCGGAGGCCAGGGCTGAGGGGACACTGCTGTGGGGAGCTCCGGACCCAGAGTTGGGAGACACTGGAAGAAAAGGACCAGGAGGTCCCCCCGGGATCAGGTTCTGCCCTGGGAGCCAGAGTGTGTATGGCGCCCACCAGAACCTGCCCTCTGGTGCCCAGTGCGTTGTGACAGTGACATTAAACACTCAGCTTTGGGTCTCAGGAGGCTGTGCTCGTCCTGTTTCCTTCTTTGTTTCTTTCCTCTTTCTCTCTTTTCTCTCTCTTCTCTTCTCTTTTTTCTTTTGTTTTTAGAGGTGAAGTCTTGCTCTTTAGTCCAGGCCGGAGTGCAGTGGCATGGTCATGGCTCACTGTAACCTGGGCTCACTGTAAATTCCTGGGCTCGAGTGATCCTCCCACCTCAGCCTTCTGAGTAGCTGGGACTACAGGCACACACCACCATGCCTGGCTATTTTTAAAAATTTTCTGTAGAGACGGGGGCTCACTATGTTGCCCAGGTTGGTCTTGAACTCCTGGACTCAAGTGGTCCTCTGGACTTGGCCTCCCAAAGTGCTGGGATTGCAGGCATGTGCCACCATGGGATTGCACCTGGATTGTCCTGTTTCTGTCACCAACTGGCTCTGGGATTTCGGGCAAGTCACATTCTGGGTGATGCTGCCTGTCGAAGGGCTTTTCTATATTGCAAAGTGCTGTAAAAATAGGAAACAGGTGCCTCACTTCCTCTCTCAAGGCCTCCTCCGTCAGACTTGCATAATTGCCCCCATTTTGCCGGTTCCCAGGGGGTGTTGTGAGGGCCGAGTGCACAATTGCAAGCTTGGGCTGTTCATCTTCAGGCCTCCCAGACCCTCAGGGGCGTCGCCCATGCCCTGGGAGCCCTGGCGTGGCTCCCGCTGCATGCTGAGCCGGAGTTTCCTGCTGGGGGAGTTATTGGGCCATGGCTATTTTGGCTGCTGCTGTTTCATTTCCTCTTCCTCCACTCTTCCTCCCAGACTCCCACTCACCAATCTTGCATTTTCTCCTCTTCTCTAATTCCAGGGAAATGAGTTTCAGAATATTCCAGGGGAGCAGGTGACAGAGGAGCAGTTCACGGATGAGCAGGGCAACATTGTCACCAAGAAGGTGGGTGTAGAGTGTTGTTCCCCTCTGTGCTGGGGACAGGCAGGTGGGCTAGAAGCTAAAAGGCGGTGAGCACGGCCAGGCTGGCTGCCCCCACGCCCAGGAGGGATGGAGGGCCCAGGAGCTGGGAGCTTTGGTCATCTGCAGTCCAGACACGGTGTCCTCACAACTGCTTTGTCTGAGTCAACCTAAATAGCTTCTGCTGCTCCCTTCCAGAAGGGCCAGCCCCAAGGAAATATCCCAGACCTAGTCCCATGATACCTAACCCTGAAAACAGCTATTAAACAAGCAGATTGAGCATCCCAGGCCTACCATGGGCCTCCTTAAATAAAATGGATGTGGGCAGGTGTGTCGGCTCACACCTGTGATCCCAGCACTTTGGGAGGCCAAGGCAGGAGGATCGCTTGAGCCCCGGCATTTAGATCAGCCTGGGCAATATGGCAAGACTTCATCTCTAAAAAATTTTTAAAAAAGGAAGAAAGAAATACACACACACAAAGTTAGCCAGGCATGGTGGCGCATGCCTGTAGTCACAGCTATTCAGGAAGCTGAGGCAGGAGGATCACTTAAACCCAGCAGTTCAAGGCTGCATAAGCTTTGATTGAGCACTGTACTCCAGCTCCAGCCTGGGTGACCGAGTGAGACCCCGTCACCATAATTAAATAATTTAAAGGAAGTGAAAACGCATTGGATTGGTAGCAGATATTAATTCAGAGATATGATCTTGCCTGTCAAGTATGGGGCACGGTGCTAGCTATGGGTAAAAGAGAGGAGGAGCCAAGGCAGGGTCTCGAATGTGCTTCTGCTGGGGGGCAGCTCGCATCACCCTGGAGCGAGGCTGCTTGTGCGTCTGTCTTTCCTCCTGCACTGTGAGCTGCTTGCAGGCAGGGACTGTGTCTGGCTGATGTTTCGCCTCCCACTCAGACCACATGGCAGGTACAGAGTAAAGGGTTTGAATATTTGGACAGGTGAATACGGGAGTGGGTGGGCGAAAAAGAGATGCCATCTGCCCTTAGGCCTGGGAGTAGAATGGGGAATAGTGCAAACTTCCATCCATACCAAAAAGCAAAACAGAAGGCTGTGGGCTCAAGGGGCAGGTCACACCCAGTCACACCTTGGTCATGGAATGGCACTGCCAAGGCCCCTTCAGGGCTGTCTGGCAGAGGGTTTTCCGTAAAGCGATGGGGCAAAAGCTGTCCCTCTTCTTGGCCTCTCAAGGAGGGGCTCCTAGGACAAAGGCTACCTCCCCCACTCGGAGCTCATTCCTGGGACCTGCTCTTGAGGGCTTGAGCAGCGTTTTTTGTTTTTGTTTTTGTTTTTTTTATACAGAGTGTTGCTCTGTCGACCAGGCTGGAGTGCAGTGGTGTGGTCTAAGCTCACTGCAACCTCCACCCACCAGGTTCAAGTGATCCTCCTGCCACAGACTCTTGAGTAGCTGGGATTACAGGTGCCTGCCACCACACCTGGCTAATTTTTGTCTTTTTAGTAGAGACAGGGTTTCACCATGTTGACCAGGCTGGTTTCAAGCTCCTGACCTCAGATGATCTGCCCATCAGCCTCCCAAAGTGCTGGGATTACAGACATGAGCCCCTGTGCCCGGCCTGACCAGCCCTTTCCTCCTTCCCTTCCTTTCCCAGATCATTCGCAAGGTGGTTCGGCAGATAGACTCGTCCAGCGCCGACATTGCCCAGGAGCACGAGGAGGTGACTGTCACGGGGCCCCTGGAGGATCCCAGTGAGCTGGAGGTCGATATTGATTCCTTTATGAAACATGCCAAGGTACTGAGGCTCCCGCGGCCCTTGGGGACCCAGCGCCATCACTGCTGCCTCGCTCTGCCCATCTGGCCGGGCCATCTGCGTGACACCTCCCTCCACTCACCTCTTCATGAGCTCTCCCTCCAGTCTCCCTTCTCCCCTGTGGGCAGTGTGTCTGCCGCCTCCGTGTAGCCTCCTTTCAATTTTCTGCCTGTGTTCTGCCCATCTTTGCCATCTATCCTGCTTTCTGTCTCTGCTGCTGTCTGCAGGTGGAGCTGAGAGGGAGTGGCCTACAACCGGACCTGATAGAGGGCAGGAAAGGGGCGCAGATAGTGAAGCGGGCCAGCCTGAAAAGGGGGAAACAGTGACCCTGAGCTGCTCTCCTTGGAGTAGCCTCTTGGGAGGTAACGCAGCCCTTCTCATCCCCTCTGCATGGCCTGTTCTTTGGTGGAGTGGCTGCTCCCTGTCTCACCCGATCCCCTCCCAGCCACCCCAGCACGATGTGGGACAAATAACTTGCGGCTGTGTCTCGAGGCAGAGATTCTCGCTTCCCAGCCCTACTAACAGCGGCTCTGAGCCCCAGCTTCCTCATCAAGGAAACAGAGTTAATAACATCCACTTAACAGGGACTGCACGGTTTCGTAAGAATGCCTTTTGGGCCGGGCACAGTGGCTCATATCTGTAATCCCAGCATTTTGTGAGGTCGGAGCGAGAGGATTGCTTGAGGCCAGGAGTTCAAGACCAGCCTAGGCAACAGAGCAAGACCCCATCTCAAAAAAAAAAACAAAAAGCCAGAAAGAAAAAAACGCTCTTTGAAGAGTAAAAGCACTCTGTAAATCTAAGTGGTAATATTATCTTGGAAACCAAGCAATGGGGGTCTAGAAGGTGGTGGACAGGGCACTAGAGAGAATAGGAGAGTCTGGGCTGTGATGTTTCAACATAAGAGCTCCAAGACTGAGGACTGGACTGTCTCTTGAACCTGGAGCCCAGCTACAGTTCTGACCTGGCCAAGGCTTAGCTTCTCCTTGGTGTTTTGTGAAACATGTTGCTCCCTTGCTTTCTAGGAAAGGGCTGAGCTGACAGGCCTAAGGGGTGGACGACATGCTTTCTGCAAGTCAGGAGACCGTCAGGGTTGGGGCCTGGGCCATGGTGCATGTGTGTGAGCACGGGGTAGTGTGGTCACGGAGTAGGGGCGTGCCGTGCTGTGCCGTGCCATGAGGGAGGGACATGAAGACGCTGCACGATCGTGACTGTCTCCAGCAGGTGTGTGCGGTGCTGGGGGCTTCAGTGGCCGGCTCTGATCTCCATCCTTCCTGGGGCATCCTGTACTGAGCTGCCCCGAGGCCCTTCATGCTGCCCAGCTCGGGGCAGCTCAGTACAGGATACCTCGGGGTGGGAGTCAGCAGGAGGTGAGGGGGCATGGTGGCCCCAGTGCAGCACTAACCGGGTCGTTACCATTCACACCCCAGGGCCTGACTCTGGGGCCGAGCAGCAAGGAGGCTCTGGCTTTCCACTTTCGGCAAAAATCAGGGCCCGCTGCCTCCTGAGCCACCAAAAGTGCTGACTCTGGGCTTCCCGATATATCTCAGCACTTGGGCAAAAAAGAGGACTGGCAGATCCAGTTATAGGATAAAATTAGACCTGACATCTCAGCAGCTTAAGGAGGTCACCGTGTTAACCCCTGCACTGCCAGGGGTCCCACTAGGCTGCTGATTTAGAAGACTCTGAGTAGCTACTGTTGGGTCCTGGAAAGAACCCAAAGATGCAAATAATGTTTAAAAGCAGCAAACGGAAAGGAAGAGTACACTCTTCTGACTTGTTTTTCTTATGGTAGCAGTGGCAGCTGTGGCTTTAGATTTCTGTTTGGCTCAGGTTCTATGGATGCTCCTGAGCGGGAGAGAGGCAGCCCAAAAGCCAGGCTAGGGGGAAGGAGGGAGCCTTGAATTTCATTTTAATTTGCTGTAAATGATCAGCAGTGTGGCTAAAGCCCCCACCCCAGGTGATTAAGGACCAGACCACACTAGCGTGGGTGTCAGAAACACGGAGCAGCCCGGCTCTGGGACAGCACTTTGCCCTCTGTCAGTGACAGGCACAGGTAAAAGTGTGACAGTGGCGGCGGGGGAAGGGGGCGAGGAGGGGCGAGAGCAGTGGCGAGGGAGAGGCGGAGAAAAGCTCCTGCTGAAGTCCCAGAGGGTTAGGGGACAGCATTAAATGCCCTACCCTCCCAACCAGGGCTAAGGCTACAGAGAAGACAGTTGAGGGCCCGAAGGCTTTCTAATTTACTACCCCCACCCCCGACAAGCATGTACAGTCGATCCTCATCATTCACGGATTCGGCATTTGCGAATTTGCCTACTCATTAACATTTATCTGTAGCCCCAAAGCTGACACTCACCGTGCTTTTGCTCATTCATGGGCATGCACACAGGGGCAAAAAGTTTGAGTCGCCCAACACGTGCAGTCCCAGCTGAGGATGGACAAAGCCACACTCTGCCTCGGTGTTTCATACTATAAGTAAGTGTCCTCCTCACAGCTTGTGTAGTGCCCCATTTTTTGAATTTTTGGTTTCATTGTTTAGAATGGCCCCTGAGGGAAATGCTATCTGGTGTGAAGCGTAAGAAGGCTGGGATGTTCCTTAAGGAGAGAACAGACATCAGATAAGCTCTGCTCAGGGATGAGTTAGAGTGCCTGTGCTGGTGAAGTCAGTGTTAATGAGTCAACCCTGTATATTACATAAGGTGTCTTGAAACAGAAACGCACCTAAGACAAAGTTATGTATTCATCAGTTGACCAAAATATTGTGGCCAGAGGCTCGCGGGAGCCTAACCTTGTATTTCCCTTAGGAGCGGTGGTTCAGTATTCGCTAATTCCATGTTCACAGCGACTTATTTGTTTATTTATTTATATTTTGAGAGGGAGTCTTGCTCTGTTGCCCAGGCTGGAGTGCAGTGGCACTATCTTGGCTCACTGCAACCTCCATCTCCCAGGTTCAAGCGATCCTCCTGCCTCAGCCTCCTGAGTAGCTGGGATTACAGGCGTGTGCTACCACCCTTGGCTAATTTTTGTATTTTTAGTAGAGACGGGATTTCACCATGTTGGCCAGGCTGGTCTCGAGCTCCTCACCTCAAGCAACCCGCCCTCCTCAGCCTCCCAAAGCGCTGGGATTACAGGCGTGAGCCACTGTGTGTAGCCTCAAACAGTGACTGATTTATAGAACAGAGCTATTGCAAATGACTAGAATGGGCTGTATTTGTTTCAAAGAGTGAAAGCTGGAGCTTGTGTGTCTAGAATTAAGGCCTCTTCCTCCTGCTTCCAGGTTGTATGGCCTTAAGTCATTTAAAAGCCCTGAGCTTCAGTCTCCTCAAGGGAGGATGAAAATAGTCCCTTTCGATGTGTTACACTTCAAGAAAAAGGTTTCAAAATAATAATGGTAACTGTGAGCACTGATGTGAAGAGAGTAAGTAAGAACATATATGCTCTGGGACTCAAATAATTGCAGGTCTTGTTTGTAGTGTGACTCAGAGCAAGTCAAATGATCTCCCTAAGCCTCAGGTTCCTTAGCCATAAAATAGCAATAATGCCAGCATTTCCCTTGTAGGATGGTTATGATGGTTGCTGAGTTTATGTTTGTGAAAGGGCTGTCTAAGGCCGGGCATAGTGGCTCATGCCTGTAATCCCAGCACTTTGGGAGGCTGAAGCAGGAGGACCACTTGAGATGAGCCTGGGCAATGTGGTAGGACCCTGTCTCTAAAAAAAATTTAAAAATTCGCTGGCCATGGTGGCATACACCTGTAGTTCCAGCCTCTTGGGAAGCTGAGGTGGGAGGATCGCTTGAGCCCAGGAGTTCAAGGCTGCAGTGAGCTATGATTGTACCACTGCAGTCTAGCCTGGACAACAGAGCAAGACTCTGTCTCTAAATGAAATAAAAATAAAGAATGAAAGAGACTCTTTTCTAACCTTTTGAAAGGTGAGGGGACCCAGGAGAAGAGGTCAGAAAAATGCAGGAGTCCTGAGCAGAGTGAGGTGACCTAGATCCTCATCCCACCCCTGTTCTTGCCACTGCGCCTCCAGAGTCTCAGTTTACCAAGGGATGAAATGGGCAGTCATGCCAGCATGATCTCTGAGGTCTGAACTTTCTCTTCTGCTCAGTGCCTGGGCAGTAAAGTAGATGGGAGATCCTAGACTATCTTTCCTAGGCCGCACATTCCGTGATGGTCTCTTATTTGAGGAGTGCTTCCCCTTGGGGCACGCACTGTGGGGAGCACCAGGAGGCTGTTCTTGCCCTCGGTGTTTCTAATCCAACCAGGGAAATATGCAGACATCAAAAAGCACAAACGGACAGAGACGGTAACATTTCTAGAGAGCCAAGTAACTGTTCACATTCATACAATGCTAAGCACCTATGTGTCTTGGCTTTTTTAAATATCACACCTCTCTAATGGGTAGGTCCTATTACTGCCCTCATTTTACAGCAGAGAAAACTGAGTCACAGAGCGGGTACAGCACTTGACTGAGGTCAGGCAGCACGGGACTTGAACCCAGGTGATCTGGCTCCAGAGTTCATGTTCTTACCCATTCGACTCTGCCATCTCCCGATCAGAAGAGGCAGCCTCTTTTTTTTTTTTTTTGTATTTTCTATTTTTACAAAATACAAAAGGGAGCGCTTCCAGAGTGGAGAGGGGCCTGCTCCAAGGATCAGGAAAGTTTTGTGGGGTGGAAATGTTGAGGGCAGCAGGCAGAACCTCTGCAGAAGGGAGAGTGGAAGGCAGCCTTGACAGGAGAAGTGTGACCAAAGGCAGAGAACAGGAGGGTAGAGCATGTTCAGAGGCTTAGAGGAGACAGTCAGGCTTGACTGATGTGATGGCCCAGCAGTGATGAAAGCATCTTCCCTCTACGGTGACAGCACTGTCCACCCACTGCGGCAGCGGTTCCTGGTTTTACAGTTCTACAGCAGCCCCTGGCAAGGAACCCGGCACCACCCTCCCATCCCTGGGGAACCACCCAAGAGCTGAGTTCTCCCTGCTCCCTTCCAACACTCCTCCCCAACACCTTCACCTGGAGAACCCAAGACAGCTCCGTGTCTGGAGATGGCACCACCTGGGGATGAGCTCCTGCCCCCCTGTGTCACTTCCTGCCCTGCCCAAGAGATTGTCACCTTCTCCCTATTGAAGCATCCTCCTTTCCCCAGTGGTCCCAGGGTCCCTGCAGATAGAACATGAGTGGCTGGTCTTGAAAACATGCAGTTTTCACCCCAGGTTGGAGGCTGGAGGCCCCATGGGAACAGGAGAGTTTTCTCACTGTGAATCCCAGGCTGAAGAATGTAGGCTTAGCTCCTCCAGCAAATCTGCTCTTCTCCAGACTAGGACTCAATACAGGAGGAGGAGAGGAGGATGCATCTGCTTTTCAGAGATCTTGTCCATCTGAGGGGAATGGGGAGAGCAGCCAGAGGCAGCAGTCAGGAAGAACTGTGGACCAGAGCTGAAGGGGAGCTGTCACCCTTGAAGCATGAGCTCCCAAAGCCAGGGAGCCTGTCCGCACCATCCCTGGGTCCCCAAGGCTGGCACATGGCAGACATCAGTGCATGTTGGCAGAGCTGAACTGAGAAAGTGAAGGTGTCACCTAGCCTCACCTAGCCCCTTCTTGGCACAAGCCCTGGCTCAAGAAAAATGGCCCTTCCTAAGTACAAGGATCTGCTGGGGGGACGTCTCCCCAGGTGACCACATAGGCACAGGGGCCTCTGCTCCTCTCCCAGGACGTGGAGCACAGCGCTCTCCTTGGCCCATACAGAGAGGCATCCTGGAGCGCTCGAGCACTCAGAAGGAATTCATGAGGCCTATGTGGCGGCTCTGAGGAACAGCCTCTGCATAGGGAGCAAGAGAAGGAGGGCAGCGTCTCAGAAGGTTGGGCCTGCAAGAGCAGCGCCCTCTGCACGTCGCCTTGCCTGGGGAGACTGTTTTTCCTGAGTCAGATTCGGCCTGAGCTGCCAGCACAAAACTCTGTGTGTAAGGTTTCTGCTGGACGTTGCCCTTTTGCATTCTAAGTGACCCCTTCTCTCTTTGTGTCTCCCAGGATCACACCTCGACACCCAACCCCTGAACCCCACACACTCTGCCATGCACACAGGAGGAGAGCTGGACCTGAGGGCCACTGCAGCGGTGCACACGTTCCTCTGGGCTGACGGCATGACCTCTGTAAGGGACTCCCGCTAGTCCCCTCTTCGCATGAATGACTGACTGTAGACGCATGACCTCCAGGCTTCAATCCTGCCTCTTGCAATGACAGCTGATCTGTCGGAACCAGGACACAAAAGGAGCAAGAAGCGGGGAGAGAGAGGGATAGAAAACAGGCGCGGGAGAGCGTGTGAACGCAAAAGTGAATGAGGGCTTTTTGTGGCTGGGGATGGGTTTTGGTTTTTGGGGTTTTTTTGTAGTTGTTTTGACTTCATACAGGGTACTTTTTCTCGACCTCATCTGTCAGAAATCCATGTGGGCTTCCTGGAAAGAAAAAAAAGAAAGAAAGAAAGAAAAAAAACTAGGCATGAAATCAGTTTAGCCACCTTAGTCTTAAGCCATGTCCTCATCTGCCCACCCTCCCCGACCCAACCTACACACCTCCATTCCACTTGTGACACCCCCTCCACTCCCTGGTGACGCTCCTGCCAGATCGCTCTACATGACATTCAGGACACACACACACACACACACACACCCCACTCGCCTCCACTGAATCTACACACAGATTTTACTGTGACTTCTGAAGCTGTATAGATTCTGCTGTGGATAAACTGGAATTTTTTATGTTGTCTCTCTCTCTCTCTCTCTCTGCCAATTTCAGTACAAGTCATCTTCCAACGGAAAATCATTACCTTGAGAGTGCATTCGGGGTTCCTTGTGTTAGGGACTTAAGAATCTGAGGCGAGGACTCCCAGGCTTACCTGTAGGGCTCAAAGGGAGCCAGGACCCCATCTGAAAGGGTCTCCTCTCTCAGTCAGGGGACGGGCCGGTGGCTGACCCAGGATTGCACCAGCATGTCCATAGAGAAGAGGTTTTCTATATCTTCAAGCACTATATCATAGTCCGTGTTCAAAGTGTAAACTGTACAGTAATCAGCCTTGTGTATATGAAAAACAATAAATACTATGCAAACCAATAGAAACATTTAGCAGTATGTACAGAGCCTGACAGCACAGCTCCTGAGGACTTCTGTGGCTTCAGGAGAAGGAGCTGTGGCCTGCCTTTCAGTGAAAGAGGAAGGAAAGGAGTAGGGCTAGTGAATGTATCTGCCAGTTCTTAGAAGTCAGGACCACCCAAGGTCTCCCAGAGTGAACTTGGTGCTCTAAGTCCAGGCAGCCTGCAGGCTGGGGGCCCTGGGTGCAGGTGGCAGGCTCGAGGCTGTTCCCTGTCTGCCTCGGTGCCTCCCCTCTGCCCAGCCCCTGTGGCCTCTTGGAGAGGCCAGTCAGGGGGCTCTCTGGATCGCATGACCAGTGGTAGCAGAGTCGGTGGCAGAGAGCCTGGACGCCAAGAGGCCAGGGCCAGGCTCTGGGTCAGGGCAGAAAGGAGACAGACAGCTGGCAGTTCCTCGCCTCGGTGCCATCAGGGAGGAGCCTTAAGTTCCACTAGAGCCTCCGGCCCAGGGAGGCCCCAATCAGCACAATCCCTGCCCGCCCTCGCGGCGGGCATCCCCAGGGCCAGGAGAGAGAGACAGGGCTGGCTCCTCTCGACCCCGGAGCCGCGGTGTGGACGGCCTGGCCCCGTCCCCCCCGCCGCTCTGCGGGAGTGTCCTCGGGACACACTTAAACCTTCCAAGTAGCACAGAAGCCCCCTCCACGTCAGAGGCCCCCTGGCCGCGGGGCCTGTAAGCGGAGAGGGGCCCTGCCTCCCCCACAAGTCTGCCCCGATGCACCCAGGGCCGAGCAGGCCCCGGGGCGGCCGAGGCACCTTGTCTGCCGGGGGCGGGGCTGCTTTTGCTTCCTTAGAGGGGCGGGCAGGGAGAGGAAGCTCTAGCTCCGGGCCTCAGTTTCCCCGAGGCTGCCTCTGAAGAGCTGCAGGGCGAGCCTGGACGGCTGCCGTTGCCGCCAGAGGCCACCCCGGCCCGGCCTCCAGGGCGCAGAGGCGCCCCCATCCTTCCCCCCATCCCGGGGGCCACGGCAGGGCGGTCGCGCAGCGCGGCTGGGACCGATTCGATGACGGCCCAAGGAAGCTGGGCGCAGGGCTCGCCTCTCCCGCCTCGATCCTGCACCTTCCTCTCCCAGGTCGCCGCTGCAGCCAACCCAGTAGCCCCCTTAGCGCCCCCGCGGGCCCCGCGGCTCCAGGCTCCGCTTTGGCACCTCTGCTCCGGCTGGCATGGCTGCACGCTCCGGCTGCTAGTAGGAGCCGTTAGGGGAGGAGTTTGGGGTCTCCACACGATGCCTAGAGAATGCTGCAGTCTGCACATTAGACGCTTTTTAGAAGTTTTGAAATTACCTTGATTTTTTTAATTGTTATGAAAATGGATCTTTTCTTGACTCTCCCACATGCTCTGTTATGGGAGAGAATCCCCTACCCCACTCTGATGTATAGACCATTCTCCCTACACCAGCCGAACCAATGTCAAAATTAATAAAGAAATGGACTAATGGCACAGGGCTCTATCTCTCCTTCCCGCTCGTCTTTGGGGGGTAAGGGGTGCTGAGGCCAGCCTAAAGCCTGGGTTGGGATGTGAAGGAATCTATGGGTGGGGCTCAGGTCCCAGAGAGCCTGCCAATGCCCAGTCCTCCCAGAAGCCTGGACAATCCCTTAATCAGGACCCCTGACCTAGGAGAGGCCTCCAGAGAGGTGGCAGAGTAGATTTCTATTCCACCTGATGGCTCCCATGAGATGGGGAGAAGCTGGGGGCCGGGGAGGGGGCACCACAACTCACCAAGATTCTTGGCCAGGCCCCCAGCTGGCATGCACTGAGGGTGCTCCCCAGCGTTCCCTAGGAAGGCATCTGGCCCCAGTACTCAATGCCATTCAAAGTTCAAGAACTTTTTCTTGCTGTAGGGAAAAAGTTGCCCTGTTTCTAACTAGTCGCTAACACTTCCTGCAAGGCTGGTCACCAAGCTGACCTCAGTTTCCTCATCTGTCTAATGGAAGAATGGATTAGGTGGTTGCTAAAGTCTCTTCAGTTTCTCATCCTAGGGGTGCCAGACACCAATGCCTTTGTCAGGCTTGGCATTAATTAAGAATCAAATCATTGGCTGTGGCTTTCCTGCCACATAAATTCCCCATCATGAGGGGGTGACGGAGTCACAATTCCAAGGCCCCTGGAGCACCCCAGTCCCACCCCGCTCCAAGCCTCTCTCCTGGAATCGGAGAGGCCATCCAGGCCAGTGGGCAATCGCAGCAGGTCATCTGCAGCACCCAGGGGGCTTTTCAAAACGCAGTTTCGGAATCACAGTTGCCTGGGTGGGATTGGGTGGTGACGCTGAGAACCAGAACCAGGTCTATCAGATGGCTGTGGCACTCAGCCTGGGGGCAAAGCCATCTCAGACGAAGACATAGCTCTTTTCCCTTTAAACCAAATTTGTAGAGAATCATTCCACACCCTTTGTGAGGTCTTTCTTGCATAACCTAAATCCTTTTGCTACAGAGGGTCAGCTTCTGCGTGAGAAGGAAGCTCGCCCTGAGCCCTGGGGTCCTCTGCTCCCCACTGAAAACCAAGATGGTCTGGAAACCCAGGAGAAGCTCAGTGAAGCAGTGCCTCTCGTCTCCCACCTACCAGGGCGGCCTCTGGGGAGTGAGAGATCAAGCTCTGCAGAGCTCATGCCTGGTCAGGAAGGGCTCTGGGGCCACCAGGCACAGAGATGAGCAGAAGTCTATCTGTCTGGCAGTCACAATCTTTCCTGGCATTTTACATGTTCAGGCCAGTGGCACGCTAGTTTCCATTTTTAGAGAAAAACTGCAGGGAAGAATCCTGCCCAGTCCAGAAATCACCCATATACCTGGAACGTGGGCTGCAACTCCTCTATACCTTGGTTTCCCTGTTTGTAAAATGAGAGTTTCCCTCAATAAAGCCTTGTACATTATAAAAATTTATTCAAGAAAAAAAAAAAGCATATGCATGCTCTGTGATTCAGCCCAGTCCCATGCATCAACTACTAACTGAGCACCGACAGAGTGCCTGGCACGGGGCTCCACCACCCTCTCAGCCATCAGGGATTTCAAACCTGGGCACCACACCAGACAGAGCATGGCCATTGCTCCAGCCAAGGCACAAATGAGGAAGAGATTCTGATAGGGAGGTCAGGGAAGGCCGACTAGAGGTGGAGGCAAGAACAGGTGTGCAGGGTAGCCCTCTTTTCAGCCTCCTGCAGCTGGAGGAGGCACACCCCGGCCCTGTCAGGGCTGCATGCCCCACCCTGCCCTCTGCCCAGCAGGCTCCCACCCTAGGCTCTCAAGCCAGCCACAGGGACTTGCATCCCCCAGAAAGCAATGCCACTCAGCCTCTTACCCCATCCCCACACTTACCCAATCTTAAGCCACTTACCCCATCCCCCCATGAGGAATGGAAGGAAGAGGCTGTGTTCTCCTGTGGAGCTTGGACATCTGCACATAAAGGGGCCGGCGCAGCTCCGGGCAGTGGCCTCGGAGTTCAGCCTCATCTCCCCCAGGGAAACAGCTGCTTGGGAGCCTCCCGGGGCCCCCAAGACACTCACCTTTTCCTAGATGCTAGACTTGCGGGGAGCAGAGGGACCCTCTGGCGATGAGCAGGGCTTCTAGAGCTAATTCGCTCTCTGTCTTTCTCACACACACGCGCGCGCACGCACGCGCGCACACACACACACACACACACACACACACACACACACACACACACCCTGGCTGATTTTACAGTCAATCTTTCAAAGTGCAATTTGTCTAGGAAAAGCCAATGTGAGGCCCGTGTGTGCCCCGACCAATGGTGGTGCGGCTCCGGCGGCTCAGCCAGTCTCGGGCCTGTATTCTAATGGGCCGTATCTTTATCAGGGAAATGTTCCTTCTCTGAACTTAAAACTTCTCATGTAGGGTCCCCAGACTCAGAGGCAGAAAGGGGGTCTGAGCTGAGGCGTAGGGGGCCACCTAGTCCAGCCAGGGCAAGGAGAGAGGCCAGGAGCCCTGGGGAGGCCTCCCACCTGCCCCGAGCACCTGACTTCCGAGCAGCTGACCGGGTGCCGGTGCCTGGGCCAGGGCCTGGCCGAGGCCTTAGGTGGGAGGCAGTCAGGGGCTCAGAGTTGGTCCTGACCCTCCAGGCCTGCCATGAGATTTAGGGCTAGAGTGTGGGCTCTTGGGTTTTAGGGGCCTGGAGAAGCCTTCCCTGTCCTGACTGGGAGATCATGGAGTCCAACCTGCAGGGGACCTTCCTGCTGAACAACACGCCGCTGGCTCAGTTTCCGGAGATGAAGGCCCCTGTGTGCCAGTATTCAGTGCAGAACTCCTTCTACAAGCTCAGCCCCCCGGGGCTGGGCCCCCAGCTGGCGGCGGGGACCCCCCACGGGATCACGGACATCCTGAGCAGGCCCGTGGCTGCACCGAACAGCAGCCTCCTCTCCGGCTACTCCCACGTGGCAGGCTTCGGGGGGCTCAGCTCGCAAGGGGTCTACTACAGCCCCCAGGTAGGAAATTTTTCCAAGGCTGGAAACGAGTACCCCACCCGGACCCGGAACTGCTGGGCGGACACCGGCCAGGACTGGCGAGGCAGTCGGCAGTGCAGCAACAGTGAGTACGGGGCCTCCCCAGCCACTTACCCGCACCCACCAGGCCCCGGGGAGCAGAGAACGAGGAGGGGCCTCCTCCCGGGCACCCCACACCACTGCCTTCTCCCCCAGCCACCATTAACCCGTGGACTGGTGGCCTCAGCTCAGTGCAGGCTGAGTTCCACCTGCTCTTCCTTCCCACCCAGCAGTGCTTGGACACAGGTGTCTGAGCCACCCCCCTCACCTACTGCCCCCTTAGCTGCCCTCCTAGGGCCCCCGGCAGTTCCAGATCTAGAGAAGGCCCCATAGCCCACACCTGCAGGGTCCAGCAGGCAGCCCAGCTTGCTTCTGCAGCCCAGGGTGCATGCATCCACTTCTTCACCCAAAGCAGGCAAATGCTACCCCTGTGAGGAAGACATCCCAGCTTACCTTCCCAGACAGCCCTGGCATCACTCAGGGGTGCAGAACGTACCCTGACCCCCATCCAGGTCCAGCCTTTGAGCCAGGGGACTGATGCCCACCACATCCTCTGGTTTCTAGCAACAGCAGCCGCACCAAGTAGCCTGTCTCTGGGAGTTGCTGCTGAGCCCAGCTGAATTTGGTCCTGGCTGTGGGGAAGCAGGGGGCCTCTTCTCAGCCCACCCATCCCTCAGCCAAGGTTTTCAGAGGGTGGGCCTGTGATGCCATTCAGGGTTACTGGAGGAGGTGGCAGGGCGTGCCCGGGCAGGTGAGGCTCCGCTGGGAGGCAGGGAGGTGAGAGTTTTTGGAACCTTCCCTGTGCCACTGAAGCCCTGCCCACGTCAGGCAGCGGCCTCCACTTCTGTCTCATCTCTGGGCTCCCCCACGCCAATAGGGGCTTGGGGCCAACCTAGGAATCCCCAAAAGCACACCTGTCCCCCCATTTGCTACTCTGCCTTGCCAGTCACACTGCCTGACAGCCACCCCTCCATGGGCTGCCACCCATCCCTGTGCCCCTTGAGGTGAAGGCCTCCTCTCTCGGATCCTGTTTTAGGCTTGGCTTCGGGGGTGCTTTAAGCCTCAGCTGGCTCTCTCTTCCCTCCATCTCCCCCTCCCCTGTCCATATCCCACACACTACCTCTTCAGTCCTGAATGCAGGTACACACACAGGGACATAGCCAAGAAAGTCAGTGGCTAATGAAGGCAAAGGCAGACAGACTTGAAGATGATCTCTCAGGAGGGCCCTTCCTCTCTCTGTGCCTCAGTTTCCTCACCTGTAACTTGAGCTGTCAGACTGCACAGAACGAGGCCTGACACATGGGAATTCTGACTCCCCTGAGCCCACTTTCCACAACTCCTTCTCAAGCTGGCTGCCCTGGCCAGGCTGGAGGTCTCTGGCCTCTGTTCCAGGCTCTCCAGGGTGGTTTAAGCCACATAACTTCCAGGCCTGGTGACATGGGGAAGTAGCAGCTTGGGGCTTGGGGTTCCCCCTCCCTGGTTTCCTGGAGACCTGGGAAGTAGGGTCTCAAGAGCAAGGAAGTTGGCAGAAGCCAGGGATGGAGGGAATTCACAGGCCCCGGTCCCTAATTATAGAAGGGTGACCTGAAGGGACATCCCTGGGACAGAGAAGGAACTCCTGTTGCCCCTCAGGAGAAGGCAACATCAGTGAGTATTGAGAAATTTAGACAGAGAGGCATGAGGCTCTGCTGCCCCTCAGTCCCCTTACCCTAGGATAGCTGCCCTCTTGGAGCCCTGTCCACCCAGGCGGGGCAGAGGTCACAGTCACTGTTCTCCAATATCAAGAATGCTGCTCAGGGGAAAGGAATCTTGGTGTCCTGGCAACTTCTGCAGGAAGGAGAGGACGGGCATGGTTGTTTCCCTGACAGTGGTGCCTAGCCTCAGGGTCCCCACTTACTCTACTAACCCCACACTTCCTTCCTCCTGCCAGCCCCAGATCCCCTAAGTGACAGCATACACAAGAAGAAGCACACCCGGCCCACCTTCACGGGGCACCAGATCTTTGCCCTGGAGAAAACCTTTGAGCAGACCAAGTACTTGGCTGGCCCTGAGAGGGCGCGGCTGGCATACTCCCTGGGCATGACTGAATCGCAGGTCAAGGTAAGTCTGTGCGGGAGGTGGCACCTGCCCTGCAGGGAGGAGCCTGCTGGACAGGACGGCACTTTGCTGGAGAGAGGTGGCCACACAACGCAGTCCCCCAGAGCACAGCTGTACTGGTGTCTGGGCACTGCCTGCCTGCCTAACCCTGGAGCCTGTGGTAATTAACCATAGCCAGGAAAAGGCCATCATCCACTGAGCCCCATTCTCAGAGCCTTATGTGCGGCACCTCATTTCATCATCTCAGCAACCCGGGGAGACGGTATTATTACCCATTTCGCAGATGAAGATCAGTGTCTCCCGGCTTAGAGAGCTGGGAGAGCTGGCAGAGCTGGGATTCAACCCCAGATGTGGGGGGACTCCAACCTCAGGCTTTCCCTCTCCCCCCGTATTTTGCCAAAAATTCCAAGCACTGTCGGCAGCCTCTGGCCCAGATTCATGCTTGATGCCTGGAGCAAAAGGAGCTGACCTCAGTTTACCAATCTTTAAGATGAAGACAACGCCTTCTCCTACTAAGCAGGATCGGATGGGCTATCAGGAGCATGGAGCCTTGTCGCCCATGCCAGGGCTAGGGAAGGTGAACCCAGGCTCTCCCACTCCACACGCAGGGGCCCCAAATGTCCCCTAAATAGACCTGGGGAAACCTGTTTCTACCGCCTCAGAGTCTGGGGGCAACTTTCCCCATTTTGATGCTAGATCTCTCTTGGGACTTTGAGTCGGGGCACCGAAGCTCAAGAAAGCTCGGAACTGTGCAGGAACTGCTGGCTCAGTGACTCGGCGACGGGCCTAAGGATGCAGCACGGGCAGCTGGCACCTGGGTCTGGGCTTTGCTCAGGGTCCTGGGGCCTCCGAGCTCCCACCCGCTAAGCCCTCCTCATCAGCCGCTCAACTGCCCTGGGGCGAGAGCTGGGGGGAAGAGGCAGACTTCCCTACACGTCTTTCTGCTTCTGGGGTGCATTCCTGCACTCTTCAACTATCCCAAGGAATGGACCAACGTTACTTTTCTAACCAGGGGAACAATTATTTATGAAGTAGGGTGAGGGTCTATGAAGCCCAGAGGAGGGACTGCTCATAAGCACCTTCCAATGAGTACCAGGGCTAAGCCTTCCACTCCTGCACTCGGCATCTTCCACCTAGAACCCAGGCGGAAGAAGAGGAAGAGGAAGAGGAGGAGGAGGCGGCGGCAGCAACACGGGGGAGTTGAGGGAGGGCTCTTGCGCTCACGTTTTTAAATTTTATTGTCCTTCCCCAACAGAAACGTGAATGTGACAGTCACTTGGTTGTTGAACCATTTGTTTAGCTGTAGCAGGGTGGCTGTTCCCGCGTCCCGTGCGCGCTGTGGCCCTGTGCCCTTCACAGTCTTTCTCATCGCAGGTGTGGTTCCAGAACCGCAGGACCAAGTGGCGGAAGAAGAGCGCCCTGGAACCCTCGTCCTCCACGCCCCGGGCCCCGGGCGGCGCGGGCGCGGGCGCAGGCGGGGACCGCGCACCCTCGGAGAACGAGGACGACGAGTACAACAAGCCGCTGGACCCTGACTCGGACGACGAGAAGATCCGCCTGCTGCTGCGCAAGCACCGCGCCGCCTTCTCCGTGCTCAGCCTGGGAGCGCACAGCGTCTGACGCCCGCCGTCCAGGCCCAGGATCCTGGCTGCAGCCCGCGGGGGAACGCCGAGGAGCCTATCTTCCCCTCCCCTTCCCCACGCTGCTGGGGTCGCAGGGACTGAGTCTTCTGATGAGGGGCGCGTGGAGGAGGTGGAGGAGGAGTGGCAGGTGCAGGGGAGGAGGCGGAAGAAGAGGAGGGGAGGCGGGAGAGGAGGAGGAAAAGGAGGGAAAGGGGACAGGCATCCTAGCTAAGGGAGGAGGAGGCCAGGAGGGAGGCACAGCACTCCTGAGACCGGGAAGCCGCTGCCCCTTGCACCTCCGTGGGCCTCGCCTGCCACTTCTGCAGATTCACAAGTGGACAGAGGACTAAAATGACCAGGCTCTGCAGCCAGAAAACTGGCTGTGGGGTCCCAGACATGCCACTGTGATCCAACTTTTGTGGGGGTGGGGGGCAGGACATCCCAGGAAGGGAGGCAGCTGGCTGGGGAGTCAGAAGACCAGAGTCTTGGGCCCCAAGCCAGCTGCTGGCTGCAGAAGAAAAGACAGGTGAGTGGCCAGGTGCACTCCTCAGATCTGTGCACAGGAAGGATCCCACTGGAGGGGCCAGAGCTGAGCACCTAACCCAGGCTGCAGGAATCTGCCTCCAGGAGGGGAAGTGGGACATCTCAGTGAAGAATAAACGCCCCTGACACTCCAGAATGATGGCCCCTGAGCTGCGGAAATCCCCTTGGCCTCCTTTCTCCGATTTACCCTCAGGGTCAATACCTCTGAGACCGGAAGACACGGAAAATCCCTGACAACCGAGAAAAGGGGAGGATGCAGGGAGAGGTGAGGCGGGGACGGTGTACCCAAGGGCTGCCCACCTGGGCATCATTTGGTGCTGATATAAGGACAGGCGCACCCAGAGAGAAGGAGCATCCCATCTGGGGAGGAAAGGAAGGGCTGGGAACAGCACCCCTCCAACAAGGCAGGAAAGGAGAAGGAGAGCCCCTCCAGCTGGGTGAAGGATGCCAGGGAGGGGCTGAACCACGGCCTGCTGGGAATCATGGCCCTTCCTTTCCTCGGACAATCTTGCGGTCTGGCACTGGAGCTGGTGCTGACAGGGACGCTGGCCAACAGAGTGGTATTTTTCACCCAGGTGATCTGAGCTGCTGGCAGGTAGGGGGTGGGCTGGGGGAGGTGGGTGGGGACTGGTGGTAGAGCAATGCAGCCCAGAAGGGACTGAGCATTTGCCCATCCTTGCTGGCTTTCAAAAAATAAACAGTAAAAATAAAAGTCCCATGAACCTTATGGCTCCTGTACTTCTGTGAAAGGAACGAACGGCAGGAAACTGGCTGTGAGGTCCCAGACTTGGCAGCTGTGGGGCCTTCCCCGAGGGCCGTTGTCTAGTCTCCTGGGGACATTCGTGCTCTGACAGGTTGCACAACACAGGTTATTTGAAACCTCGCTGGTAGATGCCAGACACTGTCCCCAGGTGCTGAGAAACCCAAGATGAATTTTATGGGGTCCCTGATCTCCAGGAATTTATAGCCTAGTGGGGAAAATGATCTGTGTGGAGAATTGGGTATCATAAGAAAAATAAGGAGGGAGAGACTAGAAGAGCTAACTTTAACAGAACACCTGCTAATTTCTCCCCTGTAGAATGTCTGGATTATCACTGACCCCGCAAGAAAACTAGGCAGTAGGTATCATCTTCAATGCATGGAGGAGAAAACCAAATCTCAGAAAGTTCCTAAACCAAGTCAGAGAAGTGGGAAGAGGCAACCTCAGAGTAGATCCCAAGGCCCTTTCAGCCACTTCCTTGGGTTGTGAACGGCACCCTTCAAAGCCTTTTCTGTCAAATGAGAGGCTAGAACCAAAAGTAGTTTAAGGCCCTCCAACTTCAACAATCTATGCAACTAGCAACTAGGCTTGACCCCTTTGCTCTCCCAAGAAGTCCATCGTCCATCCTTGGACCCCCAGGACAGGTGAACCTGGCTCTGGAACCAGCCTGAGAGGGGATGAGGGTGGAGGAAGACCCTAGCTAGAAGCATCTCAGAAAGTGGTGCACCCACCTTTCCTAAGACCCTTAGTGGAACCGGAGGACAGTGGGGAACATGACCAGAAAATGCAGAATGTGTGCAAACTTCCACCCTCCATCTGTGAAGATGCCCAAGCTCAGGTGTCAGTCTCTCCCCTTGGAAAGCGGAAAGGAGAAAAGAAGGGAATTGAGCACAATCTCGGTGTGCACACTGAGAAGCTGTGCTCTGTCACGGGTGTCCTGAGTGGGTCCTACAGTGGCTACAGCAGGAGAGGACCCTAGAATTCAGCACAGGCTTCAAAGAAGAAAAGTCTCTTGTGTCCCTGGGAGGCTCGCGATTCACTGAGTGCTGCAGGCAGGAAAAGGCTATCACATAGCCCAGGTGCGAAGTCACCAAGCAGGTATGGAGGAAGATGCCAGTGACATAAAAACTGTGTTTACTTATCTTTTTCTGAAGCATGCTGTAATCTTAACTGCTCTATTGTAGCTGTAATTCCGGCATGTCTGATTCAAGTCGTTTGGGGTCAATATGAAATCAAGCCTGGGGAAAGTTTTTCCCAGGAGACATTTGCTGAGCTAAACAAGACCTCCTTTGACCTCAAAGTTCTGGGTCACCTGCCACTGGAACCTTTAGCTAAAAGACTCCAGCTTTCCAGGCCGTTTCTTCTAACTCTACGCCGCCTTTCAGGTACTGTCTGGACATAGGGCCAAGCACAGGCGAGGCACTGCCTCTCATTTCCCTAACGATCATGCTGAAGCATATTCAAAAGACTAGATTTGGAGTTCAAAGGAGGAGAAAACTCAAAGGTGGATGATCCAGATTCCCAAGGGTGATTCGAGATAAGTCTGGCCCTCTGCAGATATACACACGTGTGAATGCATGTGCATGCCTGTGTGTGCACACGTGTGTGTGTATGTTACTTGGGAGAACACAAGGCTATTTCACTTCGTCCATCATAAAGAAATCATAAGCCGGCCAGGTGTGGTGGCTCACACCTGTAATCCCAGTACTTTGGGAGGCTGAGACGGGTAGATCACTTGGGGCCAGGAGTTCAAGACCAGCCTAGCCAACATGGTGAAACCTTGTCTCTACTAAAAATACAAAAATTAGCTGGGTGTGGTGGTAAGTGCTTGTAGTCCCAGCTACTCAGGAGGTTGAGGTGGGAGAATCCCTTGAACCTGGGAGGTGGAGGTTGCAGTGAGCTAAGATTGCACCACTGCACTCCAGCCTGGGTGACAGAGTGAAACTGTCTCAAAAAAAGAAAAGAAAAAGAAAAAAAAAATCATAAGCCATAGGCTCCACTTTTATCCCTGCTCATAAATAGAACTTCTTGTATATTCTGGGTTGAATTAACAAACATACAAAAAGCAACAGAACTTTGGAAATGCATGCTCCCTGCAGCTCCTCTCTTACCACACTACAAACTTTTCAGAGACAAAAGGAAAGAAATTAAGTCCCATGTCCATGACAGCTGTGGCGTCTGCTCTGACAGGTGGCTCCATGGGCTCCACCAAGTAGGGACTGATTCTGCCATAGCCGTCATCTTTGCGGCTTCCGCTATCAGCAGAACCCGGGATATGTCTTCAGCAGTTTGGGGTGAGGGTGGATGGATGTCCATGCCTTACCAGGCTCACAGTGGCCATATGCTGATTGTAACAATCAGAAAGAAGACAAAGAGGCCAGGTGCGGTGGCTCACGCCTATAATCCCAGCACTTTAGGAGGCCAAGGAGGGCAGATCACCTGAGATCAGGAGTTGGAGACTGGCCTGGGCAACATAGTGAAACCTCTCTCTACTAAAAATACAAAAATTAGCTGGGCATGATGGTGGGCACCTATAATCCCAGCTACTGGGGAGGCTGAGGCAGGAGAATCGCTTGAACCCAGGAGGCGGAGGTTGCAGTGAGCCGAGATGACTCCACTGCACTCCAGCCTGGGCAACAGGGCAAGACTCCATCTCAAAAAAAAAAAAAAAAAAAAAAAAAGGCGACAAGGTGCTGAAGTCCCACTTCTGGTAACCCCTCCTCATCCTCAGGTCACCCCTAGGTTTTGACCCCTGAAACTGGCTGTCCCTGCAGCATGGGTTAGGGGAATGGAATCAGTTAGATAGGGGCTTAAACCACAGCTCCACCACTCTTCGTATCATTGGGCCAGTTACTTAACCTCTGAACCTCAGTTTACTCATCTGTAAAATAGGAATAATTCCACATACCTTGCAAGGTTTCTGTGAGATTAGAACTAACGCATGGGCCTGGCATACACAGACAGTAAACAGTAGCCCTGTATTATTCAGAGAGGGCTTTGGTGTGAGTGTTGGTGTCCCCTCCAAAATTTACATGTCAAAACTTAACTCCCAAGGTGATAGTATTGAAAGGTAGGGCCTTTGTGAGGTGATAAGGCCATCAGGGCTTCATCCTCATGGATCAGATTCCTGCCCTTATAAAAGGGCTTGAGGAAGTTAGTTCGACCCTTTTTGCTCTTCCATCCCTTCCACCATGTGAAGACATAGCATTCAAGTCACCACCTTGGAAGCACAGACCAGGCCCTTGCCAGACACTGAACCTACCAGCACCTTGATTTTGGACTTCCCAACCTCCAGAACTGTGAGAAATAAATGTCTATCATTTATAAATTACCCAGTCTCAGATATTCTGTTAAAATGCCACAGATGGACTAAGATGAAGGCTGGCAGTCCTGAGTTTGAATCCCCACTTCACAAAGTAGTAACTGGGCTGCCAGGACTGGTTAGTTAAGCTCTTCAACTCCACTGTTCTCACCTGTAAAATGGAGCAGATGAACCACTTCTGCAAGACAGATGAGACAATTCAAATGGAATCATGCACAAAGCATAGAATGGTGCAGGCACTTAAACATTGGCACACTGACACTCTCTCCTTCCTCTCAAATTCACGCCACCAGTAAGCGGCAGAGCCAGTTCTAATCTGGTCTTCTCAACAATGGGACAAGCTGGTCCAAAATCACAGCTACCCACTCTTGTAACAATCCTGGCAAGTCAACTACTAGCTGGGAAGCTACGGAAGGACTCAGTGAGTGACCAGATTAGTTTATCTGCAAGCCCCTGAGATCTGAACTCTAGAGTAGGGGTCTGAACAAGGTGCCCAGGGCTGAATTCAGCATGCAGATGTGTTTGTTCATGGAACAGTGCTTTTATAGAAACCGTAGCTTGCCAGGTGCGGTGGCTCATGCCTATAATCCCAGCACTTTGGGAGGCTGAGGTGGATGGATCACCTGAGATCAGGAGGTCGAGATCAGCTTGGCCAGCATAGCAAAACCCTGTCTCTACCAAAAATACAAAAATTAGCCAGGCATGGTAGCACACATCTGTAATCCCAGCTACTTGGGAGGTTGAGGCAGGAGAATCACTTAAACCTGGGAGGCAGAGGCTGCAGTGAGCCAAGGTCGCACCACTGCACCCCAGCTTGGGTGACAGAGCAAGACCCTGTCTCAAAAAACAAAGAAAGAAACTGTAGTTTGCCTCTAGGCAGGACGAGCCTGGCCCAGTGAGTGACCCACCATTTCCCACGTCCCACACCTGGGTTCCACAGCAACATCACCTGTCTGGCTCAGGCAGGTGTTTGAGTCTGTGCACCTGCTATAAACCTCACTATGCAAAGAAGTGGTCCATGCACAGAAGCAGCAGCCTCCCTTGGGAAATTTTAGAAATGTGGTGTTTCGGGCCTTATTTCAGACCTCCTGAATCAGAGTCTGCATTTCAACAAATTCCCTGCTGGTGTGAGGAGATCCAGAGCAGACATGTCTGTGTGCACATGTGTGGACAGCACCCCTCTTCTCAGACACAGTGCCTGGATGCTATCGTTTGGATATTTGTCCCCGCCATCTCCAATGTTGAGACGTGATCCCCAGTGTTGGAGGTGAGACCTAATGGGAGGTGTTTGAGTCATAGGGGTGGACGCCCTCACCAGATGCTCAGTCTCCCAGCCAGCAGAATAATGAGCCAATGAAATCTCTTTTCTTGGCCAGGTGCGGTGGCTCACACCTGCAATCCCAGCATTTTGGGAAGCCAAGGTGGGCAGATCACCTGAGGTCAGGAGTTCGAGACCAGCCTGACCAACATGGCAAAACCCTGTCTTTACTAAAAAATACAAAAATTAGCTGAATGTGGTGGTGGGCACCTGTAATCCCAGCTATCAGGGGGCTGAGGCAGGGAGAATTGCTTGAACCCGGGAGGCGAAGGTTGCAGCAAGCTGAGATTGTGCCACTGTATGTCAGCCTGGGTGACAGAGTGAGACTCCATCTCAAAAGAAAAGAAAAGAAAAGAAACCTCTTTTCTTTATAAATTACCCCACCTTAAGGTATGTCTTTATAGCAATGCAAATGGACTAAGACACTGGCCCAAATTGGAGGCTCAATGAAAAAATTGTTAAACAAGTACAGATAGGTATGCGCAGATGAGCATGGGCAACACAGCTGGAACTTGACTGTGAGCAGAATAAGGAAAAGCTTCTGAGGACCAGAGGGCAGCTGCCATAGAGTCCATGCAATGCTTTCCCAGGTAAGGCCAGGAAATTCAACAGGTGCAAGACTAGACTCCGAGGGTCCCATCAGTGAAGACACAGGGAAGCAAACCACTAGCAGAGGCTGAAGGAGGCAGAAGGAGGAAGCCCAGGAGTTCAGCCTCTGATAGCACTGAAAACCCAATCCAAAGTCAGAGGACATCACAGGGCTCCTGTTTAGAATGAGGCTCCACAGTAATTGAGATTAGCTCTGTTTTTTTTTTTTTTTATCTTCTGCTTCAAATGGCCAGGACAGCATAATATTCTAGAAGATTTTCATTGGAACATTATCTTGCTTAGAACAATTCATTCACCCTTGATAATGTGCAGATAAACAAAATGGTACCAAATACATACAAATCCTGTAATCACTGTTGGATCACATCATTTCAGCTTGGTTCTGAGATTGGGCTGGGAGTTTATGGAGGAATCTAATACAGACTTCTGCTTGAAAGGATTTCCCATCATACCAAGGCAGAGGTCCTGGGAACGAGGCTAAGAGGTTCCCTATGGTCATCTTGTCCCCAGGGCCTGGAGCTCTGACAGGACCCATCTGGCATCAGACCAGGCTGCTGAAGAGGTGCTTGTGTGTTCCCTATAATGCAGGAGGCCCAGGTGCAGGGGAGACTCCAGCACCTTCTAAGAAATGGGCTCGACTGGGTGCGGTGGCTCACGCCTGTAATCCCAGAATTTTGGGAGGCCGAGGTGGGTGGATCACCTGAGGTCAGGAGTTTGAGAACAGCCTGGCCAACATGGCGAAATCCCATCTCTACTAAAATTACAAAAATTAGCTGGGCGTGGTGGCGAGCACCTGTAATCCCAGCTACTGGGAAGGCTGAGGCAGGAGAATCGCTTGAACCCGGGGGCGGAGGTTGCAGTGAGCTGAGATCGTACCACTTCACTCCATTCTGGGGGACAGAGCGAGACTCCATCTAAAAAAAAATAAAAGAAAAAGAAAGAAAAAAGAAATGGGATATTTCTATTAATAAATGCCTCACATTCATGCTTTTATCCTCCAACAGCTGTGCATGATTAACACCCCCATTTTCCAGATGAAGAAGCTGAAGCAGGCAGGTTCACTGGAGTGCCCCAGGCCCATGGTTTCTCAGTGGTGATTCAGCTCCACTCCAAAGCACATGCTTTGTGCCCTCACCACACTGCAATGGAACAGCCAAGCCTGCCCCACTCCTGCTGCTACTTTCTGCAGACATTTGTTAAACATTCACTATGTGCTAGGCACCATTCTAGGTGCTTTACTTAGCTCGTGTAGTTTTCAAAAATCCGTATCAAATAGACACTACTATTACACCCACTGTCTTGCCAGGACATGGCATGGAGAAGTTAAGTAAACTGTCCTAAGTCACACAGCTTAATCCCAGAAGACAAACCCTGAAGCTCCCGCTCTTAACCACCATAAAAACACCATAAAAAGGGAGAGGAGAGAAGGCCTGTTTGAATTAACGCTGGGCTATTGAACTGTTTAAAAGAAAATGAAGGTCATATGTGCTGTAAATGAAAATCTATGCAATCAACATTTGAGGTCTGCCTTTTGCCTTGCTCTGTGCTTAGAGCTGGGGATAGTGACAAGGGCGAGCTCCCTACCTTGCTGACCTCACAGTCTAGAGGACTGCACCAAGAAACGAAGGGAATGCGGCTGCTAGTGCTCTGAGGAATGCCTTCACCAGGCACAGAGGGACCTGTGGGAGGCGGTGGTTAAGAAGCAAGAACATTAAGTAATGTACACTAGCAATAACGCGACTCACAATCGATCCACACAGCACCATTCTCACCAAAAGCATTACATCCTTTAACATATAAGGATTACTAAACATATTCTTTAACATATAAGGAGTACTAAAATAAAGGTAAGTGTTTCAGTAAGAATCATTGTGTCTACATTACCTAAAATTAAGAACTCATAGAATTTCAATGAGACTATATAGTATATGAAAAGCCATGACCAAATTCCCATTTTTAACAACGTACTAATGTAGCTCACTAACATACTAACAATATACTCACTATTACAAGCTGAAGTTTTTCAAGACACTTCCTTATACATTATTATTTTTTTGAGACAGAGTCTTACTCTGTGCCCAGGCTGGAGTACAGTTTCACAGTCATGGCTCACTGCATCCTCTACCTCCTGGGCTCAAGCAATCCTCCCATCTCAGCCTCTCCAGTAGCTGGGACCACAGGTGCATGCCACCACGCCCAGCTAATTTTTTGTTTTTTTTTTGTAGAGACAGGATCTCATATGTTCCCCAGAAGGGTCTCAAACTGCTGGGCTTAAGTCATCTATCTGCCTCAGCCTCCCAAAATGCTGGGATTACAGATGTGAGCCACTGTGCCTGGCTGTCTTGTACATTATTTTTTGTTTTATTAAAATGTTAATTATAAATTGATGGTTTATAATTGTGTATATCTTGGGAGTTGAAAGTGATGCTATGTTTATGAATAGAAAGTGGAATAATTAAATTAGGCTAATTAACAGATCCATCACCTCAAATACTTATCATTTTTTGTGATGAGAGCATAGAAATTTAGTCTCTTTGCAGTTTTGAAATGTACAATACACTATTATTAACTATATTCACTACACTGTGCAATAGAGCTCAAATAAAACCTCACTCCTGGCCTGGCGCGGTGGCTCACGCCTGTAATCTCAGCACTTTGGGAGGCAGATCACGAGGTTAGGAGATTGAGACCATCCTGGCTAACACGGTGAAACCCCATCTGTACTAAAAACACAAAAAATTAGCTGGGCGTGGTAGTGCGCACCTGTAATCCCAGCTACTCAGGAGGCTGAGGCAGGAGAATTGCTTGCACCTGGGAGGTGGAGGTTGCAGTGAGCTGAGACCATGCCACTGCACTCCAGCTTGGTGACAAAAGTGAGACTCTGTCTCAAAAACGAACAAACAACCAACCTCATTTTTCTTGTCTAATTGTGTGGGAGACCATCATCTCCCCACTCTCCCAACCCCTGGTCTCTGTAATGATCACTCTACTCTCTGCTACTATGAATTCAATTGTCTGAGACTCCACATATGAGTGAGAACGTGTGGCATTTGTCCTGTGATTGATTTATTTTACTTAGCATAATGTTCTTCAATTCCATCCATGATGTCGCAAATGACAGGATTTCCTTCTTTTGTAAGGCTGAATAATATTCCATCGTGACATATACCACATTTTCCTTATCTACTCGTCTATGATGGATGGACACAGGTTGATTCCAAATCTTGGCCATTGTGAATAGCGCTGCAATAAATGTGGGAGTGCAGGTATCTCTTTGATATATTGATTTCCTTTCCTAATAGGCGACTGCTGGATCATATGGGAGCTCTGGTTTTAGTTTTAGGAATGAATCTCCATGCTGTTTTCCATAATACCTAATCTAATTTACATTCCCACCAAGAGCAGATAAGGGTTTTCTTTACTTCATATCCTCAATAACACTTGTATTTTTGAGAATAGTCATTCTGACAGGTGTGAGGCGATAGCTCATTGTGGTTTTACTTTGCATTCCCTAATGATTAGTGAGGTGGAGCATTGTTTTTTTCATGTCTCTTGGCCATTTATATGTCTTATTTTCAGAAATGTCTATTCAGGTCCTGTGTCCATTTTTTAATTGGGTTGTTTTCTTGCTATCAAAGTGTTTGATTTGTTTTGGGGGGTTTTGTTTTGTTTTGTTTCCTGAGACAGTCTTGCTCTGTCACCCAGGCCAGAGTGCAGTGATGCGAACTCGGCTCACTGCAACCTCTGCCTCCCAGGCTCAAGCAATTCTCCTGCTTCAGCCTCCTGAGTAGCTGAGAATACAGGCACCTGCCACCACGCCCGGCTAATTTTTGTATTTTTAGTAGAGATGGGATTTTACCATATTGGTCAGGCTGGTCTCTAACGCCTGACCTCAGGTGATCCACCTGCCTCAGCCTCCCAAAGTGCTGGTATTACAGGCGTGAACCACCACGCCCGGCCTATTTGCAATTTTTTTGTCCCAGTCTCTAAGTTGGCTTCTTACTCTCATCATCATTTCCTTTGCTATGCAGAAGCTTTTTCATTTGATATAACCCCATTTGTCTATTTGTGCTTTTGTTGCCTGTGCTTTTGGGGTCAAAGCCAAAATATCATTGTTCAGACCAATGTTGTGCAGTTTTTCCCTTACGTTTTCTTTTAGAAGTTTTACAGTTTCTGGTTTTACATTTAAGCCTTTAATTCAGTGTGAGTTGATTTTTGTATGTGATGAGAGATAAGAGTCTTATTTCACTCTTCTGCATGTGGATATCCAGTTTTCCCAACACCATTTATTGGAGAGGTTATACTTCCCCCATTGTGTGTTCTTGGCACCTTTGTCAAAAATCAGTCTGGGCACAATGACTCACGCCTGTAATCCTAGAACTTTGGGAGGCCGAAGTGGGCAGATCACTTGAGGTCAGGAGTCTGAGACCAACCTGGCCAACATGGCAAAGTCTTGTCTCTACTAAAAATACAAATATTAGCTGGGCATGGTGGTGGGCACCTGTATTCCCAGCTACTCGGGAGGCTGAGGCAGGAGAATTGCTTGAACCTGGGAGGTGGAGGTTGCGGTGAGCCAAGATTGTGCCACTGCACTTCAGCCTGGGTGACAGAGTGAAACTGTGTCTCAAAAAAAAAAAAAAAAAAAAGAGTAATTGCCCATACGTGTGTGGGATCATATCTGGACTCTACTCAGTTCCATTGTTTGGTGCTTCTATTTTTATGCCAGTACCATGCTGTTTTAATTACTACAGCTTTGTAGTATGGTTTGAAGTCAGGTAGTGTGATGCCTCCAGCTTTGTTCTTTTTGCTCGTGATTACCTTGGCTATTCAGGATTTTTTGTGGTTCCATGTGAATTTTAGGATTTTTTTTTATTTCTATGAAAAATGACATTGGAATTTTGATAGGGATTGCATTCTTGAACATTATTTCGTAATTCTCAGACCAGCCATCCAGTTTTATTCCTGATTTGCAGATGAGAACACTGAGGCATGCAGTGCTGAGAAGACTTTTCTGAGGCCAGAACTCTAGTAAGTGTGAGGTCTGGGGCTGACACCCTGCCCTCCAGCTCTCATCTAGATCTGTGTCCACTCCCCAGGTGTATAAAGGCCTGAAGTTCCAAGCTACAGTGGACACAAGAGGATGAGAGGAAGTCTTCTAACCAAAGGCACGCTGATCAAATGTGTTCCAGTTCATTTTCACAGCAAGCATCACATTTACTGGAGTGGTTCCTGCTGCTTTGTTGCTGGCTGCCAGTATTCCTGGATGGAGCAGATACCCCTCAGCCAGCAACGTTCATGCAGGCAGCTTCCCAACCCGCCTGATGACCAGACTAGTCAGACACATAGACCCCATAGCCAGCAGGGATATTCAGACTCAGTGGGAGGTGGGAGGGGAAGGGAGGGGCAGCCTAGGAACCTACCCGGTTAACAAGCGCCCCAGGGACTTGCGACGGAGGCATTTCAGAAAGTGATTTTAAAAAAAAAAATTAAAGTTCTGGGATACATGTGCTGAACGCGCAGGTTTGTTACATAGGTATACATGTGCCATGGTGGTTTGCTGCACCCATCAATCTGTCATCTAGGTTTTAAGCCCTGCATGCATTAGGTATGTGTCCTAATGCTCTCCCTCCTGGGAAAGAGTGATTTTTAAAGCCCAATTTGATTTAAATCCATATGTTTTGGTTCTCCCTGCCCCCTATGGAGTTGTCCATATATGATCTAAGTTGATTTCTGTAGTTTTTCCTTCTTCCCCAGATGATAAAGATACGAATGACCCGGAAAGCTGGCAAGGGTGAAAGAGCAGGGACAGGCCCAGGCGTCCTGCTGCGCAATGCCCGTGGAAGGTCTTACGGAAGAAAACCTTCGTAGGCTTTTGGGGTTTAAGATTGTGTTTATTTATTTTCTCAAGAGACCCTGCTTTAGCAGAATTTGCTAAATTGCTGCTGCTCAGTGCTGGAAAGAAAGCAATGCCAGCCTTACAATTCTAGCATGGCTCTGCCTGAGAGCTGGCGCTTCTGTTTGGTGGAGGCCTGCTGTGTCTGGCTGCTTGTGGCATGGCCTTGTCTGCCTCCCACCTGGTGAGGGGGTCCTCAGGAGATCCTGGCAGTCCCTGGATCTGGAACAGCCTGCAACTGGGGCGACTCCACCCCTGCACCCGCTTTCATGATCTGCCACCGGCTGTTCTGCTGAGAAGAGAGGCTGTAGGGCTTCTTCTTGCCCTATTCAAGCTGTGCTGAACCTACAAAGTCACAAGGCAGAAACAACTCTGATCCAATCTTATTGCTGCATCACTCACAGGCCCAGGAGTCACCTCCCTTTAGGTCAAGGGCATCCTTCGTGGCCCCGATGCTCCTCTGCCAGCTGTCCCACCTCAGAAGCCCCAGCTTGTCCTTTCCAATGCTATTGTTTACTCTTCAGAGCCATAAAGCAAAGACTGATCCTACATTTGACCTTGGCCTTGGGCACAAATGGAGGGAGGATCTGGTTTGCACAGGTGGGAGGAGAGTTTCCGGTGACTGGCAGGGGCAGGGGTAGGGGCAGGGGTAGAGGTAGGGGCAGACTGACTAGGGACCCCATTTGCAGGTCTGTTGAGAAGTTCTCCTTGTCAGAAATAACCCCAGGGGCAGGACACAAAAAGCCCACATTCTTTATCCAATAACTCCTTGATTCTGTTGCTGCTAGGGAAAGGTACCAGCGCCCAAGGAGGAGCCGTGGCGTTGGAAGCTGAGTGGGGAGGCTGCTTCTCCTCCCACGTCCAGCAGCCTGCAGCCTCCTTCCCTCCGCCAGCCCAGAAGGCATGTGTTCCAAAGCCCCTCATTAGGCCACTCTTAGCAAGCAAACAAGTATCATTAATCTTGGTAAAGTTAGTGAAAGCACATTCACCTGTCCAAGCAAGAGAATTAATGTTGTGTCAATAGGAAATCAGTGTTTACCCCTGGCCTTTCTCTCTTCCCTTTACTACAAAAAGCCCAGGCAGGGTGGAACAGCCCCAGTGCCAGACCACAGCCAGACCACAGCCAGACCACAGCCAGACGAGGGAAAAACAAAAAGCCAAAATGCAGGGGTCTGGGTGTGATGGAGCTGGGAGGGCAGGGGCAGGAAAGGCCCTCCTGAGGGTGAGCTCTTGGGTGCAGAGGACAGAAGCCCTCAACCTCAGACAAGGCGGCGGGGGGTGGCGACCACAGGGCCTCAGGGTCAGAAGCTGACATTGGATTGTGGGTCCCTAGGAGGACATGATCCCCCCAGCCCAGTCCTACAAACAGAGGTGTCAGCAGGAGATACCGCCTTTCCAATGCACATGCCTGCGGCTCTCTCTCTCCATGCCTGCAGTCACGTGGAACTGTTACAGGAAAGAGGTCCTGATCCAGACCCCAAGAGAGGGCTCTTGGATCTCTCACAAGAAAGAATTCAGGGTGAGTCTACAGAGTAAAGTGAAAGCAAGTTTGTTAAGAAAGTAGAGGATTAAGGCCAGGTCCCGTGGCTCACGCCTGTAATCTCAGCACTTCGGGAGGCCGAGGCAGGTGGATCACTTGAGGTCAGGAATTCAGGACCAGCCTGGCCAAAAGGTGAAACCCCATCTCTACTAAAAATACAAAAATTAGCTAGGTGTCACGGTGGGCACCTATTATCCCAGCTACTCAGGAGGCTGAGGCATGAGAATCGCTTGAACCCAGGAGGCAGATGTTACAGTGAGCCGAAATCACACCACTGCACCCCAGCCTGGTGACAGAGTGAGACTCTGTCTCCAAAAAAAAAAAAAAAGTAGAGGAATAACAGAATGGCTACTCCATGGACAGAGCAGCCCTGACAGCTACTGGTTGCCCGTTTTTATGGTTATTTTTGATGATACGCTAAACAAGGGATGGATTATTCATGCCTCCCCTTTTAGACCATACAGGGTAACTCCCTGACGTTGACATGGCATTCATAAACTGTCATGGCACTGGTGGGAGTACAACAGTGAGGACGACCGGAGGTCACTCTCGTCAACATCTTGGTTTTGGTGGGATTTGGCCGGCTTCCTTACCACAACTTGTTTTATCAGCAAGGACTTTATGACCTGTATCTTGTGCTGACTTCCAATCTCATCCTGTAACTAAGAATGCCTTAACCTCCTGGGAATGCAGCCCAGAGGTCTCAGCCTCATTTTATCCAGCCCCTATTCAAGATGGAGTTGCTGTGGTTCACAGGCCTCTGACAGAGCTGCATGGGCTGAGTGGGACCAGGCAAATGACAAAGGAGCTGCTGCTCATTCCACCTACCAAGTGCCAGGTGCTGTGTGGGGCCTGAAAGCTAATCTCCAGGAGTCCTACAGGGCAGGTATCCACTCTACCTTTCTCTCAGATAAGGAAGAGATATTACTGTGCTGAGAAACTAAATAGGCTAGCCACGAAGACATACATGGAGGAAGCGGGTATGAACCCAGGCCCCACCCAAAACCAGTATTCCCCAGTGATCATCACAGACGCACACACATTCACTCCAGGAAGGATCGGCCCCAGCTCAGGAGGTCAAGTGTAAAGCAAGCCCCCCGGGTCATTCCCTGCTGCCCCCTTAAGCCCGGGCAGGCCTGGCTGTGGGAGGCTCCGGGAGAGGCAGGGTTGGGACTGTGCATGCCTGTGTGCCCCAGGAAAAGAAACCCAGCAGGCCGATAAGATCTCTGTTTCCAGAGCAAAGCACCAATTAAACACAAGGCAGATGTGAGCAAATAAAGCTGTGGCGTCCAGAGAGAAAATCAATACTAGATTATATGTCCCGGCCCAATCATATACCAATTAATACCAAGTGGGTGGGGCGAGGGAGATAAGTCCACGGCCAGAACCAGGGCTGGCTGTGCCGGCCCCCAAGGCCCACGCCCTCCAACTTTCCAGAATGTGGGGCGGGGGGGGGGGGGGGGGGGTCGGGGGGCAGCCGGCAGCCCTTCTCAGCAGGGACTGGGACCCCTGAGTCTCGAGGGCCTGGACCTTAGCTCTCTGGGGAGCCCCGTGAGCGGGAAGCACATGGGAGGGCAGGAAATGTTGTCTGCCTGCATGGGGCTCACTGGGCCTGGACACAGGGGCAGGGAGCAAGGGCTGCTGTGGGAGGGTGGTGCCCCTGGGAAGCAGCGGGCGACCCAGACCCTGTGGACAGTTTGCAGGATGGTTAATGCACCCCGGAAGAAATAAGGGACTTGCTCTTGGGAAGTGATAGGAAACTAGGCAAACATGGAAAAACTAGAAAACACAGTTCTCACCCCAAGAAGTGAGGCTGAAGTCTCTGGTTGTTCCGTCCATATTTTATTGAATGAGAAGTACAGTCAAGCAGTTAACAAATCATTTTCCAGAGGGGTGACAAAAGACAGGCAGTGAAGGCTTGCAGCACAGGAGCCAGTGACAGTTACGGTGGGTGTGGAGTGGCACTGCCCACGACATTCTGTGGAAGGGCTTCAGGCCCATCACTGAGTGCCGGGGAAGAGGCAGCATGACACCCCGTCACCCGCCAGCAGATGGAGTGTACCCAGCACAGGGGACCCCTGCCCCAGGGAGGTGGTTTCGGCATGGTCAGATGGACAAGCCAAAAGTGCTGGTGTCCCAGGGAGGGGAAATCTGGCTGTGGGCTCGGGGGCCAGATGTTGGGAAGTTTTGTGGAAAGAGACGCTTGCTCTAAACCCTCTGTCCTGGCCCCACAGAGCAGTCATAGACGGTCAAATCCCCTTCCACAAAATCTACCAAAGTCCTTGGGGAAAGCAGACCCCGGATGTGCAAGAAACAGAACAAAGTGGAAAGAAAGGTGGCAAATGACTGATGAGCCAGGCACTTGCGTCCAGTGTTGCCCTACCGGAAGCCCCTGCCCGGAGCTCCTGCAGTGGCCTGAATACTCCCCGCACACGAGTCCCGGAGGTAGAGGCCCTTCCTGAGTGGGAGTTTCATGGGCCATGGACTGTTGCATGCGAAAGAAAAGGGAAATTTGCTAGCTGAATATTTTTTAGACATTTTGCAAGATGCACGGCCTCCCTGACAATTTTTAATGTACTAACTGCCTGGTCCAGTGAGCTGATTAATTGTTGCTGGAGAGATCAATAAAAAACAGAAAATTAAAACAATTTTAAAGTGATTAAGTAGTTTAACACCTGTCTCCCGTCACGTCAGCGCAGGAAGAAAAATAAAGCAGGTGTCGAAGGGGCCTCCTGAACCAAGAGAAAACAGCGCCTGCCTGGGAGAAATGACAAATCACAGCTGGCGGATCAATCTGCGTACGCGCAGCCCTTCCCCAAGCCCACGCCAAGCAGCAGGAACCGGGACCCCAGCCCGGGGCTGGGCCCGCCCAGCCTCTGTTTCCAGCCTCTCCTGCAGAGGCTGAGCAGGGCCTCTATGCCCCCCACCCAGTCCTGACTCCTTAGCAGGGAGAGGCAAGGTGTTCGTTTGTATTTGGAACACAGGGCAAGAGGGAGCAAAGGGAGCCTCCGAACATCTGCCTAGAACTCTAGATGGATCAGAAGGGAAGGCACCAGTTAACCTCTCGATCTCACATCCAGCCATCCAGAGCTGAGTCTGTGCGTATGGAGGAGTTCGAATGCACTGAAAGTACATTTTGGTTGCCCAGGCAAGGTGTGTCACACCTGTAATCCCAGCACTTTGGGAGGCCAAGAAAGGAGGATTGCTTGAGGCCAGGAGTTCAACATCAACCTGGGCGGCATGGTGAGACCCTACCTCTACAAAAAATTTAAAACATTAGCTCAGTGTGATGGTGTGTGCCTGTAGTCCCAGCTACTTGGGAGGCTGAGGCAGGAGGATTGCTTGAACCCAGGAGCCCAAGCTGTAGTGAGTCATGAACATGATCACACCACTGCATTCCAGCCTGGGCAACAAAGTGAGATCTAGTCTCTTAAAATAACAACTGGGCTGGGTGCAGTGGCTCATGCCTGTAATCCCAGCACTTTGGGAGGCTGAGGTGGGTGGATCACCTGAGGTCAGGAGTTCAAGACCAGCCTGACAAACATGGTGAAACCCTGCCTCTTCTAAAAACTACAAAAATTAGCGGGGCATGGTGGCACGTGCCTGTAATCCCAGCTACTCGGGAGGATGAGGCAGGAGAATCACTTGAACCTGGGAGGCAGAGGTTGCAGTGAGTCGAAATCATGCCATTGCACTCAGCTTGGGCAACAGAGCAAGACTCTGTCTCAAAAACAAACAAACAAACAAACAAACCAACAATCAATAAATGCATTTTGGGACCTGTGGGTTCAAGGGAAGGGAGTGCAGTCATGGCTACTCTTGGAATTACCAGGTCTCCTCTTTTGCTCTCGAGGGAGACAGAGCCTCCTGACATCCGCCTTGCTGTGGCTTCCCGCTGGTGACATCAACAGGTGGTGCAGGTACCTGCCGGGTGATGGCCCAAATCCCCTTATCCCACCTTTAGCCAACCTCACTCCTCTGGCCCCCATCAGCAACTGTAATGGCAGCTGCCAAGCAAGAGCCATTCTTTTCCCAGTTTAATGTATTTGACTCCTGCATAGGAAGTAACCTCACGGAGTACGAGAAAGCCTGAGATCATTCTTTAGCCTCCCCAGCAAAGTGCTCCTAACAGTGCAGTGGGATGGGTGTGGGCACGGGAAGTGAGGTGTCGGGGAGCCAGCGCACTGAAACCCTCACTGAAACGTTTCAGAAGTGTCCTGCTTAACCCCGAAAGTGGACTTGAAGTCTGTACGTGTTAACATGCAAGGTGCGCTGGGAATCCACATCCACGGTGTCCCCCGGCTTCACTGGCCAGCCTGGCACATTCCTGGGGGCAGGGCTGGAAGTCTTTGGAAGAGAAACTAGGTCCTTGACCAGCCTCCTGCACGTGGGCACAGCCTGGACCACACTCCTGAAAACCACTCTATTAGCATTCGCCTGCTCTGCGGGACACTCAGACCTGTTTTCTGCCGTCCAGTTTCCTAACCACCTTCAAGGTCCCCTGAGACCAGAAGAGAAAAGGAAATCCTAACAATCCCAGAGAAGGCCCGCAGCCTCACTTCTTACCGAGAGTCCCGCTGTCAAAAGCCCTTGTGTGTTCCCATCCGTTACACTAAGCATGAATGGGAAGGAAGTCCGCAGCAGCAGCCTGAACGAGGGAGGGTCAAGAAGGTGTTCCAACTATTCGCTTTAATAAAAACGTTTATTAGAAACACTAGAATAGAAAGTGTTTTCCCTTTCCTACAACTTCCCCCTGGGTGAGAATTCTGGTTGCATCGTCAGTGGTTGGGTCACTCTATGTAAGACCATCTGTTTGGGGCCATATTTGTCTCGATGAGAAGTGCCAAACTCTTTACAGCAAACTCTATGCCAATGAAAATCTCACAAAACGGCATTTCCAGTCTTCAGCTATTGGCCCACACTTAAAAAAATAATCCACACAGCCTGATTGCTGCAAAAGACTGTCTCCTGGCACATCTTCCTGCCACAGGTGACTCTGGTGGCAATTTGGCCAGGAAGGAAGCTCAAGGGTCCTGCCATACGAGCTTCTCTTGTTGATGCCAGATGTCTGCTGGCAAAGGGTGCCTGCCCCAGGGTGCAACCCCAGCTAGGAGAGGGTCGGTAGGTGCCACCCCAGAATGCAGCCCAGCAGGGGCATCCAGCCCTGGCACCTGGGCACTCTTGGAGACCAACACAAAGTTCTCAACTCGGCGCCCTCCGGCCTGCGGCTGATCCCTGCAGAGTAAGCCTCAGGCTGACGGAGATAAAGTTTCCCTGGGCCCAAGTTCCAAACTCGGCCGTTTTGTTTCTGTTAAAATGCAATTGTTTTTCTCTGGAGTGTGTGGTGACTGCTCTGCGTCAGGAAGATGTATGAAAACCTCCACTTCAATTCGGCATCCCTTTTCTCCCAGACAAACACGGTCGGATTTTAATAAATCAAAGAGCCACACTGTTTAATAAAAATTTATTGACTTACAAGTGATTATTTATCAAAAGACCATTAATAGCAGGTGCTGAAATGATGTGTTACTGGGTGGTGCTGGGAGACTAATAGGAAATCAATGCAGCTGGCCGGCCAGAATGCATATGAGAAGCCCACTCCCCGGCAGCCAGTGCAATCACCCCCACAACACACGCCAGGCGCCACCCCCGGCGCAATGAAAAGTTCCCCCTTTTTATTTATCGTTTACAAATGAAATGATCAATACTTTTAATCTAGAGCAAAATTTATTAACTTTCCCATCGGAGAGAGACATATTGACTGGGGGGAGAGCGGGGGGTGTGTGCTGTAGAAGATGGATGGCCGCGTGCCCGTCTCTTAACCTGTCTGCGAGGCAGTGCGCCTGCAGCTGCCCTTCCAGCCCACGGGCTGGGCCACCCAGGACAAGTGCACCTGGAGAAGCCAAGTCTGGCCACCCGGGATGCACAGCAGGCGGGTGGGACCTATGACACGGGGGGATCCTTCATGCATCAGGGGACAGCAGCAAGCACTAGCCCAGACAATCAAGTTCCTGGCCAATTCCAGGAAGGAAACGGCAGGATTCAGGGACCCAGATTTCCACAGGACAACAGGGTTAGTGCCCACTGTTTGTTCTGCCGTGAAGGTCACACGATGGCGCCCAAAAGTGCCTGTCACTGGTCTGGGATGGACATTCAGGGATCTGGAGCACTCCCCTGACCCCTCACACATCAAGCCTCTTCTATCTCTGAAAGGCAGCAGCAGGGACTGGATTCTGACACAGTGAAGCATCAAGTCCCAAAGCTGGTTCTGCTGTCAAGGGAATCCCACTAGCTTTATTAAAAAATTCCCTCTTGGCTGGGTGCGGTGGCTCATGCCTGTAATCCCAGAACTTTGGGAGACTGAGGAGAATCACCTGAGATCAGGAGTTTGAGACCAGCCTGACCAACATGGTGAAACCCAGTCTACTAAATACAACAAATTAGCTGGGTGTGCTGGTACATGCCCGTAATCTCAGCTACTTGGAGGCTGAGGCATAAGAATCACTTGAACCCGGGAGGTGGAGGTTGCAGTGAACTGAGATTGTGCCATTGCACTCCAGCCTGGGCAACAAGAGTGAAACTCCGTGTTAAAAAAAAAAAAAGAAAAAAAAAAAGTTCCCTTTCTAACTGGTGGGTGGAAGGTCTCATGTTTGAGTAAAAAAGGCTATCCGAGATCCACAAAGGACACTGCCCAGCCTGAGAGCAGTGTGGCACCAGCCCCATGGCTGCCTAAAGCCCTTGAGGTCACCCTCAAGTGGGTTAGTTCCTCTAGCCCCGATGTTTTAGAGAAGCAATGGATTCAGAGCTGACTTCCCATATTTCCAAACCCAGAAGACTTCAGAGATCAAAACCAAAGTTTGAACTATGGGCTTCAAAATAGAAAATTCAGATGTGGACGGGGTCTCTGAGGTCATCTAGCCAAGTCCCTAGTTATGACTCAGGAGACAGACGCAGAGAAGTGAAGATGCAGCAGGCTTGGAGCGGGGTTAGCAGCTGGCCAGCACTTGTTGCACTCATTACACCACTGGGTGTCATTCCCAGCTCAGCCCCACCCTCACTGGGGTAACAGGAGGGAACACATTATTTTGTACTTTGCATATTTCTAAGTGTCTTGAGGTTTTGTCCCATAAGACCAACTCAGTCATCTCAAACCAGATACTCTATGGGTCACTTGGGGCCTGCAGGACCCCTAATTTAAAAGGATGGAGCAGTCGCCTGGATGATGATAGAAGGCATACACAGAAAGGGGAGGTTTTGTTTCTGCAGGCGTGAGAGTCAGTCCTCTCTTCACTGCCTGGCCCGCAGAGGACTTCCCTCCACAGCGCTGACTCCACGTGACTTCACACCAGGTGTGGCCATACCTGCCAGCAGGGGCTGTAGACAGCTGTGCTGAATGTGAGACAAACAAAAGCAAAACCTGTGTGTGTATACATAAATACCTATGCAAATCACGAAAGTAACAAATCATAGTTTCAGATGAACCTTTTAAAAGAGAACCTGATCTTTAAGACCAATTACTGATCCCTCCAGTTAGTTTACAAACACTGTAAACATCACCTATAAAAGCTGAAAATCACTTTTTATTCTTAAGCATTCTGTAAAACAGTTCCTAAGAGACCGTTATTAGTCATAACACTGACTTTATTTTTTCAGTCTTCATTTCAGAGCAAAAAGAGGATTTCCCCTGGGCTGGCAAGAGGGTAGGTGAGGAAATGGGAGGCTTTCCCGGGGAGGTCACAGGTAGGCGCAGAGAAAGGGAGACTGCAGGGCCAACCCAGCAGGTTCCCACATGACAAAGTGGATCCGTCTGCAGCCCCACGAACACGGCTTCACTCCCACCCCTCCCTGAACCGCAGGACAGAGGGCAACCTTAGGGACACGACACTCGGCACCACTGGCACAAAATCCTGAGAGGCGTCATGACTGTGCCACAAGGGAGCGTGGGTCCCAAGTGAGGGCTAGTGGCACATGAATGGGGGGCTGAGGGGCATGAAATTGGTGAAACCCCAGAACCCAGAGGGGCTGTTTGGCCTTGGCTCTGCCTCCACTGTGACTTACAGCAGGCACCAGTGGCCGAGTCTTTTCCCTGTGGTGCCTGCTGTGGCTGTGTGGAAGCCACCATGCAGCACGCGCCCTGCCCACCCTGCCCCTCTGCAGCCCTCCCGGGGCCCCTGCTCCTCCCCCGCCCTGGAGTTTACTCATTGCTTCTCCTAGGCCTCACATCAGCACCCCGTGTACCCCCAATCTCTGGAGAAATTCACGTCTGTGCTGGAAATTCTAAATTACCCAAAGATCTGCAAGCATCTGAGACGAGCCCGTTCACCTTCTCAGCTGCAGGCTTCCTCGCTCCAGCAGTCAGGCAGCTTCTCCGCAGCCCCAGGGCCATGCTCCCAGAAGAGAACTGGAATTCTCACGAGAAGCCCGCTACTCAGGGCCACAGCCAGGGGAGAAAGTAAAGGGAGAAGTCCCCCAGTTCATTCACCAGCCAGTTTTATTTACTCACAAGAACAAATCCAAAGCCCAGGGCAGCAGCTCTGAGCTCAGGCCTGCCCTGCCCCGTTTTGTGGGCCTGTACTTGAAACACTGAACGTGACGTGTCCTTCACTCACCCGCAGAACTTTAATCCCCACAACAGCCCTGTGAGGTAGGAATCACCACGCTTTCCCCCGACTCAGGTTACAGATGGGGAAACTGAGACACACATTCAACAGAGCGCGCATCACATGGGGAGTTCAGGGTTAGCCTGGAGTATGAACACATGTTCTTCCCACAGCCCAGTCAGCGGCCCACCTGGCCTCTTCCCCTTCCTTTGGTGACCCCATCAGCAGCAGCATAAAAATCTAACCCTTCCTTTTGCTGAAAGCCCCTGCAGATGACAGTTTCCTTTCTATCATGTCTGCAGAGCTCCAAGGCTGGGGGCAATGTTGAGGCTGAAGCCAGCCACGGTGCCTCAGCTGTGCCTTTCCTGGAGAGCGGGTGGCCACCCCCAGCACATCCCTGGCACACAGGCTTGCATAACAGACTCTTGTCCCGCCATCCCTAGCACAAGAACATGGCCACATCTCCCCAACCGCTCAGCCCGCACAGCGTGCACAGGTGGGGAGTTCACTTTAATGGCATTCCTCCAACGACTTATTGTAAAAGAAACAAGGCATCTCGTCCTGGGTCGTGACACCCAGCAGCATCCGTTCAGACCACCAAGGGCAGGCTGCGCCGGGTGCACAGGGATCCCGCTGCGGCTCGGCGAAAGCCGGAGTCCTGGGATGCAGAGCAGCCCGGGGAGCCCTGGAGTCTGGAAAGGACACAGCAGTGGGGGCCGCGGCGGCAACTCCAGCTCCGAACCCGTCGGCACTCCGCACGGTGGCCCCAGCCAGCTGGAGGCAGGCTCAGGAGCGGCTCCTGTCCTCGTGGTTCCCCACGATCATCTTGCTGTACAGCTTCTGCTGCTCCTCCTTGAACGTGTCCTTCACCTTCTCCCTCTTCAGGCCCCCATCCCTGGAGAGACAAAGGCTGGATGTAGTAACAGCCAAGAAGGTTCCCAGGCACCCTCACACCATGGGAGATGCACCGTGCTGCCCAAATACCAAGAAAAACCTGCCAGAAACAGGGTACCCCGTGGCACTCTCACCAAGACAACCTCAGGGGATCTGGGGCTCTGGGCTCCCAATATTCACCCTTTCTATCTCAAAAGGTCCACTCTTGCCCTGGAGTAAGAATTTACTACTCACATTGAAAGTACTTGGTAACTGCTTAAACCTACCAAGGAGTTTACAATTCTTTCTACTCTAACATTCATCTTCACCTCACAAAGGAAAAGGAGGAATTCTGGCATTACGGAAGGTAGACATGCTTCCAAAATATCGACTCATAACATATCTGTAGTATCGATCTGTAAAATGTCATTTGTTTAATTCAGACCCAGGGATACTCCGAATTCATGCAGAGAGCTAACACAAGGGGTAACGCACGTTCTGACTTCTTCCATGCTCAAAAAAGAGTGCCGTCAGGAATGGAGGGTTATCTCCGGGGCTGCCTCTCAGAGTCCCAACCTCACTGCCCCAGTGCCTCCCTGCAGCAGCCCCAAACCAACCCACCAGACTTGGGGTTGTTTTGTTACAGTCCCATTCCCTCTTGCCTGCTGGTCCCCTCTGTGCCTACACTCTAGAATTATCACCACCTTCAACAACTTACAAAAATCCAAGCCCGCTTTCAGTCTCTCCACTACACCCTTTAAAATCCATAGCAAAGGCATGGTTTTTAAAAGCAGCCACTCTGTCTTTCTTAGAGATGGGAAGATGGGGCAGAAGTTAAACCTTGAAGCTCTAAAAGTCTGTTAGATGTGGATGCAAAATCAAGCTCCAGTGCTAATGTTATGACTTTGGAAAAAAGTGATTTAACCTGAGTATCAGTTTCTCATCTGTAAAATGGGAACACTGTTTACAGGGCTGCAGCTACTGTGAGGGTGAAAGAGATGCTCACACAGGGCCCCAGAAGCTCGGTGGCTGGCACACAGTGAGTGCACAATCCACGCTAGCATTTTTTAAAAGGCCATGATCTGAGAGCCAATCTAATCCCTGAGACTATACAGTTGGGTTTACAATGTGAATTTCTACCCTTTCTTTTCTCATAGATAATGCCCATCTAAGTCAAATGCTCTCCCCAGTTGACCCTTGGCTCTTAAACCTAAGTGACCCACAGAGTGGAAAAGTTTCTCTGAACCAGCATTCACCTCTGGTCACTCTCCTACTGTTTGGGATAAAACTATCTTATACTCTAGTATAAGGGCTGGTCAAATGCAGCCCATGGGCCACATCCAGCTGATACCTGTTTTTGTAAATAAAGTTTTATTGGAACACAGCCATGCTCATTGGTTTATAGACTATCTGTTTTCACACTACAATGGCAGAGATCAGTAGCGCCAACAGACACCACATGGCCTGCAAACCCTAAAATATTTACTGACTACAGAAAAAGTATGTCAATCCTGCTCTATTAGGTAATAAGCTGAATACAACAAACACAACCTTTGCCTTTCTAAGGATGGTTCAATTTTGCCAGATACACTGGGACCAGGGAAAGTCACCCTGCCTTCTTGAGGTTTTCAGATCAGTAGCAGGTCATGCCCACCCAGAGAAGGGCACTGTCCAGGTGTCCTGGAAGACGGGTTCAAACCCCAGAAAGGTACACAGAATCAACTGCTTCAGTCCAGGTGTCCCTGATCCAGGTTCCCCAAGGTCAAGGAAGCACAGGGCACTTCTGGGTTGGAATTCAGGGAGAGTCAAACTGCTCTCTCTAGAGCTGACAAGTTGAATTCTCCACAGCAGGGGGAATGACATGTAAATGAAGTCAATGACACAGCATCTGCTGCAGGAACTCAGCTGATAAGGCCTGGCTCTAAACTTACCACAGCAGGTCCACCAGTCCTCCCTGCCTGGCAATGGCAGATTTCACCCTATTCGCAAACTGGACAGCATCTTCATCTGCCTGTAAGAAAGAACAAATGAGACCACTCAGCCCCGGCTTGACGTTACACAGAGCAGGTGCAGATCTGTCTGGGGCAGGCACTCACCTCTCTAGTCATGGGAGGCAGGTACCACACACTGCAGACAATGGCCCAGCTGGTCATCATTCGCAGCAGGTACGTCACCATCCCATATTTGCTGCTGTTCCAGAAGGCATCGCCGAATTGAGGGTCATACTGAAAACAATGGAAAGCTGAAGGTAAGACGTGAGTAGTTCTCACGTGTGCGAGTCCACAGTGATTGCTCTGAGTGACTCCACTGGGCGTGCTGGTACTGGGGCGCTGCTCCCTGACCCTGCATGAGTACTGCGGAAGCCCCTCTCCATGTGGCCGGTTCTGACTGCGAGCAACACTGCTCTCCCCTGAGGGACCTGGCCTCTGCTGCAGATCAGTAAGGAAGGCTCCCCTGACAGCCTGCCTCAAGCAAATGTCTCCCTCTTTGGTTAGTTTCAGGTCTTACTCATAGGTATATAAAGTTTTCAAACATCTTCAAAACCAGGGAGAAAAGGATCATGCACTCCCAAGCACCCATTCCCTGATTCAACCACCGCCAACGTTTCCCACTTGCTCCATCTCTCCCCTCCCAGCATCCTGTCATTCATCTAGTGTACCTCCCCCAAATAAAGATATTTTCTTACACAAACACCAAGTTTTAAATATGATTTCTGGTGCCCAGACCAGGGAGGAAACTATTAGAAAGCTTTTGCATTTACACTTTCAACAAAGTCAGTTGTCTGTTCAGGACACGGCTCTGTGCTCACGCTGACAGCCCCGGGAGGTCTCAACCACATAGGCTGCTTCTACCATGAAGCAGGTATCAGATCCTTTCATTTGCCAGTGGCTCTAATGGGAGGCAAAAGGCAGCACTTCAGTGGCGTTTTGCGGAAAATGTGGCTGCAGCTGTGACCCACATTCTCACCAAACCAGCAGCTGGAGGGGCAGGTGATCAGGGTGGGTAAGCTCCGGAGGAAGTTGCGCAAGGAGCAACGGGAGGACCTGGGCACTTGAGAATGCCTGGACAAAGTGCCTGGTGCTGCTAGCAAATGTCTGAAGGGATCCTGTACACAAGGCAGTAGGCTGACATTGTGCAAACACCCAGGACCAGAGTGGAAAAATAAAGGAGCCAGAATTTCAAGAGTTATGCCACACGGCCATGCTGCCAACAACATCAAAAATGCCCTTTTCCTGGGAAAGCCTGAGAAGAAGCCCAGGGCAGGGTCCTGCATGTGAGCATGGGCTGGGGTGGGGTTGAACTCTATGATCTTTTAGGCCTTTCCAGCCTAACTTTTATGATCCACAGTATAAAAATTGGATAATTTTGACAAGACTGTGGCCCTAACTACAAAAATGAAGGTAACTGAGGCTTAATTATAGAAGCTAAGAAATTCAGATTTAACCACAGAAGGCTTAATGAGTTATTATAATACCAACAGAAACAAGGGAAAATAATAAGTTTTTAAAACTAAGCTAATGTGTATGATCAGAAAGAATTTTATTTTATTTTTTTATTATTATTATATATATATTTTTTTTGAGCTAAGAGTCTCGTACTGTCACCCAGGCTGGAGTGCAGTGGCGCTATCTCGGCTCACTGCAAGCTCCGCCTCTTGGATTTATGCCATTCTCCTGCCTCAGCCTCCTGACTAGCTGGGGCTACAGGCACCTGCCACTATGCCCGGCTAATATTTTTGTATTTTTAGTAGAGACGGGGTTTCACCATATTGGCCAGGCTTGTCTCAAACTCCTGGCCTTAAGTGATCCACCTGCCTCAGCCTCCCAAAGTGCTGGGATTACATGCATGAACCACCGCACCTGGTCATGTCGTTATATTTCATAAAGCCTGATATGGACAGAAATTCTGATGTCACAAGAGTGTGAGAACCCTTTGTTTCGGGCTGATTCTCCATTCCACACTGGGCAGTGTGTGTGGACAGAGAAACAAGGCAGAAGCTCAACACAGTGACACACTCCTCACATCAGGTCATGGCGGAATTCCGGTGGGAATATATGAGCCTGGAAATCACTAAGGTTATCCAAGTTTGGTTACCAATAAAGGGTTCACAAAAACTAGTCATCTGTAGACCAGATGTTCTCAGCCATACATGGGCTCTCCTCTGTGGACTGAATGGAAATGTATCTAAAATTTATAAGCATTTTACTTTGCAGAGGAGCAGAAACTCCTCAGGGTTCGTGTTTCAACAGCAGCTAAGAGCACTGCTTCAGAACTGTGGCTGCCACAGTGTGGTCCCAATAGGCACCATCAGTGCCCCCCAGAACATGTTAGAATGGAAATTCAGAAGACCCAGAGGGGTGGCTCAGGCCTGTAATCCCAGCACTTTGAGAGGCCAAGGCAGGTGGATCACTTGAGCCCAGGAGTTCTAGACCAGTCTGGGGTGAAACTCCGTCTCTACAAAAATTAAAAAATTAGCTGGGTGTGGTGGCGTGCACCTATAATCCCAGCTACTTGGGAGGCTGAGACACGAGAATCACCTGAATGTGGGAGGTCGAGGTTGCAGTGAGTCATGATTGTGCCACTGCACTCCAGCCCGGGTGACAGACTGAGACCCTGCCTCAAAAGAAAAAGAACGAGAAGTTCAGAAACCCCGGGTGTGGGGCCCAGCAATCTGCATTTTAACAATCCCTCCAGGCAATGCTAATGCAGCCTAAGTTCAAGAGCCACTGTTCTGGAGGGACCAGTAAGGGCTTCCATTCAGCAGCTTCACGGTCACACTGCAAAGCACTTGTCCTCATTTTGCCAGAATATAGGATGCAGATGCCACTCCCCACTCCCACACCCAAGGCAGACTCTGCTACCAGACTATGTTCCTCTTTCTTGCTATACCCAGACCCTGCATCCTCAGGCTCTGGTGAGTCCTAACCTGTCAATCAGAGTCCCCTGCAGGCAATATTCATCTGCCATCCCTGGCCTGGTCCTCTGCCTAAATGATGAACAGTGAGTGGCTGGTAAGCATCTGTCTCACCAGGAACAACACCTCTCCAGTGGCACTGGCAAGGTGAAAAGAAAGTCAGAACCAACTCTACAGAATGCTCTGCGGACAACCCACAGTCCCCTATAAAAGAAATTCTAAGCGTGAGCCTGACTCATATCTGCTCACCATTTTACCGAGCTCTCAGGTTGCAGTCTAAATACTTTAACCACACTGAGGATGGCCTGTGTTTTGTAGGTGTCATGATGTGAGGCCTCGTGGATGTGGAGAGGGTAAGAGCAGGGAGGAACAAAGTGCAGATGACTGGCTAATCACATCCTATAGCTCTGGGTGTCTGAAGGGTTAGAGCAGCAGTTCCTAAAGCGTCGACGTAGATTAGATAAACTCCCAGGGTCCATCTCATTGTTAGGAGCTGCTGTAGGTCTAAAAGATGACACGACTAAAAGCAGTGAAGCCGTTTCTCCCACTGCGCTGGAATAAGGACCCCCCCCCCATTCTCACAACTCCCCCAAAATGCAAAAATCCAGCTTGAAACTACACCTCTGTGCCCTGCAATCGGTCACCTTTCCAGGTGGAGGGGCCTACATTCCAGCTAGGTTTATGAAGCAAAGTAAGAAGTGAAGGGCTTGCCATTTCCTGAATAGTGGCGGCAGCAGCATGCAGGCAGGAATCTGGCTGTCCCCCACCCCACACTCCCCAGGCCCTTCTAAGGGGGTGCTGAGTGCTCAGCATCCTCCTCTGGCAGCACTTGACCCACATCAGCCCAGTCCCATGTCACTCTGCTGAGGGCATCAACCACAGACTGGTGACCTCCACCAGGCAAAAGGCAGTACTTCAGTGGCGTTTTGCGGAAAATGTGGCTGCAGTTGTGACCCACATTCTCACCAAACCAGCAGCTGGAGGGGCAGGTGATCAGGGTGGGTAAGCTCCGGAGGAAGTTGCGCAAGGAGCAACAGGAGGACCTGGGCGCTTGAGAACGCCTGGACAAAGTGCCTGCCTGGCACTCCACCTCCTCCTGCTGCGCTCCACTCACAGCAGCCCCAATAATGACAGTGTGTACCATCGGAGGTCTTGTACCTTGATAGCAACAGGGTAAACTGTGGCTCCAATTTCAAAACTTCCCTTTTTGAACATCATCACCGATGTATTATTGATGCAGGTTCCTAAAATGCAGGAGACAATAAAATGCTATTTCTGTTGGCCCTTTACCCCAGATATTAGGTGTTTCTTAAAGACTAAGTACAATAGTCAAAATTCTTCTAATGGTTCCTCCAATAAGATACATCTGTCATCTCCCTAACTTAAAAACAAACACTTAACGAGACAGGCAAGATGGTGCCTCCAATTCTCCTGCTACAGGACCACTTTCCCTGATTCACGCACACAGCCTGGATAAAGCAGAGACGCACAGTGGTCTTAGGAGGACTCCACGAGCTCCATGAGGAGCTGAAACATTACAGAAGAAATTCCTGCATTTGGGGAGTTTACACTATGGCATTCTTAGTTCAAGTTCTGAACTTGCCTGAGTTTTTAGTCCTATTTCCAATCTAAAGGGGACCTAACATTATTCAGTGAAAACAGATAACCCCAACAAGGGCTGAGGGCCTTGGTTCCCACGAAACATCAGCATCACACTCTTGCACTCCTCACAGAAGTGCTTTATGGCAACCAACCCCTTCTTACCTTCTGGGAAGATGAGGATAGGCAGCTTGCTTTTATCTTGCACATGTTCAGTCAGTCTTTCAAAGAGGAAAATAAAATGAAGGATCAGACAACCTTATACACATCATTGTCAAAATATGTTTATAAATAACTTATTTATTTGTGACACTAGTTTAGATTATAAGAAGTTAACAAGCATGACCGTATCCTTTTAAACCCATAATCTAATGCTCATCAAGAAAAAATGTATATGGATAGAGAAAACCAGGTTACTATTTAATTCACAGAACTGTTCAATTCTGTGTGAACATCGGAGCACCAATGATGCCACTCAACCTGGGGGCCACTTGAAGGAGACGCCTGCCACAAGGCCTGGGCATGGCCCCCTCAATAAACCTGTGGCACTAGACTGTGTAACAGTCGTGAGGCTGGGCGCTCTGTCCCTGAGATGTAGCAAAGGGAGTTGGGAGAGGGTTTATCTGTCTCTATGGAAGATAATCTCAACTGTCTTTTCTTATTTGTTATTTTTTGAGACAGGGTATCCCTGTGTTGCCCAGGCTGGAATACAGTGGTGCAATCACAGCTCACTGCAGTCTCACCCTTCCTGGCTCAAGCGATCCTCCTACGTCAGCCTCCCAAGTAGCTGGGACTACAGGAGCGTACCACCATGCTTGGCTAATTTTAAATTTTTTGTAGAGATGAGGTCTCCCTATGTTGCTCAGGCTAGTCTTGAACTCCCGGGCTCTCAAAGCAATGGGATTATGGGCCTGAGCCACCATGTGTGGCTTGGTCTCAACTGTCTTGATGTCTCTTTCTGCTGCAAATCTCTTTGCATTACTTACACCAGATTCACCTTCTTAAAGTTTGAAAACAGAGCAGTACTTTGTTCCACTGCCCTAGGTTTCTTTTTGTTTGTGATAAATGAATTCATTTTGAGGTTTCAAATAGCAGTAAAAGTTCGTATTTTGTTTATTACAATGGGTACAATGAATAAAAAAAGGTTAAGAAACATTATTAACTTGGTAAATAATACTAGGGTTTCTATACTTTTTAAAAATTTTAAGATAGAGTCTCACTCTGTTACCCAGGCTGGAGTGCAATGGCACGATCTCGGCTCACTGCAACCTCTGCCTCCCTGGTTCAAGCGATTCTCCTGCCTCAGTCTCCCTAGTAGCTGGGATTACAGATGCCCGTTACCACACTCAGCTAATTTCTGTATTTTTAGTATTTTGTATTTTTACCATGTTGGTCAGGCTAGTCTCGAACTCCTGACCTCAAGTGATCTGCCCACCTCGGCCTCCCACAGTGCTGGGATCACAGGCATGAGCCACCACACCCGGCCACTTTTAAAATCTCATGTTTTAGGAAAAGATTATTATGAAAGCAGTATAGGCTTATGATAGAAGGCACATAACTACACTGTGGAGGGATAACTCCCGGAAACCTTTTCAGCATTCTAACCGGCCAAGCAGAACAGCAGGGTTCTGTCCATTACCTCTTAGCCACTAGGTGGCGATCCTTCACTTCCGAGCGCTCAAACCAGACGTGTGGGCAGGCCTTCACCATGGCTCTCTGAATCACACCCATGAGTCCCCCGTGCACTTGACCCACCTAAGCGAAGGCACAGGACCCATTAGTAGTGAAGCCATCCTCACACAAATCTCCCCACTCTAGGAAGCCCCAGATCTCACAAAATAAGCAGTCCAACCTCTCACCTCTAACGCTTGCTGGTCCAACCTCTTACCTCTAACACTTGCTGGCTGGAGGTTGCTCACTGCCAAGAAACCACTACCAAGACTCCCCAAATCTTAAACTTCTCCTTTTAATCAGTAATACTAGAAATAAGTAATTAAAAACATAACTGAAACCCCTAAGACAAAATACTAAAGTAGTGCAAATCGCTGTGTAAAACTGCCCCTCCCTGGGCAGATTCTCAGATGCTCTAGACACAGTCCTTGCCAGCTCCTCCCTCTCCCCATGCTGGTCTGCCTGACCGCCCTCAGCATCCTCTCCAACCACATTCACCACTCACTCTACCCAGGGTATTTCCTATCACAGTCCCACAGAGCCCCCACAGTGACAGTAAGGTGGTGGCCCACGCATAAAAGTGTTTATGTGAAGGGTCCAGGAGCCTCCTAGACCCTCCTGGCCCTGACCAGTCTAAAGCAGGAAGTCTTGCCTCAAGAATGCACCGGCAAGAGCTCTTACCATGGCATAATAGCCATCGCTGGCCAAGATGATCACATCGATTGGTGAGGTATGATTGGCCACACAGATGCCACCATTTCTTGGTCTGTTTTCCCTGGGTTTAAATGTATGCAAAAAACCAAAATTAGTGTGAAACAGTTCATGTAACACACCTCTCACCTCACACGCTTCATCTGCTCTAACTAAAAGCTCAGAAGTGTCTTCCCATTTGGGCAAGTAGAGGTGGGTAGTGTTTCCTGCAGTGCCATTTCCCTTCCTATTGATACAAAGCACTCTCACCTGTCATGGTAGGTGATGATGGCTGTCAGTGCTCGCACGCAGATCCGGTAACACATTAAGTGAACATGTTTACTCATGAACTCCTTAAACCTGCAACAACAGGACAAGGATTCTGGGTTTTATTTTACATACAGGAAGACAGAAACAGTTGCTGACTTGAACAGTTCAGCAGTCCTTTATGATGGCAAAGTGCTTTTATAGACATGAGCACGTACAGGAAAGCCCTGTGATGCATGACCACCTTTATGTTCACATATGAGGAAAGAAAGAGGGGACAGGGAGACTCGCTTACATCCACCCAAATCAGTGGGTGGAGAATTCACAGCCTAGAATTCGGCATTGGCAGACCACAGGCGGGCTGAATTCCGTTCCCCCAGTCAACACCCAGTGGCAGGCCCAAGGCCAGAGGCCAACCTCCTCACCCGCCCAGGCAGATGAAAGGTTTCCAAGCCCCAGAATTTCCTGAAGGGAGCAAAATATTCTTCACAAACAGACAAAACCTCCCTACATCTCGTATCATTTTAAAAACTGTATTGTCTCACCACTTTATCCACACAGTCAACTGCTCAAAACTAAACAACAAGCTGTAAAATCTGTTAACATCTGAGTCTCGGACTCTACATGTTTGTGGCTTCTCCCTTTTGTCTTTAAAATGGGAAGAACATGAGGGCTAAAGGACAAAAAGAACAGTCATAGATCAAAATAAAAAAAAGTAAAAACTACTGCTGATGCCATTGTTACCATTGGGTTGTTGTTGTTGTTGTTGTTATTATTATTATTATTATTATTAGAAACAGAGTCTCGCTCTGTCACCCAGGCTGGAGTGCAGTGGTGTGGTGTTGGCTCACTGCAACCTCTGCCTACCGGATTCAAGGATTCTCCTGCCTCAGCTTCCCAAGTAGCTGGGATTACAGGCAGCCACCACCACACCTGGCTAATTTTTGTATTTTTAGTAGAGACAGGGTTTCGCCATGCTGGCCAGGCTGGTCTCGAACTCCTGACCTCAGGTGATCCGCCCACCTCAGCCTCCTAAAGTGCTGGGATTATAGGCATGAGCCACCACACCTGGCCACCACTGGGTTATTTAATCCATCTAAGATTCCATGGCTTTGGTTGTGTCCAAAAAAGGGGCCTGGCCTTCGATATCTGAGCACCATTCCCAGAACCAACTGCCCTTTAGGCGTGGACTGCCACATTCTACTCACCTCCCATTTGGCAAGTATCCCACCACAGTTGTGCCCACCACCAGAAGGCTAATTCCTGTGAAAGCCAGCGCTATCCTGTAAGAAGAAGAAAAGTTAGAGCACAGCCAGCAAATCCTTGTACCAAGTACAGAACTGAAGATGTGAAAATCACAGTGGGCATCACAAAAACCACCCCCAAGACCTGCTCACCTGGGATCTGGACCAGAGTTCACCTAGAAATGTGAGCAGGCCTATCAGAACCAGAGATCCTTTTGATTCCAACTGACAGTGAGCCATGGGTCTGGCCCTCAGCCGCCAGCATCTGCTGAGGCCTCGGCAGCTGGAAGGCTGGAAAACCCTAAGCAGGCTGTTCTGCCGCAGGGCTGCTCCCTGCTGCCCACCCCTTCCCTATGGCTGAAAACCCCGGTGGAAGCACAGCTTCCCTCTGAAGCAACAGGAGGTGGAGCTTGAAGGGTATTAGCATCTGGCAAGGCACACTCAGAGCAGCACACGGTGCAGGGAAGCTGAAAGATCAATATTGCCTCTGTACCTGAGAGGCAAGCTTCAGGAAAGAATGAGCCATGTCCAGGGAGGAATGGCAGAAAGCACACAACGTTCCCTATCCCTGTGTTTGCTGTGATCTAGACCAGCAAGCTGTCTTTAAGAAATCCAACTATTTCTGTCTGATATGCAGAAAATCCAAGGGCCTCTAAAAGAGAATCACCAGTGTACCCCTCCAAAGAGTCACATGGCCTGGCTAGTGACAGTCATTCTCTCCCCCTTTCTAAAACGGGAACACACAGCGGAGCAGGCAGGTGGGCCGTGCACCAAGTGGGGTGGCAGCAGCGAGCCCCACTCCCCACAGGCCCTGCCTCACCTGAGCGGCAGCAGGAAGCAGTACCGAATCAGAACTCCTAACCCCCACAGGACCGTGAGCCGAAGGCTGATGTACTGGAAGTTATAATTGGTTCTGCTCAGCAGGTTCCAGGATTCCAGTTCTTCTGCTGAGAATCTCTTTGTCACCTCATCGTCCATAATGGTCTCCATTCCTTTCCGGCAAAAGTAGAAAATGTCAGAGAGCTCGAACTCTGGAGTGTTGTCCAGAGCCTTACTACTGCCACTTCGACGAATCTCTTTGATCTCTTCTTCTAGTGAAGTGGGATCCTTTGCAATGATTCCTGCAAAAGAGTGTGTCCCTGTCAAGCAGCATGCTGCGGGAGAGCACGTGAGACATACTCAGAGCACACATCCTGCACTAATGCAGGGAAGAGCGTGTGTGGCACCAGAAGCACTGGGGAACACTGTTCAAATGGACCTCTCAGGACAAGGACCACGCCCCCATCTTACCGTTGGTGTAGGGCTTATAAAGCTGGTGGTTCTTCTCCTTGGCTCCTCGCTCCATTCTCAAGGTAGCCCACTGGGAGGGGAAGGAAGCAAGATACAAGAGCGAGAATGAGATCTGTTTTCAATCAGTGAACACCTCCATTTCTGTTCTGTGAAAGCCTCAGTCCCAGTCACTTAAGACCGTAGCCAAGAAGCACAGAGTCTAGAAGGAAACTCAAACCACCTCTCCCCTGAGAAGCCCCTTCCTTGACAGCTGGGACCAAGAGTTAAGTCACCTTAAGCAAAACACTGGGAACTTCAAGAAGCTGGGGTGAGTTCCTCAGGCCTGGTTCCTCACTGCCTACGTCTCTTTGTCTCCGGGCTGTAGGGAGCTCACTTGCTAACAACACAGACCTCACAATTCCTCCTGCACTGCCCCATGGTAGCTACTTAAAACAGCGAAGCCAGACATCCTGTAAACTACTGCCTGCCACCAAATTACTCCAAGAAAGCAGCAATTTTCATTTTCAAGGAGACAAAGAACTTGAGCAATACGTATGTTTGGACCGTCCAGTAACAGGAGTAACATTTTAATGATAGAATCCCACAACTTAACATTGAAAGGCCTGGGAGTGGCTTAATAGTGTTAAAGGAGAAAAAGAACACTATCAGGAAACCGAAAAAAACGCAGATTCAATTCCCAAGTTTACACTCACTAGCTGTGTTCATTAAGCAACCCATTCCAAGTCTCCGAATCTTGATCTCTTTATCTGCAAAACAGGATCGATACTACCTCAACCTCCTACTTCACGGGGTCACTTAGGATCAAATGAGATTGTGTATGGGACAAAACTGGGGAAATGCAAAGCACTCTGTCCTCATTATTACTGAAATAACACAGATTCTGGAACAGACCTAGGAAAAAGACGCTTTTCCTAGAACCCCTCTTCATTAAAACCGGTTTCACTGGTATAAGGCAGCTGGTATAAGAGGCTGGTTCTCTTCCACTATCAAATGAGAGGTGAAAATGTGGGTGCACTTATCCCCTCTTGGATATGGTATCACTAGAGAGAAAGCTATGTCATGTCCACAGCGAGTCAGAGAAACAGAACAGGCATTTCAAAAGCCTCAAACTTCAGCTTCCACGGTTATGCATGGTAGGCACGAGCCCATCATCCCACAGCACAGGAAGATGCACATGGCCCAGGGCACATGGTGCAGACTCTGCTGGCAAAGCCCAAAGGGTCAGCAAGACTGCACCACGTGGTCCAGAAAAGCCAAATGCTGCACACGAGTTTAATCGGTGATCTGACCTCATCTGGAAATCTCAAACCCCACAGTCTAGAAAGGAAGGTGGCTCACAAAGTCACCACGCAAAGAAAGTTCAAAGGCAAGAAAACTCACATGAGTTTCTCTGTTTCAGATATTTGGCCATTGATGTCTTTTGGCTCTAAGCACAGATGAGCTTTCCTTTAAAAATGTTAATACCTAACATGGAGGAAAGTAAATCTCATCTGGTTTCCTGGAACTAGAGAAGAGGTGAAAAGGGGCAAGAGAGTTCACAAGAATCCTGGCATGCAGAAACACAGGTCGCTCAACCAGAATTTAGGGTTCTACATTTTGGCCAGGCTCTGTTTTGGCACTGCAAGAATAATCAGAAGTGAACAACTTGGGGCCAGACGCAGTGGGGCTCACGCCTGTAATCCGAACACTTTGGGAGGTCAAGGCAGGAAGATTGGTTGAGCCCAGGAGTTTGAGACCAGCCTGGGCAACATGGCAAAATCCCGTATCTAAAAAATACAAAAAAATTAGTTAGGCATAGTGGTGTGTGCCTGTAGTCCCAGCTACTCCAGAGGCTGAGATGGGAGCCAGGGGAAGTTGAGGCTGCAGTGAGCGGAGATCGCACCGCTGCACTCTAGCCTGGGAGACAGAGCGAGATCCTGTCTCCAAAAAAAAAAAAAAAAAAAAAGAGAGAGAGAGAAACTTGATTCTGTACTGACAATTCTGAGACTCCATGAGACTGCAACAGACGGAGAATACATGACATCAGGCCTCTTGTGGATGACAATTTCAGTCTGAGGACTGTTTCAATGTGCAAAATTCAAGATGGCTACAGTCTCTTGTCATCACAGGAAAGGGATCTGCTAACTGAGATTCTACATCTCCTAGTTCTGTGGCAGTTCAGTAATAAACATCCCTTTGGCCTCACACTTTTTAACTTCAGGAACATGACAAAACATGTCTGTGTTTAGGAAAGAATTGTCCAAAGTCACAAGGGCAGGGGGAATGAGGAGAGGGCTGAACAGCCTGTTAAGAAATGGCTGATCAGGTGGCTGGGTGCAGCGGCTCACACCTGTAATCACAGCATTACAGGCAGGAGGATCATTTAAGCCCAGGAGTTTGAGAAATGGCTGATCAATGAACTGGATCCTTTTGGCTTGAAAGAAACCAAAATATTTCATCCCGAAATATACTTCTTTGTCATATTTCAAGATGACTGTTCAGAAGGACTGGAAATGCAAGAATAACGGAGAAGCTGTCTTTTGCAGGAGGAATTTGCATCTGTAGAGGAGACAAAGTGAAGTAAACAACAGATGCCAATGGGCTTTCTCTGAAGCACCTCCCTCCTTGTCCGAATCTAGAAAGACCTGAGAGACGCCTTTAAAGGTCTGAAAGAAACACTTAACATCTACGCTCTTGAAGGGCTGCTATCTGTGAGGCTTCGTCTATCTGTGAGGCTTCATCTACACAAGACCACCTGTGCCAGCCAGGCCTCCTCTTCTCTCCCTCGTTACCTATTGCCACCTGATTTACCACCATAGCCTGTTTTCTGGCCATGCTCGGAGCCCCCACTGCTTCTGTAACCTCAAATGCTACAAAAGCATCAACCATCTGGCTATTTCTTTGAGATCTTTGTAAAACTCCTGTGCACATTAATAAATCTGTATGTCTTTTCTTTTATTAATCTGCTTTTGAGAGTTGATTTTTCAGTGAATCTTCAGAGGGCAAAGGATGCTTTCCCTTGGCCCCTACAAACCCTACTGGACCAAATCAAAGGGCCTCTGGGAAAACACTGCTTCTCTGCACTATACTCACACAGCACACTCCTGACACCAGATGTGTGAGGAATGCCACCCCCAAACCCAAACCAAGCAAATCTTCAGCAAGCACCAGCTGGGTGTCCTCTAATTCAATTCAATTCTGAGGCTATCGACCTGGAGTTGGTATCAGATTCCACAAGTTATGAGAGTCAGTCCCGTATGACTACCCCTACTTCAGACGCAAGTTGAAAGTCTCATGTGACCCATACTTCTGACTGACCAGCTATAAATCAGGGTTCCCACAACCCCTCGTCAGCTTCAATTTGCTGGAGTGACTCCCAAGACTCAGGGTAATGGTTTATTTCCATGTATGGCTTTATGATAAAGGACACACAGCTCAGGAAGCACCAGATGGAAGAGATGCATAGGGCAAGATATGGCAAGCCCTTGCCATTTCTCCCAAGAGGATGCTCTCACCCAGCTGCCTCCCGGTTCATGCCCTGTTCTCTGCACTCCCTTATTCCCTATTGAATTGCTTCCCTCTTGCCTCCCTCCAACCCACCTGAACACATGCTGCCAGAGTCCAGCCACATCACTTTCTTGTTCAAAAACCTTCAATGGGCCGGGCGCAGTGGATCACGCCTGTAATCCCAGAACTTTGGGAGGCTGAGGTGGGTGGATCACTTGAGGTCAGGAGTTTGAGACCAGCCTGGTCAACATGGCAAAACCCCATCTCTACTAAAACTACAAAAATAGTCAGGTGTGGGGGCACAGGCCTGTAACCCTAGCTACTCAGGGGGCTGAGGCAGGAGAATCACTTGAACCCAGGAGGCGGAGACTGCAGTGAGCCGAGATTGCACCACTGCACTCCAGCCTGGGCAACAGAGGGAGACTGTCTCCAAAAAAAAAAACAAAAACAAAAAAAAACCTTCACTGACTTCAATGACTTCCCAATGCCTGAAGTTCAGTATTATAACCCACGTCAGTCCCTCCATGTGCCCAATGTTTTTGCTCTACTGAACTATGTGCCATCTCTGAATAAGACTTACCTTTTCGCCTTTATCAACTGTGCTTCTAGAATGTTCTATCCTTTTCAGTTCAAATGTCAAATCTAAGAAATGCTACCTACTCAATTCCTGCAATCAGAATTCACCTCTGCCTGTGTACTTCAACTGGTATTCCATTCTGAATTAGTTATATATGCGTATATTTGTCTTTCCTACTAGACTACACATACCTCAAAAGGCAGGAGCCAGAATTTACCCCTTTGTGCATTTCAGCACAGTCTGAGAGAGTGCCTTCCACTTAGTAGGCAGTCACTGATTTAATTTATCAACTCCCAATATTTCTCTCCATCAAGGTCTCCTTATGGAAAAGTAGAACCAAAATGACAAAACCTGGAACTATTTCCTATCATCTTTCCCCCAATTCCTGTCTCCTTCAGTTTGTCCTTTAACCTACTCAAGGCTATGTTAAAATCACACTCCTCATCAGGGTAGGTAGGATGACCTCTTTCACTACAACCATGTAAAAGGAGTATTAATACTCCCACTCTCTGGACAAAGAAACACTGGAAAGTTCAATGCCTTTTCAGAGCCAGTAATGGAAGCCCTGGGATTCAAGGTAACAACTGCCTGACCTAGCACGAATGCCCATCGCCCTAGTCTCTTCAGCTTCTCCTTCTTCACCACTAGTTTCTTCAGCTTCTTCACCACCAGCGTCTTCAGCTTCTCCACAACTGCCACTGGTTTCTATGACTCTCCACCAACAAGTTCCACCTTGGAGTTTAACACAGATCACATTACAGCTGTCTCATCTTCTCTAACGTGACCTGATCAACTCCTTTCACATCATTTATTCTCATCTTTCTCCTTTACATCCAGGCTTTCTCTTCTCCCCTCTTCCAGGTCATTTTCAACTCAGCTGAGAGTCTACTCCTGGGAATTCCGTTCTTAGTGAAACCATCGCCACTGTGGAGAGGGTTCATGTGAAGCACAAACATTAAGCAAACAGACTAAAACCCTTCCAGTCACATGCTGCTCTCTGCACACAAAGATCTTCTGTGACTCAGCATGAACAGGACCTGCACTGAGTTAGGGCTTCCACGAAAGGGAATAGAAACGACATTGATCCACCCATATCCTCTCCATATTCCTCATCACTTGGCAGGTACACAAATATTTTCTCCTAGTTCCTTTATATCGGGAGAACTAGTCATGGGAAAGGAGCTGTAAGCCAGGGCTTGCTTAGGTCTGCCAAAAGCACAGGTATATGTACCGCATGAACTATTAGGTATCCAGTTTTAGTGATCTTTATGAAGAATGCAGACTGTGGTTGCCAGGGGCTGGCGGAGGGAGGAATGGGGAGTGAATGCTTAACGAGTGTGGGGTTTCCTTTGGACTGATGAAAATGTTGTGAACTGGACAGAAAACAATGTGAATATAGTAAACGCTATTGAACTGTTCACTCTAAAATTATTAACTTTATGTTGTCAATTTCCCCTTGGTTTTCTTAAATGTGAAAAAAAAAACCATATGCTTATAGACATACTAAGTACCAAAAAAGATAAAACCCAAGATTCAATAACAAACATAAAAATATTTCCCACTATAATGTAACATTTCATATCGCTCACTTAATCTGAGTCGTTTTCTTCATTGATAAAAATGCAGATAAATAAGATGCAGGTTGATAAAATGCCCCGTCTACCACAGAATTATAAGGAATCAAAGAGAAATGATAAAAGTTACTCTCAAAACCAGAAGATACAATATGGGCCAGGAACGGTGGTGCAGGCTTGTAATCCCAGCACTCTGGGAGGCTGAGATGGGCAGATCACTTGAGGGGTCAGGAGTTCGAGACCAGCATGGCCAACGTGGTGAAACCCTGTCTCCACTAAAAACACAAAAAAATTAGCCAGGTGTGGTGGCATGTGCCTGTAGTCCCAGCTACTCAGGAGGCTGAGGCAGGTGAATTGTTTGAACCTGGGAGGCAGAAGTTGCAATGAGCCGTGATTGCACCACTGCATTCTGGCCTGGGTGACAGAGTGAGACTCTGTCTCAAAAAAAGGAAAAAAAAAAAGATACAATATGAACAAACAATGTTGTATTATTTTTACTACTGTAAGTGCACTTCTCAAATTATACATGAATCCCTAAAGATTTGGTGACTACTAAAAACAGACATTACAATTAAATCACCAAATCTGTGCAGAGGTATTTAAGTCTTATGGGAGAGAGCAACTTCCAAAAAACATCACTTCTCACCCGTTTCCTTACAATGTGATCAGTTTGGTATAATTCAACGGTCAGGTAAGTTCTGATATATGTTCAGAAATGTATCCTTCGCCTTTAAAGAAAATAAAACAATTCCAATGCCCTTTTCTGTCTATTCTTTTAGTCTGAAATGCAAGGACCTACTTAGAATAAATGACTGGAAGAGAAGAGGCTTTCCCATGCTTCTCAAGTGAGGGAATATGCCTGCAGCAGCTTTGAGCTATGGCATCAGTTATGTAAGAAGAGACAGAGACTGGCAGTGCTTTTCTTTAATTCTAAGCCCTATTCTCTTTGAAATAAACAGGCGACATGTGCAGTCATGGCATAGGTCCCTCAGCTCAGCATAAATCAAACATACAAGTACCTTTCAAAAGTACACGTTTAGTTATTCTTCTTACTCAAAAAGCCACTTTCCATTCTCCCAACTTTCTCCCTGTCTAATAAAGAGATAATAATAGGCCTGTAAGAATAACTCTTTTTGCTAAATGCACTTCTACCCTCCTCTGTGAAGCAACCTTTTGTAACAGCACAACTTACCGCAAAGATTTTTAACAGAGTTTTCATGTAGAGTTTGCGGATACCAAAGGAGACTCCAAAAATGGCTGGCACTATGATGAAAACGAGGAGGAGGGTGAAGAGGACAGTCAGGGAGATGCCCAGAAGGTTGACAATCAGGCTATCAAAAGGCAGCAACAGGAACATGGTGGAAGATCCAGGCCAGGCCAGCACCTGCCTCCCCAAGAACAAACTGTAGCCTTCAGATGGTCCTTCCCGACAGCACCAGCCAGGGAAAGGAAGCAAGTTCCCGAAGAAGAGCAAACCCCATTCCAAAGTCCACACCCCTCAACCGCCTGAATAGAAGGCCTGGGAAGAGAAGGACAGGAAAACACGGCCACAGGAGGCAGCTGCAAACGCCAGGTCTCCCCAGAATGGATGGACTCTAAAGATGAATGAAGCTCGATGGGTCTTCAGTAAAAGCATCCGAGTCCAGATGGAATTTCTGTGCAAGTGAGCAGTGAGGGCAGGGGCTCTGCTCTGCTGTCCTGATGCTGCTTCCAGAGGTTTTACATGGTTTTCCTGCCCAAGAGCATTCAACAGATAAATCTGTCCCTGTCACTGCCAGAAGTACCAAGAAGAGTTCAACTTGGTGCCAGAAAAATCCTGATAACTTCTGTGGAGCGGTAATCACTGGCACTTTACACAGAAGGCTTTTGAACTTGAATATGTGGAAATTAAATAATTGTTTTACTTAAAATTCCTTCATAAGCTGAAAACCATGTTCACTGTAGAGAGTTCATTATCTGGCCCCATCCTCCTCTGGTGAGGCTCCTGGCGCTCACAGCTTCCAGGACCCTCCTACCTGGAGAGCTAGTCTTTGCCAGCAGGAAAGAGATGCTGGCACACAATGTCTCATAATGCAAGTGCTGAGTGTAACTCCAGACGCATCTGGCATTGGTTTCTTCTGGACACTCTTCTCCCTAAGGCTCCCTTTCTTAGCGGTGACCTGGGTTCTTGGCAAATAGCTGCTTACATGCTGCCAAAGCTGGGGGAGGGAAACAGAAACACTGTCAGTCACACAAATCAAGAGGAGAAATGTCAATATGCTGGGGACCAGGGGGACTGTTTCAGGGTAAGCCTAAAACTGTCAGTGTAGTCAATGCCCACTTTCCAAGTCATCAAGGTCAAAGAGACCAGGCAGATCCAACAGGTGGCAGACATGAATGTGGAAGGGAAACATAGAGGTTTCAGTTTTCAACCCAAATGATACGACCTGTGGTCAAACTTTCTGAATAGAAAATACGTGTATACGAGACACATTTGAAAGATAAAAAGCATGTGCTATGGAAAGTACATCTCCTTACTACCTGTCCCCCAGGTATTGAGTGGTTCTGCACAGATGCTGCCAAAGGTTGTAACCACCTTTGTGTTCTTCCCAAGACATTCTGTGCTTAAACAAGTAAATCACAATGGTTCTCCATCACCACTGGCCCCCAGGCTGGGCAACAACCACATATTATTCTTCACCTTGCTTTTTGTTTTTGTTTTTAGCTTAACACATCTCAGAAGAATGTCCCATCAATACACATAGAGTTCCCTCACTCTGCAGGTGCACAGTTTTCAACTTAAGAATGTGCCACAACTTAGTTCACCAGTCTCTTAAGGTTAAACACTGATATTTCTACTTTTTTTTTTTTTTGTATAAATAATGTTGTAAGGAATAACCAGGTACATGCGTGACTTAGTACACAAAATGTGCTTAGAAAATATATTTTCGGGGTAAATTCCTAGAAATGGAATTGCAGAGGAAAAGAAAATACACATTTTTAAATTTGCAAGATCTTGTCGTATTTTCCATATAGAGATGAACCTCCTCCAGTCTCTCCCCACACGGGTCACCCATTGTGAAATTCCACTATTTCAAATATCTCACAAAAGTATTCCAATTTTATATCACACATTCCAAATCCCTGAACTTGGGAGTATCCTATCAACTCTCTCTGGCAAACATTTTGGCTTCACACCAATCACCCTCAGGCTGTTCCCAACACTTAGAAGTTCAAGAAACTGAACAAATTAACAAGTGCTGACTTCGCCTTAAAATCTGTGCAGTGTTTTAAGGGAGGACACCACCCCTCATCTTGTCTTATGCCCAATTTCTGCCTCCAAAGAAAGTAGTAGTATAAAATCTAAAAGGCAGAAATGGAATCCACAGGCAGACAGCCCAGCACCGTGCCCTGGGCCTGGTAGTTAAACACCAGTCCCTGACCTAACTGCTTGTGTTATCTATAGATTCCAGACATTGTATGGAAAAGCATCGTGAAAATCCCTGTCCTGTGCCATACTGATTACCGGTGCATGCAGCCCCCAGTCACGTACCCTCTGCTTGCCCAATTGATCACGACCCTCTCACGCAGACCCCCTTAGAGCTGTAAGCCCTTAAAAGGGACAGGAATTGCTCACTCAGGGAGCTCAGACGTGACTCTGCTAATGCTCCCAGCTGAATAAAGCCCTTTCCTTCTACAACTTGGTGTCTGAGGGGTTCTTGTCTGCGGCTAGTCCTGCTACATTTCTTGGTTCCCTGACCAGGAAGCGAGGTGATCAGCGGAAGGCCAAGGCAGCCCCTCAGGTGACTTAGGCCTGCTCTGTGCAGCATCTCTGCAGGGGACTCAGACCAGCCAGAGTGACGCGGATCCAAAGAGTATTCCTGGGTAGGCAGTTGCCCCGGTGGGATGCGTCGCCAGAGCAGCGCGTGGCAGGCTCCCGCAGACAATCAACGCAGTGGCTGAACACGGAGAAGGAACTGGCACTTGGAGTCCGGACATCTGAAACTTGGTAAGACTGGTCTTCAAAACTTGCCTACTCCATTTGAGTGGAAGCGTGGCCTGATCACCCACGGCATGCCTGTACCAGCATTTTGGTTTTTGGTTTTGACTTAACTTGGATTGCTTGATACTTTGATTTTGGTTTTGACCTGGCTTGGATTTCTTGATACTCTGATTTTGCTTTTGATTCTGGTTTGGTGTAAACTGCAAAAGTGTGTATGTGCCCTTTTTGCCCATTCTTTGTTTTGTGATGTGCGTGTGGTGTGAGCATGGTGTTTTGTCTTGAGGAAGCATGGGTCAGGCACAAAGTAAGCCCACCCCACTAGGAACTATGTTGAAAATTTTCCAAGAAAGGACTTAAGGGAGATTATGGTATTACTATGACACCAGGAAAACTCAGAACTTTGTGTGAAATAGACTGACCAGCATTAGAGGTAGGTTGGCCATCAGAAGGAAGCCTGGACAGGTCCCTTGTTTCAAAGGTATGGCACAAGGTAACCTGTAAGCCATGGCACCCAGACCAGTTCCCATTCATAGACACTTGGTTACAGCTGGTTTTAGACTCCCCCACGTCCCCCCACACAGTGGCTGAGAGAATAGCAGCATAAGTGGCTGGCAGAGGCAGGGAAAGACCAGCAGAGAGAGAGAGAGAAAAGAGACAGAAGGAAAAGAGGCAAAGACACAGTCTTAGACAGGAAGAGACAGAGACAAAGACAGAGTCAAGGAAAGAGAGAGAGAGGAAGAGACAGAGGCAAAAGGAAAGTTAAAGAGAGAGACGGAAAGTCAAAGAGAGACAGAAAGTCAGAGAGAGATACACAAGGAGTTAAGAAAAAAAGTGTACCCTATTCCTTTAAAAGCCAGGGTAAATTTAAAACCTATAATTGATAATTGAAGGTCTTTTCTGTGACCCTACAACATTCCAATACCACCTTGTCATAAGTGTAAACAAGGGCATAGCCCGAAAGCACTGAGGCCACTAACAACCTGTAGCCTTCCTATCAAAAATCCTTAACCTAGTAGTCTGCGGATGGCCCAAATGCATTCAGTCTGTAGCGGCGATTGCTCTGCTAACAGAAGAAAGTAGAAAAATAACTTTTAGAAGAAACCGCATTGTGAAAGCACACCTCACCAGTTCGGAAGTATCCTAAAAAACAAAAACAAAAACAAAAACAAAAACAAATGGATGATTTAACATTAACCACTGAAAACTGCCTTAACCTAGTAAGTTTCCTAACAGGGGATCTAAATCTTAATTATCATACAAAGGTTCACCAGACCTAGGAGGAACTCCCTTCAGGACAGGACAATAGATGGTTCCTCCTGGGTAATTAAAAAAAAAAGAAATCTATACCAATTCTAAGTCAATTTGGACTAAACAACATCTTATTAATAACAAAGGATAATTAAAATCCCAAACTTACAAGGTTTTCAACAAAAGTAAAGTTTGCTAAAAGTTAACAGTGTAACATGTATTATAGTAACTTCTAATCTTGTAGCCTTAGACAGTCTAGTCCACAGATATAAAGGAAGTTCACTTTGGAAAAGAATGGTTATCATCTTCAAAAAAAAAGGGGGGACAGAATTTACGTAAAAAAAAGTTATATGGTAAACTCTTGTCCTGAAATAAATTAACTGGTTGTTTAAAAAAAAAAAAAAAGGTTTGTAATAAGTCAGAAAGTTGAGACATGTCGAAGAATTATTTGCGAAAGTCGTGAGAAAAAAGTTATTAAAAAAAGGAATTTATGCAAGAAATGTATAATTTAAAAATAACTAGGCCTCCTGAATGTGAAAGTATTAAAAAAAAAACAGTTTATGTGCAATGTGTATAAGGAAAGTAAAATATGCCTTTGGTAAAGGGATTATAAGGAGGCATAAGAATGTAAATTTTTACCTACATTAAAAGGTTATAAAATTGTTTTAAAGGTTTAAGCAAGTTTTAAAACGTTAATTGTAAAGAAAATTCTGTGTGTAAACATATTGGCTAAAGTTAAAGAGGTATCATCCAGTTTTTCTGTAAACTGAGCATTAAATAAAAACACAACGGGTTTTTCTTAAAGCACTAACCTGCTCTTTTAAAAAGAATCTATAAAAATCTTACCTTATGGTCAGAAATTAAAAATTGAATAAATATGTCTACAAAGTTTTATTAAAACTAAGTTTAACATGAATAACACACTAATATAAAAATGAAATTTAGCTTATCTGGTATAAAAATCATACAGGAAGCACTGTCAAATATCAAACAGTGTTTGGCTTTCTTTGGTCTAATAAAAATAGGTGTTAAAGGAAATTTCTCAGTAGAAAAGCACCAAAGACTATAAAGTCCACAGCTGATATCCCCACATTTAAAACAAAGATCAATTTCTTAAAAATTACATACTTGGTTTATCTTCCACTTTCCTTTCCCTCAAAACTAAAAGTCTTTTAGCACATGTACCACCCCTAGAATTTCCGGTAAACCAGCATCAGCCTGAAGATCATGTTCTCATCAAAGGGTGAAAAGAAGGGAAACTCCAGCCAGCCTGGGAAGGACCCTACCTTGCGCTGCTAACCACAGAGACTGCTGTTCATACAGTGAAAAAGGGACAGACTCATCACACCCAAGTCAAGAAAACGGCATCTCCTCCTGAGTCGTGGGCCACAGTCCCAGTCACACCTGAGGCTGACTGGTCCACACACGGACAAAGCATGAGGAAACTCACCGTGGGACTTATTTTCCTTAAATTTTGGACTTGTACAGTAGGGACTTCAACTCACCTTCCTCAAACTAAGGACTGTTCCCAGTGTATACATCCAGTCACTAAGGTAGGGCAAAAAGTTAAAACTTTTTGTTCTATAGTTATTATAAATGTGCTGGAACTCTAAAAACGACTTGTTTGTATAATGCCACCCAGTACAAGGTATGTAGCCCAGGAAGTGACCAGCCTGATGTGTGTCATAACCCTTCTGAGCCTCCCATGTTCACAGTTTTTGAAATAAGATTAAGGACTGAAGACTGGTGGGGAGTTGTAAATGATACAAGTATTAGCCAGAACAGAAAAAAAAGGGGTGCCTAAATGCATAGTCTTGAAATTTGATGCCTGTGCTGTCATTGATTGCAATAAGTTAGGAAGAGGATGTGGCTCTTTTGATTGGGAAAAAGGCTATATGACTGAAAATCAGTACATTTGTCATGAATTAGGACCGTGTGGAAATGAATGTGGATACTGGTCTTGTGTCATTTGGGCCACTTGGATAAAAAATGAAAAGGATCCAGTCCACCCTGAGAAAGGAAAAAGTGGCTCTTCCTGTACCAAGGGACAATGTAACCCCTTAGAGCTAGTAATAACCAATCCCCTTGATCCTCGCTTAGGAATCGATGGGGCTGGACTGGATCCTCGAGTAAATATCTTAGTTCGAGGAGAAGTTTACAAATGCTCTCCTGAGCCAGTGTTTCAAACCTTCTTTGATGAACTAAATGTGCCAGTACCAGAAATTCCAGGAAAAATAAGAAATTTGTTTTTGCAATTAGCCGAGCATGTAGCCCAGTCTCTCAATGTCACTTCATGTTATGTATGTTGAGGAAATGTAATGGGAGATCAATGGCCATGGGAAGCCTGAGAATTAGTACCTACAGACCCAGCTCCTGATGAATTCCCGGCTCAAAAGAATCACCCTGAAAATTTCTGGGTCCTAAAAGCCTCAATTATTGGACAATATTGCATAGCTAGAGAAGGAAAAGAATTTACTCACCCCGTAGGACGACTTAGTTGTCTGAGATAGAAACTGTATAATGGTACCACAAAAACAGTCACTTGGTGGAGTTCAAATCACACAGAAAGGAATCCATTTAGTAAATTCCCAAAGTTGCAAACCGTGTGGACCCACCCGGAGTCCCACTGGGACTGGACAGCCCCCACTGGATTATACTGGATATGTGGGCATAGAGCTTATGCAACATTACCTGACCAGTGCCAGGTAGTTGTGTTATTGGCACTATTAAACCACCTTTCTTCCTACTGCCCATAAAAATGGGCGACCTCCTGGGCTTCCCTGTATATGCTTCCTGTGAAAAGAGAAGCATAGCTATAGGAAATTGGAAAGAAGATAAATGGCTCCCTAAGAGAATCAAACCATATTATGGGCCTGCTACTTGGGCACAAGACGGCTCATAGGGATACCGGACGGCCATTTACATGCTCAACCGAATCAAACGGTTACAAGCTGTCTTAGAAATAATCACTAATAAAACCGGCAGAGCCTTGACTATTCTGGCCCGGCAAGAAACTCAGATGAGAAATGCTATCTATCAAAAGAGATTGGCTCTCGACTACTTGCTAGCAGCTAAAGGAAGGGTTTATGGGAAATTTAATCTTACTAACTGCCATCTACACATAGATTATCTAGGGCAAGTAGTTGAAGACATGGTTAGAGATATGACAAAACTGGTACATGTGCCAGTGCAAGTGTGGCATGAATTTGATCCTGGGGCCATGTTTGGAAAATGGTTCCCAGTGCTACGAGGATTTAAAACTCTTATAATAGGAGTTATAATAGTAATAGGAATCTGCTTACTACTCCCTTGTTTGCTACCTGCACTTCTTCAAATTATAAAAAGGTTCATCGCTACCTTAGTTCACCAAAATGCTTCAGCACAAGTGTACTATATGAATCACTATTGATCTGTCTTGCAAGAAGACATGGTAGTGAGGATGAAAGTGAGAACTCCCACTAATGAGTGAGGTTCTCAAAGGGAGGGAACGAACGAGTACTGACTTCGCCTTAAAATCTGCTCAATGTTTTAAGGGAGGAGACCACCCCTCATCTTGTCTTATGCCCAATTTCTGCCTCCAAAGAAAGAAGTATAAAATCTAAAAGGCAGAAATGGAATCCACAGACAGACAGCCCAGCACCGTGCCCTGGGCCTGGTAGTTAAACATCAGTCCCTGACCTAACTGCTTGTGTTATCTATAGATTCCAGACATTGTATGGAAAAGCATCGTGAAAATCCCTGTCCTGTTCTGTTCCCTTCTGATTACCGGTGCATGCAGCCCCCAGTCACGTACCCCCTGCTTGCTCAATCAGACGCTCTCACGTGGACCCCCTTAGAGTTGTAAGCCCTCAAAAGGAACAGGAATTGCTCACTCGGGGAGCTCGGTTTTTGGAGACGTGAGTCCTCTGATGCTCCCAGCTGAATAAAGCCCTTTCCTTCTACAACTCGGTGTCTGAGAGGTTCTTATCTGCGGCTCATCCTGTTACAGTTCTAGAGAACTCAAGGCTGTTCCCTTGTTACCTCGTTTGTTTATCCCCAGCCCATCAATCTGTATGATTTCCATTTTACACATCAGGAAGCTGAAAGAGGTAGTTGCAGACCCAGTTCCTCTGTACGACTCCACGACATTCACACGTCTGAGGACGAAATGCTCCAGTCTACAAGGACATGCTAATCAGTGGCGCTGAGTCATGAACCCTAGTTCCTAGTTCTGATGGCCACTTCTTACGTTTCCTTCCATTTTCACATTGTCACTGCTATTGCCAACATTGAGTGCTTACAACATGCCAAACACTGCGCTAATGAGCATTTCACATACACCACCCTCACATAATCCTCACGATGGCTGTACGGTGGAGTCACTGTCATCCTGATCTACAGGTGAGGACACTGAGGCTGGGAAGATTAAGGGAGTCAAGTCACCCAAGGTTGCAGAGAGTTGGAAGCAGGACAAGAGCATCCGTCTCCAGGACCCTGCTCTGTAACCCCTACTCCTTCCTATCTCCCAAACTACGTGCTTTAAAATGAAGTAGCACTGGCTGGGTGCGGTGGCTCACGCCTGTAAGCCCACTTTGGGAGGCTGAGGCAGGCGGATCACCTGAGGTTGGGAGTTCGAGACCTGCCTGGCCAACATGACGAAATCCCATCGCTACTAAAAATACAAAAATTAGCTGAGCATCATGGAGCATGCCTGTAATCTCAACTACTCAGGAGGCAGGAGAATTGCTTGGACCAGGGAGGCAGAGGTTGCAGCGAGCCGAAATTGCCACCACTGCACTCCAGCCTGGGAGACAGAACAGGACTCTGTCTCAAAAAAAAAAAAAAAGAAAAAAAGAAGTAGTACTTCCTTCAAGCCAGACTGCTCTACAGAACTTCTTGTGATTAGACAAAACCATCAGGATCTGGACTCCAGTATTAGAATTTGGTCGTGTTCTCAGAATCCAAGATACAGACATGTTCTTGTATTTTCATAAACACTCATACACGCCAGTTTTCTAACCGTGTTCTAGAGGCAGTTCAGGCACCTGAGCTACCAAAGTCCTCAGGCCTATCCAGGACAACATCTCCTTTCCTCCTTCATTGCTGTCTCCCCACTCCCCGTGGACAGGACTGCCGTGGGAAAGAGGCAGCAAGGGCCTCTGTCCTACTGGTCAGGGTTACCCTGAGTTCCACAGACCCAAAGTGACTGACACCAGGGTCACTTTGACCCCCATGCCAGAGTGTAGATCACTCCTCTAAGGATCACAACTGAAAATTCCCAAGGTTATTCTGGGTTCATGTCCCCAAACCAGTAAACACGTGTAGCAATAAACCAATTTCTTCACCTAGTTCAGGGGTTGGCCAATTACAGCCCAAATCTGGCTACAGTCTTTTTCACAAACGCTCATGAGTTTTTACATTCTTAGACTCTTTTAAACAGATGCAAAAAACAAAGAAGATTTGACAAAGACCATGGCCTACAGACCCTAAAATACTCACTATCTGCCCCTTATAGGAAGAGTTTGCACTCATGACCTTGCTGGTCTTTCCTCCGCTCAGAGGCCCCCTGCTGGCTCTCCTAGTCCCATCCCATCCCACTCCATCCCACCCCACCACACCCTACCCGGAGTTCCTTTTGCTGAATGCCAGCCTCCAGGACAGAGAACACCAAACTGGCCGAACAAGTTATTAGGCCAACACTAAACAATACTCACACAAATTCTTAGAAGTAGAGGAAAGAGCAAGCCAACTGAGTTTATCGAATCGGTAGTGTTTGGAAACTGAAAACTCATTAAAGCCAGAGGGAACTGGTGGCTGAAGGTCCCCTTAATACAGACTTTGATGTGTGGAAATATCAAAACTGTTCACATCAGAACTAAATCCAACCACAATTTCTAGATAACCGTTCATTTACGAGAGGCTATGACTTTGCCTCAAGTAAATATAAGCATGACCTCTTAAGAATGTGAGCTGGGGAAGCCATTCATTCACAGGAATATTCACTTATTCTCTCAACATCCACAGCTGGGTTCCAACCAAACTCACCCAGAATCATCAGGGCCAACGTTCCCCAACAGGTCAAACATTCCAGAGAATCAGCTAGTTCTGAGCCTTTTAGGAAGGAAGCTGCCTCCATTCCAGGAAGGCAACAGAGCCCATCACTAAGCTAACCAAACTCTTCAACCCATGGAATGGCAAATCCGGGCCTTTAGGCCCCCTAACGGCCTCAGTTCTTGGAGTGACTAGTTCATTCATTCAACAAATACTCACTGGGCACACAGTGTGTGCCAGACGGTACACCATGTGTTAGCTGTTGTTCAGTGGTGAAAAGATATGCCCATCCGGAAACAAGCACACAAAAAGTTGTAATTTCAAACTATGATGACTGTAGACAAGGAAAATAGACTCCTGGAAAAGAAAAGAAAACAAAGGAAAAGAAGAGAAAAGAGAGAAGAAAGAAAAGGAAAGGGAAAAGGAGAAGGAAAAGAAAAGAAAAGAAAAAAAGAGAACAAAACAGAACAGAACTTAATTTAAATCAAGGCATCTATACCAATTCCGTCCCAATCATTGGACTGGGACTATTATCACTCCTAACTGCAGAATCAAATACTTTTCAGTCGGCTCTCTGTGACATATCCCAACTCAGGGACTATAACTGCTAGAATATGTGCAGACAGAGGCCCTGTGCCAACCCAAAAGGTAAAAGAAAGGCCACTTTATTAATACATGCTTAGATCACACAAGAATGCACATATTTTTAGAGCACACCAACCACAATGCCGGTCACATGTTAGAGCTCAATGAATGGTATATATTATCATTTCATTAGAATCAGAAGAAACTTAGTTGTCAGTGCTAGGTACCAAACTTCAAGAAGGCTTAGAGAGGAAGGCATTAATAATGTATGACACAAAATACACAGGCCAAACAACACAACTTGCCTAGCAAGCAGTAAGTGTTCAATAAAAAGGTTAGCCGTAAAACAGAGAAATTCAAACTGAAAGCACAGTGAGATGGCAAAGAAATTCTGATAAACCACTGTACCGGTGAGAATGAAAAAATATCCTCAAATACTGCTGGTTGCAGTGTAAACTGGGTTTAACCTCTACAAAGAACAATTTAGCGACTGCCATCAAAATTTTAAATGTACAGAACCTTAGATCCAGCAATTCCACTTCTAGAAATTTATCCTAAGGATAAATCAGACCAGTGGTTCCCAACCAAGGATGATTTCTTTTTACCCCCTTGGGGAGCATCTGGCAACATGTGCAGGGATTTCTGGCTGCCATGACTTGGGATGGGAGTGCTACTACTGGCATCTAGTGCAGTGCACAGGGCAGAGATGATGCTGCACATCTTACAAAGCACAGGACAGCTCCCACACAATGAGGAACTGTTCAGCCCCAAACGTCAGTAGTGCAGAAGTGTATAAATCCTGTATTTTAAAGCATGAGCAAAGTGATAATATGTGCTGGGTTACTGACTGCAGCATAGTCTGTAATATCAAAACAAACATCAGTGTCTCCCAATAGAGGATATAATGGAATACTATTCATCTGAGCCCCTGTCACTAGGAAGGAGAAGGGGAATTTGAAGGTATTTCCCAAGAAGTAATGACATTACACTAATGAGGTTTTCAACTACCACTTTTGCCTAAAGGTGTTTATATGCCTCTAAAATGGCTGGAGCATGCTTTCTCATTCAGAAAGTGCACACGGCCTGTCAGGGAGGCAAACACTGCCACAGTCAGTGTCTGCAGAGCATACTGGGGGCAAACGAGACTCTTCAGAAAACAGGAACACAAATGCCTGAGGCTTCAAGATGGCACTCTGTGTAAACGCATTAGTAAAAAATGAGACTCTCACAGTAATTCTGAATCAGGACAGCTGGTATCCATGCACAGATGGCAGGGGCATGAGCCACGTGGGCCCTCAGAGACCCAGACAGAGCCATCCCCTGGCCACTAAAGGCTGGTTCTCTACCCAGGATGCTCATTTGCATCACTGGGCCTCAGCCCAGATGAAATATATTAGAATATCTGCAGGTACAATCTGGATTTGTTCTTAAGACACTTGAGCGATTCTAATGTGTAGTCAGTTGAGACTACCGGGTTAAGGGTTCTTACCAGTTAACTGAGAAAGGACAACTGAAACTGAGAAGACAACCATCTCTGAGCACAAATTACCCACAAGTAAAAGGCATCTAGTTCTCTAAAAAAAGGAGGGGGATCACATTCATAAGAGAGGTGGTGAGGATCTAGAATGACAACCCAGGACATGAAACCCAGTGGTAGCCCTTCAGTATTGGAGAGCACTCAGAAGGTCAGATCGGACTGGCTGTCACCTAGAAAAAGTGGATTTGCTTGGGACACCTGATGCAAGGGAATTGGTTTTATGGTTGGCAGGTATGGGACGCAAATTCTAGCTCAATACTAAGAATCCAACCCTCATGCTTTTATGGTTGGAATGTAAGCTAGTGCAGCTTGGAGAATGGTTAAACAAAGTTACCATGTACCTCGCAATTCCACTCCTAGGTATATACCCAAGAGAAAGACAAACTGTCTACACCAAAAAAATTGCACAGGAATGCTTACAAAGGTATCAATCAGAACAGCCAAAAGACGGAAACAACCAAAATGTCCATCAGCTGATGACTGGATAAACAAAATGTGGTGCATCCATACAATGGAATCTTTGGCCATAAAAATGAAGAAATGATACATGCTATAACATGGATGAATCTTCAAAACATCATATTAAGTGAATAAAACTCATCAAAAAGACCACATATTGATTCCACTTACATAAACAGGCAAATCTACACAGAAAGAAAGTAGATTATTGGTTACTTCAGAGCTGGCGAGAGTGGGGAGATACGAGAGTGACAGCTAAAAGGTCTCTGAGGTGATGAAAACGTTCTAAAACTATGTTGACGACTGTACACACCTGTGAACATAATAAACCCCAATGAACTGGATACTTTCATTGGGTGAATTGTAAGTCAATAAAGCTATTTTTAAAAGAATCTAAGATTGAGTTGTTCAAAAAAAATAGGCTGTATAGGGAGACCTACACCTACATCCGCATTCTGCCGAGTGGCAGATAAGTTATGGTGGTTACACTGGATGTCTTTTAAAATTCCTTCCTGAAACAAGTTTTTTGTCCTTACGTCTTTATTTAAAATTGCAGAATGTGAGGGAAGCAGTAAAGCATGATGGCCAAACATACAGGGAATCAGACAAGCTACATTCAAAACCAGACTCCCAGGCCGGGCGAGGTAGCTCAAACCTGTAATCCCAGCACTTTGGGAGGCTGAGACGGGCGGATCACGAGGTCAGGAGATCGAGACCATCCTGGCTAACGCGGTGAAACCCCGTCTCTACTAAAAAATACAAAAAAAAACTAGCTGTGAGGTGGCGGGTGCCTGTAGTCCCAGCTACTCGGGAGGCTGAGGCAGGAGAATGGCGTAAACCCGGGAGGTGGAGCTTGCAGTGAGCTGAGATCCGGCCACTGCACTCCAGCCTGGGTGACAGAGCGAGACTCTGTCTCAAAAAAACAAAACAAAACAAAAAAAACCCCAGCCTCCCCTACCTTCTGACTGTCTGACCTCAAAAAAGTCACATTCCATGCTTCAGATTTCTCATCTGTAAAATGGGAATAATACATATCCTGTGGTATTGTGAAGATTGAACGTGATGCCTATCAAGCTATCAGTGTAGTGCTTGGCACAAAATCATCTATAAATAGAAGCTTCTACTACTAATCATCACCATAAAGCTGGAAGCAATAATAAAAAAATGATGACAAAACCACAACTTTATTAGTTAATCTTTCAGATTTCTAGTCCAACCTCTTCATTTTATGGCTCAAATAACTGAGCCTCGGAAGGGTTCGATGACAGGGACAAGTTACAAAACTGGCTGGTAACAGAGGCAGGACTAATGCCCATCTGATACCCAGTCGAGTGCGCTTCCTACTCCCCAGGCTGACTCCTCACTTGCTTTGGGGTGGGTTACAATTCAGAGAAAAGCATCCATTTCTCCTAGTTTACTTACTGTCAGAACATAGGCCCATCAAATGCCCCATCTGTGATGTAAACAAACATGCACACACAGGCACGAGGAATGTATGCTAGGCCGAATTAACGTCTAGTGTATCAGGACTAGTAGAGTGTTAAGAAATTTGCTTGAATAGGATTCTGCTGCTTAGTGGGGAAAGTGCATAATGTTTCCAAAGAGGGTAGCTCTCAGAGCGACTCGGTTGACATGAACTTGAAGTGCTGAAAACCCAGAACACACACAGTTGGCATCAATCCTGGATAAAATAAATCACTCAAGACAAAGCCAGGATCCAACCAGCCAAAGGATGATTCAACTCACAGGGAAGATAGAACATGGTCAGGTTCAGGGCCTTGGTCTTATCTAAGATCATTATGCCCTCCAGAACTTTCTTGAGTTAGAACTAGCACTGGTACCAAGTTCACCCCAATGTAACGAAACCATCTATTGAAGCTGGCAAAACAAAAAATAGAAAACAAAACAAAAAAGACAGAGTATATTTTAATGAGGACAATTTGATTTGCTGGAGCTTTAAGACCCAAGACAATTCATTATTCGACCTGAACACTGCTCTGATGGCTCCATTTCAATACCAGTTCTTGACATCTGAGTACTGTATATGTAATTAGAAGCAACTTCCTGGCCTTTTTCTTGTTTAAAAAATCTTTTTATCCAGTTTATTTCACTCAGCATAATTATATTGAGAACCATCCACGTTGCTGCATGTGTCAACAGTTTCCTTCTCTTGATTGCTGAGCTGTATTGCAGTATATGGATATACCACAGTTTCTTCATCCATTCCCCTACTGATGGACATTAAGATTGTTCCAGTTTGGGGCTATTGCAAATAAAGGTGCTATCTACAAGTCTTTGTATGGACATATACTTCATTTCTCTTGGGTAAATACCTAGGAGTGGAATGACAAATTCCAAAATGAGTTGTACCATTTTGTATTCCCACTAGCAGCGTAGGAAGTCCCACTTGTTCCACATCTTCACCAATACTTGATATGGTCAGTCTTTTAAATTTAGACATATTACTGGCCAGGCGCCGTGGCTTGCACCTGTAATCCCAGCACTCTGGGAGGCCGAGGCGGGCAGATCACTTGAGGCCAGTTCAACACCAGCCTGGCCAACAAGGAGAGACCCCATTTCTACTAAAAAAACAAAAATTAGGCAGGCATGGTGGCTTATTCCTGTAATCCCAGCTATTTGGGAGGCTTATGTGGGAGGATCACCTGAGCCCAGGCGGCTGAGGCCGCAGTGAGCCCTAATAGTGCCACTGCACTCCAGCCTGAGCAACAGAGCAACACTCTTGTCTTAAAAAATGAAAGCTTTTCATCACAAATGCACAAATTTGTGACATCAGACTTTTTTGTTCATCTCTCTGCAAATTCAAAATACTTCTAATTGTGCAAAGAAAAAAATCACTAAAACAGGAAAGAAAAAAACAATGACGACAACCACAAACTCTAACCTCAGACCTGAACATTACTAAGCAAAATAAAATGTTCCTTCATGTTCCACTGACAGTGATTCTCTGCAGTCCAACAGAGCAACTACCAACCATGTGTGACCTTGGAGTACTCGAAATGTGCTGTGAATGTAAAATACACACTGGAGTTCCATGACTTCGTATGAAAAAACGCATGTAAAATATCCCATTAAGAGTTTTTATATTGATTATGGATTAAAGTAATATTTTGGATAAACTAAGTTAAATAAAATATATTGTTAAAATTATTTTCACCTGTTTCTTTTTACTTTATGATTTTAAAAATTTAAATTGACTTTCATTTGTAGGAGCTAAAAATGAGGTCATGGAGGTAGACAGTAGAATATAATAGATACCAGAGGCTGGGAAGGGTGGACTTTGAGAGCTTGGTTAATGGACAGAAAAAAAAAACTTAGATGGAACAAATGAGTTCCAGTATTCAAGAGCAAAGTAGGATGACTATAGTTAACAATTTCTTGTACATATATATATATATATTATTTTTATTTTTATTTTTGAGACAGTCTCATTCTGTAGCCCGTGCCGGAGTGCAGTGGCGCGATCTCTGCTCACTGCATCCTCTGCCTCCTGGGTTCAAGCAATTCTCATGCCTCAGCCTCCCTCGTATCTGGGATTACAGGCACAGGCCACCACACCCAGCTAGTTTTGTGTTTTTAGTAGAGAAAGGGTTTCATCATGTTAGCCAGGATGATTTCAAACTCCTGACCCCAAGTGATCCATCCACTTCGGCCTCCCAAAGTGCTGGGGTTACAGGTATGAGCCACCACGTTGGGCCAGTTTCTTGTGTATTTTAATTTCAAATGTTAAGTAGAGGATTTGAAATGTTCCCAACACAAAGAGATGATGTATGTTCCAGGTGCTGGATATCCTAAATACTCTGATTTTATCATTACACGTTCTATCCATGTGGGCAAATATTACTGTACACTATAAATATGTAAAATTACTATTCCTCAATTTTTAAAAAATTGATACATACATTTACATATTTATAGGGCACAATGTGATGTTTTGAGACACACACACACACACACACACACACACACTCTCTCTCTCTCTCTCTCTCTCCCCTTGTGGAATGATTAAATCAACCTAATCTATTTCCTTGTGCTTTTTAAAAAAGCATCACTATAAAATTTTAAATTGTATATATAGCATATATAATATTTCTATGGGACAGCACTGATCAAAAATTTTTAAAGGAGACTCTGAAAATAATATACCTTCAGCCGGGCGCAGTGGCTCACGCCTGTAATCCCAGCACTTTGGGAGGCCGAGGCAGGCAGATCGCGAGGTCAGGAGATCAAGACCATCCTGGCTAACACGGTGAAATCCCGTCTCTACTAAAAATACACAAAAAAATTAGCTGGGTGTCATGGCGGGCGCCTGTAGTCCCAGCTACTTGTTAGGTTGAGGCAGGAGAATGGTGTGAACCCGGGAGGCGGAGCCTGCTGTGAGCTGAGATCCCACCACAGCACTCCAGCCTGGGTGACAGACCAAGACTGCCATCTCAAATAATAATAATAATAACAACAACAACATCTCTTCAACTGGCAAAGAAACACATGTGTGCGTGTGTGTATATATATATATACACACATATATATATAATTTCCCAACCTATTTCTCCGAGAAGAAAATGGTACAGCAGAGAGGGCTTAGATCTGGAACCAGGACTACTCTTAGGTTCCAGGCACAATTCTTACTGTCTGGTCTATGTGTCCTTGAATAAATCATTCAGCTTTAGCTGCGTGCAGTGTCTCACGCCTGTAATCCCAACACTTTGGGAGGCTGAGGCAGGTGAGTCACCTGAGGTCAGGAGTTTGAGACCAGACTGGCCAACATGATGAAACCCTGTCTCTACTAAAAATACAAAAATTAACTGGGCGTGGTGGCGCACGCCTGTAATCCCAGCTACTCGGGAGGCTGAGGTAGGAAAATCATCTGAGCTCAGGAGGTGGAGGGTTGCACAGAGCCGAGATCTCGCCACCGCACTCCAGGCTGGGCGACAGAGGGAGATTCCACCTCAAAAAAAAAAAAAAAAAAAAAAAATCATTGAACTTCCCTTAAGTTTCCTGACCTTTTTTTTTTTTTAATTCAGAAAAGTCAACAAAGGCCAGGTGTGGTGGCTCATGTCTGTAATCCCAATCATTTGGGCAGCTGAGGCGGGAGGACTGTTTGAGCCAGGGAGGTTGAGGGTGCAGTGATCCTTGATCATGCCACTACACTCCAGCCTGGGCCACAGATCAAGACCATCTTCGTAAAATAAATAGGTAAAAGTCAAGCGCAAACGTATTACACTCCTGTTTTACAAAGTATTTTTCCATTACAGCAGATCTTCAGCTTACAAATTAACTGGAGGTGGGATCCAAACATACTAAGATTATAAAAGGCAAAATGAAGAGAGCCCTAGATGAGCCTCTGTGTTTGTGTGGCATGCGCACGTGTCTGCATGTGTTTTAAAGGTGAGAGAGTACATTGAAGGACTCAGGGTAAACTCTAAGCACTTAGAAGGCTCCTTCTAACTCTAAAATTCTATTCTCTTAAAAAGCCTTAATCAGGCCGGGCGCGGTGGCTCAAGCCTGTAATCCCAGCACTTTGGGAGGCCGAGACGGGTGGATCACAAGGTCAGGAGATCGAGACCAGCCTGACTAACACGGTGAAACCCCGTCTCTACTAAAAAAATACAAAAAACTAGCCGGGCGAGGTGGTGGGCGCCTGTAGTCCCAGCTACTCGGGAGGCTGAGGCAGGAGAATGGCGTAGACCCGGGAAGCGGAGCTTGCAGTGAGCTGAGATCCGGCCACTGCACTCCAGCCTGGGTGACAGAGCAAGACTCCGTCTCAAAAAAAAAAAAAAAAAAAAAAAAAAGCCTTAATCATACTGTACGCTACTACATGGTTTAGTGATGCACGGAACAGATGATATTCCGTCAAGTTTTCCCGGTGAACACAGTGACACATTAGGAAGTAAATGACATGCCGTAATGAGGTTCTACTTTACCCGAACAAAAAATTCTGCAGTACAGTTCAAGTTTAACCAGGGCAAAATAACCTCCAGATAGCTCAGAGTTTTGTTTTGTTTTTAATACAAGCTAACTTTTGGTGACAAGCACACACAAGAAAAGTGGATTTTTCTTTAGCAGAAAACACTTAGCAAGTTAGTCTCCGAAGAGACTAGCCACAGCACTCCTCACACCAAACACAAAATAGACACAACAGTCTCCTCCTCCTCCTCCCTCCTCTATCTTTAGGGGTAATGATATACCATGACACTCAAATGTTGTTATTGCAGTGGTACTTCCATAAACTGGACAAACATGACAACTATTGTATTTAGGTCACAAACTTACAAAAGAAAAATCCATTCTGAAAGTAAGTTGACAACTATATCATCATATAAATAACCTAAACTTCCATGAAAACTCAAAGATCCCTAACATGAGGAATTGCTTGTTTCCAGCATTCCTTGTAGAGGTAGAATATCTCCATTTTAAGGGTAGGAAAATTGAGGAACAAGTACTGAATTCACAAGTCTTCGCTGAGATAAGGAAACGTAATAGCATAAATTTTGCTAGGAAATGCATATTATGGTTTTGTAAGAAAGTCTAACCCATGGTCCAAGAAGCCCAGATTTTTATCTGTTAATGGCATGAAAGGCTTTCTGAGAGGATTCTATTGTTCTCTCAGAAAAAGAAGAGTAACAGTCCGAAGTCATTCTGGTTTCCCTTAGTAACTCTTTCTTAAATAGTTGTGAATGTTATCTACCTAGTTTATAGCTTGTTCTTATTCTCAAACTGGTATACCAGTTCTAAGGTGAGAATTTTATCATGTTCCCTAAAAACTACTATCAGAACTTCTCATCTGTCCCAAGTCGATTTTCAAGAAATAATTTAAGGCATTTCTTAAAATTCTGGAATTTGGTGGAAAAGCTCATGTTTGCCTATCCAAACCCTCCATGAATGTAAGCGTCTTCATCCATAGCCCTCCTACACATTTCTCTTTCCTGAAGGCAACCTAAAGGCAAGCAGTATGGGTCAGTGGAACCGCAGCCTGGAGGCAGAGGCGGGATTTCCAGCCTCTGGACAAGTCACTGAACTTCTCTGGACCTCCAAGGGCTCAGAAAAAATGAAAACATTGGACAGGACATTCCAAATGTTCTCATCCAGATCTGAAATACTTTTTTTCTTTTTTTGAGACGAGCCTCGTTCTGTCGCCCAGGCTGGAGTGCAGCGGCCCAATTTCGGCTCACTGCAACCTCTGCCTCCCAAGTTCAAGCGATTCTCCTGCCTCAGCCTCCCAACTAGCTGGGATTACAGGCACTCGCCACCACGCCCGGCTATTTTTTGTATTTTTAGTATAGGCGGGGTTTCACCATGTTGGCCAGGCTGGTCTTGAACTCCTGACCTTAGGGTGATCCGCCCGCCTCAGCCTCCCAAAGTGCTGGGATTACCGGCGTGAGCCACCGCGCCCGGCCATACTTTTTCTTTTAACCTGTTCGATCATGTTAAGATACCTTTTGCTGTGCTCTTTCTTCAACTCTATTGTGTGTTTCTTAAGACCTCATAAGAGTGGCCTGTGTTCCAAAACAAAAAGTACATTACGACTTCGTAGGGTGGTTTTCATTATGCAACTGAAGCTACTTTTGACAGACTCACCTTGCATCAAGTTCTCCCTGAGACAACGGGAGGGGAAATGTGTGG